>NW_022630999.1:13462909-14013061 GCF_010015895.1 Lontra canadensis
ACAGAGGTATTTATAATATTTTTTATTATCCTTTTAATGACTATGGTATCAATAGTGATGACACTCCCTTTTGTTTTTGATATTGGTAATTTTTGTCTTGTGTCTTTTTTCTTGGTTAGCCTGGCCAGAGATTTATCACTTCCTCTGATCTTTTCAAAGAACAGGTTATAGTTTTGTTGATTTTTCTTTACCAATTTCCTGTTTACAGTTCATTGATTTCTGCTGTAACTTTTATTATTTTTTTCTTCTGCTTGCCTTAGGTTTATATTGTACTTTTCTATAGTTTCCTTTGGTAGAACCTTGGATTTTTGAATTTAGACTTTTTCTTTTCTAATGTATGTATTAATGCTGAGTTTCTAAACACTGCATTTGCTGCATCCAGCAGATTTTGAAAAGCTGTATTTTCATTTTCATTTAGTTCAGAATATTTTAAAATTGCTTTGAGGCTTCATTTGACTCAGTTTCTTTAGAAGTATTTTGTTTAATCTCCAAAGAATTGGGAATTTTCCAGTTTTCCGTTACTGGTTTCTAGTTTAATTCCACTATTGACTAAGAGCGTACATTCTATGATTTCTGTTCTTTTATTTATTTATTTATTTATTTAACAATTTTTAAAAGGATTTTATTTATTTATTTGAGACAGAGAGAAAGAGAGAGAAAGAGCATGAACAGGGCGAGAGGCAGACGGAGAGGGAGAAGCAGACACCCCACCGAGCCAGGAGCCAGATGTGGGATCATGACCTGAGCCCAAGGCAGACGCTTAACCATCTGAGCCACCCAGTTGCCCCTATTTATGTATTTTTTAAAAGATTTTTATTTACTTGTCAGAGAGAGAGAGAGAGAGAGAATGCGCGCACAAGCAGAGGGAGAAACAGGCTCCTTGCTGAGCAAGGAACCTGAAGCGCAGTACTAGATCCCAGAATCCCTGGGATCATGACCTAAGCCAAAGGCGGACACTTAACCATCTGAGCCACCCAGGCGCCCTGATTTCTGTTCTTTTAAATTTGTTAAGGTGTGTTTTATGGCTCAGAATGTGACCTATTTTTATTTCAACTATATCTTTACTGATGTTCTTCTGTTGGCTGGCTGTGTCAGTTACTACTAGTACAGATTACTTGAAAATAAATTTTTTTTTTTTTTTTAAAGAAGAGTGTTAAAGTCTCCCAACTATAATAATGAATTTGACTTTCTTCTTGTAGCTCTTTTGATTTTTGCCCCACATATTTTGACCTTCTTTTGTTGGGCATTTATACCTTAAGGGTTGTTAATGTCTTCTTCAAGAATTGACCCCTTTCTCAGGATGTAAATGCCCCTTTTTATTCCTGATAATTTTTTAAAAGTGATCTCTACACCCACCGTGGGGTTCAAATTCATGATCCTGACCAAGATCAAGAGTCATTTTCTCTACCGAGTTAACCAGCCAGGTGCCTCTAATCTTGATAATTTTCCTTGTGAAATTTAGTTTTCCTGAGATTAATATTATTATTGCAGTAAGATTTGATTACCATTACCATGTTATATCTTTCTCCATCTCTTCACCTTCAATCTGTGTCTCTGTATTTAAAATGGGTTTCTCTTAGGCAACATACAGTTCAGTTTTTGCTTTTTTAATCCACTCTGACACGCATTCTCTTTCAGTTGGTGTATAGTTGGTATTATTATGTACCGTGTATATATATATCCCCTGCTCTCTTTCTCCCTTTTTTAGGTGATTTTTGCCTTGTTTTCTGAGAGTCCTTTATATATTCTAGATATTAGTGGTTTAACCACTATGTGGGTTGTACTCTTCATATCTGATATTTCCTCTAGTTTGTAGTACCCTTTGTTGTTCAGAAGTTATTTTGCTTTCACAGTTTGTGGGTATTGTGCTTTGTGTCTTGGTTGAGAAAACTTTTCCATACAAATGTTATTTTAAAAAACCCTTTTATTTTAGTAATTTATACACAACACAGTGTGTGTGTGTGTGTGTGTGTGTGTGTGTCCATCTGGAGCTCTTTGGTAGATGGTATAACTATTTTATAACTGGATTTAAACATTTTTCTTCCATGAAAGGCTAGCCAGCCGTTTCCGTATTACTTATTAAATAGTCCATCCTTTCACCACGAATGTGAAATTGTACTTTTATTATATAATAGATTTACAAATCTACATTATCTGTTTTGGTACTATGATCTGTACTTTTTCTTACCTGTGTGTCGGTGCCTGTATTAATACATTTTTTAATTATTGTAGCATATTAGTTGGAAAGATCCTGCTTTCTAGTTCTTTTTCAAAATATTCTTGGTTATTTTTGTGAATTTTTTCTTCTCAATGATAATTAACTAATTTACATTAGTAATTGACATTTTTACAGTAAATTTGCTTCCAGTTATTTACAAGACATTCTGAAGTACAGCAACTCAGTTTCTGCCCTTAAGGCATTCCAAACCAGTAGTTATTTTTTCTTGGCCAGTATACTCAATGATTTGACCTTTGTAAAAGTGAACTTTTCATATATTCATTGTGTTTTGTAATGTAATTGCTATCATCAGTATGACATCTATTTTCTTACTCCCTTTATTTTCACCTCAATTCTGTTTATTTTGATAACCTGTTATTACAAACATGGGTAGATTAGTTTCTCCTTTTCTTTACATTTTCCGTCATGCCCTCCAATTTCTTCATTATCACCCTCCAAAACATTGCCCACATTCTCCTTTTACTCCTCAATTTCATTCCAAAGTCTGTTATGTAATCATAATTATCCCTCTTACGCCTCTTGCACAAATCTTTCCTTCATCTGTTGGATGACACTCAAAGGATTAGTTTTAAGTTTTTGGCCTGAGTTGTGTGCAGAGACACAACTGCTATTAGTCCATGCTACAAGTTCCTCCTGGCTCAGAAGAATGGGGAAAAGGATATCCATGAACAGGAGTCCTATAGGTAAAGATTAGAAATTTTGTGATAAATCTGAATTAGAATCAGGGAACTTGTTCGTGAATAGATTATAAGTTAATTGTTATTTCTACTGAACTTAACCAAAGTATTTTGTAACACCCTTTCCTTTCACTCCATATATTTTCACAGAATATTAAAATGGTCCCTTGGAGGCACCTGGGTGGCTCAGTCAGTTAAGCGTCTGCCTTCAGCTTGGGTCTTGATCCCAGTACCCTGGGATTGAGCTCCCACATTGGGCTCCTTGCTCAGCAGGGAGACTGCTTTTCCCTTTCACTCTGCCTGCTACTCCCCCTGCTTGTGCGCTCTCTCTCTCTCTCTCTCTGGGTCAAATAAATAAATAAATAAAATCTTTAAAAATTAGTAAATAAAATGGTCCCTTGGCCCCCCCATCTCTATTTTTTCCATTAGCAATTACTTCTTTCTTGCGTCTGTCTAGTGAGTACAGTATTATGACAGTTTAAGTTTTCTCTATTGATTCAAGATCTTGAAAAGCTTCAAGATCATTAACTTGAAGGTGATTGACCCAAATGCCAGCATATTTTAAGGCTGAGATAATTATTGTGACATGGAGAATGTGCGTATGTTTTTATTTTAATATTTCAGTTAGAACTCTTAGTAATATTTTCTTGTGGTTTAACACTTCTCTGTGGAACTAAACACTTTCTGATTTAATGGGAATTTGGATTATAATTCAATGTCCAATAAATTGACAACAGATACAATTGGTTTTAATCAAATGGTTGAGGATTAATTGATTCCTTAATAATTTCTATAGGATTAGGAATTTTACTTTGTAAATTGATCAGTTCATTTCTAGTCTTTTGAAGTTACTGGTTCAATTTGAATGTTTATAAAATCATCTTCAATTATTTGTAGGGATGTTTTTATTATCTATAGTTGGACACAGGCTACCCCAATATTCAGTTCCTTAAAACCATAGAAGTCATTTGTTTTGCTCACAGATCTGCATTTTGGGCAGTGTTTAGCAGGGAAGTTTGTCTCTGCTCCATGTAATGTCTGCTGGGATGGCTGAACTTGGGCTGGAGGATCATTCACATGCCTGGCAAAGCAATGTTAGTTACTGATTTCTCCTCATTTGGGTCTCTCTGTGGGGCACCTTGAACTTCCTCACAACTTGGTAGTTGGATTCCAAGAGTGAATATCCAAAGAAGCAGTGCTCTAAGTGACAGGAAATGGAAATTGCTAGTGTTTTAAGGCCTGAGCCTGGAAATACACATAGCCTCAGTTCTGTATTATATTGACCAGGCAGTCAGAGCGCTCAGATTCTAAGAATAGGGGACCTGCAGCTCTTGATAGGAGGGATGAGTGTCAGAAAAATCTGGAGCTATGTTTCAAACTGCTACAAGTGATACGGGAATTTTATTTTTCTTAGTTGATAAAGTTAGTTTGCTTCAAAGGGAGAATAGTGTTAGTACTTTGAATCAGTACTATTTATTCTTATTCAGACACTGTTTTCCATTGCAAATGGTTTCTTTTTATCTTTTCATCATTAAGACTTTTTGAAGAGTGTATTTTGAAGTAATAAAAACAGTATTTGCAAATGTAAATGAGGAAAATTATAAAATGCCAATCAAAGAAGTCAAGGATCCTAATATATATAGACAGGAAGACTCAGTATTATTAAGATGCCAGTTCTCCCCAACTTAATTAGTAGATTCAACACAGTCTCAGTCAGAACCTCAGCAAGCTCCTTTGTGGTATCAAGATTAACTGATTCTAAGGTATATAGAAAGGCAAAAGACTCCAAATACTCAATGTAATAGTGGAGAAGAATAACAAAGTCAGAGCAATGGTACTGACTTTACTTCGTAGCTAAAGTAATCAAGACAGTGTAGAATTGGTGAAGAACAGAAAAATAGATCAATAGAACATAACCAAGAGCTCAGAAATAGATTACTCAGATAAAGTCAACTGATCTGTCTTTGAGATAGAAGCAACAGCAGTCCAATGGAGAAAAGATAATCTTTTCATTAAGTGGAACTGGAATATATCCACAAGCAAAAAAATGAATTTATACACTGCCCTTACACCTTTCACAAAAATTTACTCAAAATGGATCATAAACCTAAATGTAAGAAGCAAAACTATCAAGCTTCTAGAAAAGCGCATAAAACTCCAGGTATCTCGGTTTGCTTCTGAGTTTTGAGATACAGCACCAAAAGCAAAATCCACAAAGGAAAAAATGTATGAGTTGGACTTCATGAAAATTAAAAGCTTCTGCTCTGTGGATGGTACTTAAAGACCGTGGAAAGACAAGCACAGACTGGAAGAAGATATTTGCAAAACGCATATCTGATGAAGAACTTGTATCTACAACATATAAAGAACTCTTCCTACTCAACAAGAAAACAACCCAGTTAAAAAATGGGCAAAAGATCTGAATAGACACTTCACCAAAGATGATATGCAGATGGAAAATAAGCACATGAAAAGGTGTTTCACAGCATATTTCATCAGGAAATTAAAAACTCAAACAATGAGATGCCACTACACACCTATTAGAATGGCTAAAATCCAAAAAACCAACAACACCAAAAACAAGCATGTGGAGCTGCAAGGAGTCTGACTCATGCTTTTGTGGGAACACAAGTGGTACTGCCACTTTGGAACACAGTTTGGCGGTTTCTTAAATCTAGACATGGTCTTAACATATGATCCAGCAATTGTGCTATTAGGTAGTTATCAAAATGAGTTGCAAACTTATGTCCCCACAGAAACGTGCACATGAATGTCATTACTAGAAATAACCTTAATGTCCATCAATAGATGAACGGATAAACAAATGTGGTATATATATTTTTCAAAGTTTTAAAGCCTTAGGGTTTTAAAGAAAAATAGATTGAGTTATTATTATATAGCATTTCCAAAAGGGATTGTTAAAGTGGAACTATACTTTATTCCAGTTATTAGAATCACAGAGTCTCATCACTAAAAGAAACTTGAGAGCAACAAGTCCTCACTTTGCAAATTTACAAAGAAGGAAATTGAGGTGCAGAAAGGTTAAATGATTTGCTCATAGAAATAGTAGGTACTAAAACCAGAGTTAGAAATAAGACCTCTTGGGGTGCCTGGGTGGCTTAGTCGTTAAGCGTCTGCCTTCGGCTTGGGTCATGATCCCAGAGTCCTGGAATCGAGCCCCTGTGTCTAGCTCCCTAATCGGCGGGAGGCCTGCTTCTCCCTCTCCACTCCCCCTGTGTGTGTTCCCTCTTTCGCTGTGTCTCTCTCTGTCAAATAACAAATAAAATCTTTAAAAAAAAAAAAAATCTCTTATTTTCTATTTCCAGGGTATCTTATTTTCTTATGGGAAACTTGTACCAAAAAACTAAATATAGTAAACAGCTTGCTCAGTAATCATCACAGCCCTCATAGTTTATCCTTTGGGCTCAGAATTTAAGTTGACTCTTAAGAAACCTGGAAATGTGAAAAGGCCAATTAAGACAACAGGTGGGTAGACAGAAAGGCAAGTTCATGAGGCAAATAAAATTTCTAATTTCTCAAAAATAGGTACCAAATAGCAAAGTTAAAATTACTACTTATTTACTAGTAATTATATATTCATCATTCCTACACGTATACTTTTTTAAGTGTTGTGATACATTGCCCAATAACATAAGATTATTTATATTTTGGCAGTTTTTGCCTTTGGCTCTTGGGAATTTGTGCTATTAGGACCATGGGTTTACAAATACCTATTTGAGTCTCTGTGCTCTCTGCTGACCAGGGAACCCGATGTGGGGCCCGATCCCAGGACACTGGGATCATGACCCGAGCGGAAGGCAGCTGCTTATCTGTCTGAGCCACCCAGGCACCCTGAGTCCCTGTTTTTACTTCTTTTGGGTATATATTGAGAAGTGAAATTGCTGAATCGTGGTAATTCTATGTTTAATTTTCTTAGGAACTTAGGAAAGCCATACTGTTTTCCATAGTGACTACATGATTTTCATTCCCATCAGCAAGGTACTGTGTTCTGGTTCTTTATATCCCACCAACACTTATTTTTTTGAAAACCATCCAAATAGGTATGAAGTGATATCTTATTGTGGTTTTGATTTACATTTCCCTAATGATTAGTAATGTTGAGCATCTCTTGCTACTGGCTAATTATATATAGATCTTTGGATAAATGTCATTCAAGTCCTTTTCCATCCTTTTCCCAGTTTTATTTTATTTTTCAAAGATTTTATTTATTTATTTACAGACAGAGATCACAAGTAGGCAGAGAGGCAGGCAAAGAGAGAGGGGGAAGCAGGCTCCCCGCGGAGCAGAGAGCCCAATGCAGGACCCGATCCCAGGACCCTGGGATCATGACATGAGCCGAAGGCAGAGGCCTTAACTCACTTAGCCACCCAGGAGCCCCCTAGGTTTTATTTCTTGTTTAATGTTTTTATACTCTTATATTATTAAAAAACGCTTTATTTACTGCTGCCAATTTACTGATGTAACATTCTTTAAAGGCTAATCAGCAAATAGATATTTGCTATATAATTTACATTTAATCTAAAATTAACCGTAGCTTATATTTTATAAGTCTAATTAATTAAATTTACTATGTTTGTAATTGACTCTAGATCTCTGTTGCTACCTTAACTGTTTATAATTGGAGGAAAGTTTTTCCCTACATCTGATTTTTGATTTTTTAAAAAAATAATTGCTGTTTTGGGATGCTTGGATGGCTTAGTCAGGGCTTGGGTCATGATCCCAGGGTCCTGCGATCCGGTCCTGCCTCTGGCTCCTTGCCGAGCAGCGAGCCCAGTGCTGGGCTCTATCCCAGGACCCTGGTATCATGATCTGAGCCCAAGGCAGACGCCCAATGACTGAGCCACCCAGGTGCCCCTTTAAAGTTTTTTCTTACAAAATGTTTTAATTGTGATTTTTAGTTCTTTCTGGTAGGATTGTTTTACTTAACATCTTTTGTCACTTTTTTCTTATTCTTTTATATATAGTCTGATGAAAATATGAGATGATTTTTTTTGTCTGTGTATTTGTTTATAAAAGTTCTCTGTTTCCAGAAAGTGATATATAGCTTCATTCTTATGGTTAGTTGGAGATAAATCTAAAATTTTAAAAATACATCCTTATATATGCTTTAAAAAATTTGTTTTAAGTTATGACTAGTATACAGTAAGATTTTATTACACAGTTTAAGAGAAAATTGTTTAAATAAAAATCACTGTGTAATCTGAAGTTACACAGTTCGTGGATTATAGAGTTTTAATCTGTGTAGAATAATTTGCAGTTTTGATCTAGCACTTCTCTTCATTAGAGGAACTCTGCAGCTTCATTTTCTTGACATGTATCTACGTTTTTGAGTATTTCCAGTATTTCAAATTTTCCTGAGTTCTCTTATCATTGCCTAATTTTTTTCTTATAATACATGGATTTGGTTAAGAGTATTCAGAATGTTTTTATTGTCATGTTACTGGTCTTAATGATTTCAATAGTAAATAGATTTTTAAAAGAGCTAATGATTCTCCTTTAATACAACAACCAACACATGTATTTTAACTATTTGTGTAAATAATTTAAAATAATTTCCATGTAGATGTATTTTGTGTATATGTATTTCTTAGAAGGGTATTCAAAGTAATAAGGAATTAGGGGCGCCTGGGTGGCTCAGTTGTTAAGTGTCTGCCTTTGGCTCAGGTCATGATCCCAGGATCCTGGGATTGAGCCCTGTGTCTGGCCCCTACTCAGGGGAAAGCCTTCTTCTCCCTCTCCCACTCCCCTTGCTTGTGTTCCCTCTCTCTCTCTGTCACTCTCTCTCTCTGTGTCAAATAAATAAAATCTTACAAGTAATAAGGCTTTACATTAATTTTGGGAAATAACTTACAGATTTTTTTAAAAATATATATTCATAAAACAAAAGAGCCTTTGTATTATCGTTATCTTTAAATTACACTATTGGTAGGTAGATTTTCTATAAAGCTGTGTACACCATAGCTGTTGAAAGTTGAACTTTTACATGAAGTTTTTGCATTAGAACTTGGGGCACCTGGGTGACTCAGTTGGTTAAGTGTCTGCCTTTGGCTCAGGTCTTGATCCTAGGATCCTGGGTTTGGTCTCCCTCTGCCCTTTCCCTTAGCTTGTGCTCGCTTTCTCTTTCTCTAATATAAATAAATAAAATCTTTAAAAGAAATAAAGAAGAAAGAACTTAATACTGTATATTCTGTTAGTTTTGAAATTTGAGTCATGATTGTATAAGCTAACTTTCAAAAGAGAAATCTACATAAGATGGCTTAATATTTTGGAAAATGTAAAATGTTAAATTTAATGATCAGCAACAGTACAGTATTGGTTAATATAGAGTACAGTGTATATATGAAGTAAAAATAAAAAAACCTGTTAGCTTTAAGTAATTTCTTTGGGATGAGGGTCAGACGATGCTAATATAAAGGAGCTAGCTTTGGTGCCCATTTTATTTCTGACTTAATATTTCTGTTTTAACTGTTTAAACTTTCTTCAGCTCTGTGAATGAGATACAGGACTAAACTAATAACATTAGTTAAGATGATCATAGAGGGTATCTGGGTGGCTCAGTCGTTAAGTGTCTGCCTTCAGCTCAGGTCATGATACCAGGGTGCTGGAATTGAATTCCGCCTCAGGCTCCCTACAGAGCATTCCTACTCCTACTCCCACTCCTACTCTACCTGCTTATGTTCCCTCTCTCTCTCTATCAAATAAATAAATAAAAATCTTTAAAAAATAAGATGATTATAGAAATCATTTCTATTTAAACTACTTTTGTTTTGAAATTAGAGTGAATTTTGAGCGTTGTGTGAAATTAAGAGTGTTAAGTGAAAATTAGTGTTTCAAATTAGAAACTTTGTTAACATTATATAATTTAGTTCTATGATATTTACTTTCAGCCGTGAAGTATATGATTGAGATTTTACTTTTTCTTTCTGATGTGGTCATTTAGGAATCAGCATTCTAGAAGGATTGATATAGCTTTGCATTTTTCATCATAATGGTGACAAACCAGCTACTGTACACTGACGGAGTTTGGTACTTGTCACTGACGGCTTTTCTGTGACAGAGAGTCTATAGACTGACATAAAGTGCAGCCTGTTGTGAACTCTTAAGTGAGTCTGCCAAAAACTCAGCAGACAGAACTAATTGGGAGAAAAAGGATTTCTGTGCCCTCTTCTCTTTCTTTCTATTCTTTTTTGTTTTATAAGACAGATATTGTTAAAGTAGCTCATTTATGTAAGATTTGTCTGCCTCTCTTTTCTCATTGCACAGATCATTTTTTAACTTACAGTCTTGCACTGCAGGTCATTAAGCACTTCCACATGGAGGCTGGCACAGGACCAAGCTCGAGACAGGCAACTCATAACAGTTGATGAAAAATTGGTAAGAATTTTCTATTATTACTTTGCTATGATTCTGCCTTCAGGGTTCTTTTTGTACAGTATCTTTTCAGAATGGTGTTTTGGGTTCTTCCAGGAGAGTGATTTGAATTTAAATTTCTAGATTGTATATAATAACAGAAAATATTCATCACAAAAAGATAATTTGTATTAAGCATTATACACAAATATTAAGTCATATGCAGATATTAACAGATTAAAATTACAAAAACCTTCATTTTTGTGGTGTTTATAAGTAGCAATCAGAACATTTTAAATTAATGTATATGAATTGAACATGAATATAAATATAAATGAATATGTATAGTTTTTTATTTTCTTACTATACTGCTGTTTAATTAAGTTGTAAGACACTTACCAGGTAGTACCTAAACTTAAGTATGTTTTTATGAAACTAATTATTGTTGTTGTTACTGTATGTGTATATGTGTATGTACACACACATTACATTTCTATATTATGCATGAGAGATTACAACTAGCAACAAATAAATAATTTTCTATTGATTAGCAGATAGAATTATGGTACCATCACTTAAAAATTTTTTCTATGTGTGATGTTACTTTAAATGCAACTTATTATTTATGCTTACATAGTAAAATAGCATAAATTTTGTAATATCTAAGACTTGTAAAAAAATATGTAATAGTGTAAGTGTGCTTCCATTTTTTATCTGGTTTATCATTATCAAATGTATGGGTGTGTTTCTTAAATACTCTTCATCCATTTATACATTCTTTTATCTCTCTATTTTGACTGCAAGCATAGTTTAAATAATAGGTCACACTTAAAGATATAAACACTGTTTATACCACTAAAGATATAAATAGATAAGTAAACAGAGAATGGATAGGTAGTTTGGAAAACTCTGATCTTATGCTTAGGGCTGGTTAGTTTTATCTTTAAACTGCCTCTTAGTTCTGCTTGCTGACATTGCTGTCATCCTAGTTTAGGCTGCTACCATCATCTTTCACCTATTGCTGCAGTAGTTTTTAAATTGATCTTTATAGATACTTTAATCTTCCTTTAATTCATTTTCCAAAGGATAAACAGGATAGTTATTTAAACGCTGGTTTTGTCACTTCTTGTGTAAGAACTGTAGGTTTTCTTACTGACCTAAAAGTAAACTTTAAAATCCCTGAATGGTTTTCAAGGTCTTACCTGATTCAAGTCCTGCCTTCCTTCCCAGGTTTATCTTGTACTGCTGTGTTTTATACACTGTGCTCCAGCCACACCAAGCCTGGAACTTGCTGTTCCTTTCCCTGCTTCAGAGCATTCGCATTCCAGTCTACTCTACCGGGATGCTGTTCACCAATCCCCTAGTTCTTATCCAGGGACCGTCTGCCTGCTCTTCACGTATTAATCAGACACGACTTGCTTAGTCAAGTATAAAAGAAGTGAGATGGTATGTGTGTAAGAGGAGGATGATTTACACATGCCATATGTTCATTAATTAATGAGGGTACTATTTTAATTTTTCCAGTGACCATTTTTAAACCCCAAGAGGTTGCCTTCTTGTTTTAATATTGTGGGGTTCACTCTTCATAAGATTTCCAAGTTCTGTAGAGTTTATTAGTAATGGTTCTAAGTTCTCTTCTTTCTAGTTTGAAGAATAAGTGAGGTAGCAGTCTGTTGCTCTAAACAAGATGCTGTGAGTCTTACCAGAGAGGTAAACAGACTGCTTTGAGTTTTGTTGTTTTCTTATTAAATCAGTTGCATACTTTCAATGAATTTTGTTGCCCTGTATAGATTTTTCCCAGCTTTGTTATGTCTTTCTTGAAGTGTATTAGTCAAAATGTCTATTCCAGCTGAAATCAATTCAGGTCTTACTTATAAATTATTCATGGTTACTGAAGTAATATTTAAACAGGTAACTGAAACCCATAGGTAATTTTCAAACATGAGTTTTAGCCATTCATTTAGGTTTATATTAAAATGCAAATATTAAATAGTCAAATAGGTAACATAATGTTGATAGGGGTTTCGGGTCTTCTTGTTCCCACATACTACCTACTGGATGAAAGGTTGAGTTGATAGCATAATGACAAGACAATTGGCTGAAGATATTTCCAGAAATATTAAGTAATTGGAGTTGATTATATTTGCATTTTGAACAAGAATTATTCTAAAAATACGTAGTAGCCCCCCTCACCCTTATCCACAGGGGATGCATTCCAAGACCCCCAGTGGATGCCTGAAGGCACAGATAGTACCAAACTCTGTATATGCTATGTTTTATCTATACATGCATACCTATGATAAAGTTTAATTTATAAATTAAGCACAGTAAGAGATTAACAATAATAATAGAATAATTATAACTGTATACCCTAATATAAGTTATGTGAATGTGGTCTCTCAAAATTTCTTACTGGACTGTACTCACCCTTCTCGTGATGCTGTGAGATAATAGAATGCCTCCATGATAAGATGAAGTCAGGTGAATGATGTAGGCATTGTGACATAGTGTTAGGCTACTATTGACCTTCAGATAGCTATGTTAGGAGAATCATTAGCTACCAGACCATGGTTGACTGTGGGTAACTGAAACTATAGAAAGTGAAACCGTGGATGGGGACTGAGATTTGGAAAGATAATTTAATCTTCTGTTCTTTTTTATTAGACTGAGCACCTGGCTCTCAAACTTCTGTTTAAAAATTTCCAGTTAACTTGTTCTCATTTCTTTTGAGGCTACTCTTTATATTACTTACCAGCCATAATTATTAGAAAGCTATTTCTTACTGAGAAAAAAAAAGTCTTTTCAACAAATGAAGATGGAACAATTGTATATCCAAATGCAAGACAAAACAAAAACCCTTCATCCATACTTTGTACCATATGCAAAAATTAACTCAAAGTTCTAAATGTAAACTCAGAGTTGTAAATGTAAAACTAAGAAGTATAAGACTGGTAGAAGAGAATGTAGGATAGACTCTTTGTAATTTTGGGTTAGACATATATTTTATTTTACTATTTTTTTCCCAAGATTTTATTTATTTATTTGAGAGAGAGAGAGAGTGGAGTGAGTGAGAGAGAGTACAAGCTGGAGGAGGGACAGAGAGAGAGGAAGAAGCAGACTCCCCACTAAGCAGGGAGCCCAACGTGGGGCTCGATTCCAGAATCCTGGGATCATGGCCAATGCTTAACTAGCTGAGCCATCCAGGTGCCCCCTAGACATATATTTTTAGATACAAACCAAAGTACAATCCATTTTTTAAGAAACTATAAAGTTGAGGGGTGCCTGGGTGGCTCAGCTGGTTAACTGTCTGACTCTTGATCTCAGCTCAGTTCTTGATATCAGGGTCATGAGTTCAAGACCCACATTGGGCTCCATGCTGGGCGTGGAGCCTACTTTAAAAAAAAAAATTAAAAAGTTGGGTTTCCTTACAGTCAGAAATTTCTACTCTTTGAGATTGTTAAGAGAATGAAAAGACAAAGGCACAGATTAGGAGAAAATATTTACAAAACACTTATCTGATAAAGGAGTTGTATCCAGAAAGTCAACAACATTTAAAACTAAATAGTATGATTTTAACTCAAATAAAAATGAGCACTTTACTCAGGAAATATTTAGATGGCAAATGAGCATATGAAAAGATGCTCAACATCATTAGTGATTATGGAAATGAATATTAAAACTACACTGAGATACTGCTACACATATATCTGAATGGCTTAAAAAACATTGACCATACCAAGTGCTAGCAAGGATGCAGACCCACTGAAACTCTCATACAGTGCTGGTGGGAATGCAAAATGACAGCCATTTTGGAATGGAGTGTGGTAGTTTATTATAGAGTTAAATGTATCCTTGCCATATGACCTAGCAGTCTCACTTCTCAGTATTTACTCAAGTGAAATGAAGTGAAATGAAATCTTATGTTCACACAAAATCCTGCACGTGCATGTTTTTAACAGCTTTATTCATAATTCCAATAAGTGGAAACACCCCAGCTATACTTCAGTACCCCCATACAATAAACTTTTACTCAGAATTAATAACGAATCTGGATGAATCTCCGGTGCATATATTAAGTAAAAGAAACCAGACTCACAGGCTACCTACTGTGTGATTCCCTTTATTTGGCATTCTAGAGCTGGCAAAACTCTAGGAACAGAGAATTGATCCCTGTTGTCAAGGTCAGATGTAGGAAGCAGAATATTCAAAAAAGGGCATTAGGTAATTTGGTGGGGGTGATATAACTCTTCTATATCTTGATTATGTGTTCTTTTTTCAGAGCCTTATTTGGTTTTTGTTTGTTTTAAGATTTTATTTGTTTACTTGAGTGCTCCCGGGTGGCTCAGTCATTAGGTGCCCGCCTTCGACTCAGGTCATGATCCCAGGGTTCTGGGATCTAGCCCCATGTTAGGCTATCTGTTCTGCGGGGAGCCTGCTACTCTTCTCCTACTCCCCTTGCTTGTTTTCCCTCTTTCACTGTGTCTCTCTCTGTCAAATACATAAATAAAATCCTTAAAAAAATTATTTTTCTTTATTTACTTGAGAGAGAGAGAGCACAGAAGGAGGAGAAGCTGTTCCCTGCTGAGCAGGGAGCCCAATATGAGTCTTGATCCTAGGACCCTGGGAGCATGACCTGAGCTGAAGGCAGACCCTTAACTAACTGAGCCACCCAGGTTCCCTGCTAATCTGCTTCTTTATAACTAATATCCATTGACTCAAGGTTTGCCCTTTTATGTAGGGCATGCCATTTTTTCCCTACATGACAGCCTTCTGTATATTTGAAAACCGCTCTTTGGTCATTCTAACTTGGGGGTTCTCAAAGAATAGTCTGGGCAGGGGCGCCTGGGTGGCTCAGTGGGTTAAGCTTCTGCTTTCTGCTCAGGTCTTGATCTCAGAGTCCTGGGATCAAGGCCCACATCAGGCTCTCTGCTCAGCAGGGAGTCTGCTTCCCCCTCCCTCTCTGCCTGCCTCTGCCTACTTGTGATCTCTCTCTCTGTGTTAAATAAATAAATAAAATCTTAAAAAAAAAAAAAAAAGAATGGTCTGGGCAGGGTAGAGGTGGAGGGTGGCCCAAGACCCTCATTAAGAGTCCATAAATCAAACTATTTTTAAAATTATACAAAGATGTGTTGCCATTGACATTTAAGGTACAAAAACAATTTTGGCACATCTGTGCTGCTAGTCATTTTACTCTTCACTTTCTTGCATTCGTGATTTTAAAAAACCCAATTTCACTTAATGTCCTTGATGACAGCAAAAATTACTAATTTAAATAATTTCAGTGCTGCGTCACCATCTTTTTATGTCCCATGTAACAGAAGAGAAGTCATATACATAAAACACTTTTGCTGCATACTAAAGTACCACAGTTGTCTCAAGCAAAGCACCTATGTTATTGAGTTGCTGTTGCAAACTGAACTTAACCACATTTTTCATGGAACACCTTTTAAGTGAAAAAACAGTAACAGATGACAGACAAATGATGGTTATTCAATTTTCAGCACATGGCAGACATTTTCTCAAAAACTAACTTCAAGGAAGTATTGCCAATAGTAAACTGCAAACTTTCAAGTGAAAATAAGAATTTTTGTAGGTCTTGATTCTAGCACTTAATCAGATTGAGCTTGACATCTTTCTAATCCCCAAAGACTGTTTTAATAGGGTTGGTGGTGGTATTAATGACTGTGATTTTTTTAAATATTGTGTAATGAAATATGCTAACAATTGGAAGATGTGCATACCTCTATGAAATAGTCTTTTCCATATGACCAGTGTGTGATACTATAAAATCATGCATGGGTAAAAGTTTCATTTAAAGTGTAAGAAAGAACAATGAATTTAATGTAACTGGGTATGAAAATATTAAGGCTACTAAAACATTGCTCCCTTGGGGCACCTGGGTAGCTCAGTGGGTTAAAGCCTCTGCCTTCGGCTCAGGTCATGATCCTGGGGTCCTGGCATCAAGCCCCGCATCGGGCTCTCTGCTCAGCGGGGAGCTTGCTTCCTCCTCTCTCTCTCTGCCTGCCTCTCTGCCTACTTGTGATCTCTATTAAATAAATAAGTAAAATCTTTAAAAAAAAAATAAAATATTGCTCCCTTTTCTAATTACATATCTGAGGATGGATTTTCTTCATTTATTGAAACCAAGACAACTTAGCCCAACAGTTTGAATTCAGGAACAGATGTTAGAATTCATCTGTCTTTTATTAAGCTAGATATTAGAGAGTTTCAAAAATGCAAATCATTGCCACTCTTAGTTTTTGAAAATATAGTTATTTTTTATTATAATGTTATTTATGTAGATATATAATCAGTTTAAGTATATATTTACATTTTTCTCCATTTTAATTTCTTATGGTAAATATCTATAGAATATCTCATATAAATAAAACCTCATTGGGGTCTCAGTAATTTTTTTTTTTTTTAATTTTATTTATTTATTTGACAGACAGAGATCACAAGTAGGCAGAGAGGCAGGCAGAGAGAGAGGAGAAAGCAGGCTTCCTGCTGAGCAGAGAGCCCGATGAGGGGCTCGATCCCAGGACCCTGGGATCATGACCTGAGCCAAAGGCAGAGGCTTTAACCCACTGAGCCACCCAGGCGCCCCAAGGGGGTCTCAGTAATTTTTAAGCTATGTAAAGGAGTCCTGGGGCCAAAGTGTTTGATAATCATTATCCTAAGCCTTCTCTTTTCTGGGTTAAACATCCTCAGGGCTTTGATTCATTACACATGAGTTCCAATTAATTCATCATCTTGATTATTTTCCAGTTTTATTGAATCCCTTTTAAATGTTGTTGCCAGGATTTCTTACGATACTCCAGACTTATGGTGCAGGGTATGGCAGGGATTATTGCCTCTATTCCTTTTAATCTCAGCAGTTCTAGTAAAACACCTTAAAATTTAGGTTCTCATACTGCTTTCTCAGTGTGGATTTCAGGAAGAGCTAAAACCTCGGATCCTTTCTTATTTGTACTGTTACCAAATCATGTTTCATTTCTTTCATCTTAAATATATGCTGTTTTTATTTTTAACTGTTATTCTTAGATTAGCTCAAACAGCATGTTAATCAAATGAAGCTTAATTTTTTTTTTCTTTTTCTTTCTTTCTTTCTTTTTTTTTTTTTTTTTGCTATCACATCTGACAGGCCGAATTTAATAAAACGTTTTATTCTGGGCATCAGTTGTATATTGACAACATATTTTCTGGTTTCTTTTTAAGACATAGAATGTAGAAGGGATAAATCTGCCTGGCATTTTCTTTTTTTTTTTTTTTTAAAGATTTTATCTATTTGACAGACAGATCACAAATAGGCAGAGAGGCAGGCAGAGAGGGAGGGAGGAAGCAGGCTCCCTGCTGAGCAGAGAGCCCGATGTGGGGCTCCATCCCAGGACCTGGGATCATGACCCGAGCTGAAGGCAGAGGCTTTAACCCACTGAGCCACCCAGGCGCCCCTGCCTGGCATTTTCTGTTGTAAAGAGTAAGTTCCCTAATTTTAGAACTGTATACAGTGTTGACATAACTAGAAAACAAATCTTCAGAGAATAAAATCGTATTTCCTGGATTACTGTTAATAATACTTTTTTTTGGTCAGAGCACATGGTAGATTTCTAATTGGTCAGTCTTTTTTTTTGTTTGTTTTTTTAAGATTTTATTTATTTGACAGAAGGAGAGAGATCACAAGTAGGCAAAGAGACAGGCAGAGGGAGAAGGGGAAGCAGGCTCCCTGCTGAGCAGAGAGCTCCATGTGGGGCTTGATCCCAGGACCCTGAGACCATGACTGAAGGCAGAGACTTAACCCACTGAGCCACCCAGGTGGCCCTCTAATTGGTCAGTCTTAAGAATGTCTTCTCTTGTGCATAAGCTCTCTTTTTCATTTACTAATAAATGAACTAGTAAAATTTTAAATACCAAAAGGAGTAGATGACAGCATTTTAAAATAATCTTGTCCATTTATGTAGAAGCACAGTGTTAAAAAAAAAAAAAAAGCTTTTCGTGGGTTGCACCATTATTATTTCCAAGTATGAGATACTTCCTAAGAATAATAAGTAAAGCTTACAAATGGTTTTTTGGCCCTTAGTTTTTGTTGTAGGAGTTGCTGTGCCATGGAGGTTGGGTAAAAAATGTTCTTGCATCTGTGCTTTATTAAGAGAGTAACTTTTCGGGGCACCTGGGTGGCTCAGTGGGTTAAAGCCTCTGCCTTCGGCTCAGGTCATGATCTCAGGGTCTTGGGATGGAGCCCCCGCATTGGACTCTCTGCTCAGCGGGGAGCCTGCTTCCCTCTCACTCTCTGCCTGCCTCTCTGCCTACTTGTGATCTCTGTCAAATAAATAAATAAACTCTTTAAAAAAAAAAAAAGTAACTTTTCTTCTTTTATGCCACCTTCCTTCATCTCCTTTCAATGTATTTGTTGGAAACCCAAGTCCCATGAAATGTTGTCTTTCTGTATTCACTTGGACTACAAAAAGAAGTTAAATTTTCAGTACTCTTTAAAGATTTTTTGTAGATGTTCCCCCATAGAACAACCAAAACATACATTAAACCTCCATAGGTACATTTTCGATTTGTTTTGTTTGTTTTTAATCATTTTTATTACCTCTTTAAAATAACACTCCTGTTTGTCACAGTTATATATTAACTATACACAAAAGTAGAAAAATACCCTTATAATATATAAGAATTATTTCAATTTATTAATAAAAAATATAAAATGAGCTTTAATAACTTGAACATTAGTATATCCTGTAAAATTATGTTGGCTGCCATATTTTCTTCATTTTTCATTTATTTATTCAGTAAACATTTATTGGGCACTTGTGTGTGCTAGGTATATGTGTAAATTTGAACGGCTTGTTTTCGTTTAGGTGCTTAGTTACTTTATTTGAAACCTATTACGTACCACCTGTTTTAAATCTTACAAAAAAAGTATTATGGTTATCCATGCATCCTCAACACAAATGCATATGAAAAAGGAAACTTTATTGAGCAGTTTATAATACAGCTCAGGTTGATTGAGGGGGAGGGATGAGTATTGTTTCTAAGCTTTTTCTTGAGAAATTGCAGTATACACTATTAATGTAAAATCCTAAAACATATTTTGGACATTTTAAGTAGTCTGTATTTATATCTTTAAAAATAAGGTGTGCATGTAAAATAGAATCAGTGTTCTGAATGTTACCAATTTGTTATTTTACTACTTGCCGGTTTCTTCCAAAGAGCAGTAACACAGCAGTTAAAGCTTTGTTTCTTTCTGATAATTTGCTGTATATAATTGCTGTTTGATTAAATACATGGTATTAGTAGCTCAGTCAGTCAACTGGGTGATAGTATTGCTGTTTTAGAATGTGAGCAGCAAAAGTTATTTAACAGAATTTTTTTGTCACTTTAATAGGTTTTAAAATTTTTTCAATACTTGAACTTGCTCTAAGAAATTTGTGAAAATGAATAATGTTTGCAAGCCTTCAGAAAATGAAACAATCATGTTTGCTACACAAGTATTTGTTTTATGTTGTTTTTGCTTCCTAACATATTAAAAGTTTATAGGTGAAAACTTTCATAAATCTGCAAACTTGAAATAAAAAGCAGTCATTAAGAAGTGACCAGCACGAAAAGATAAACCTAAGTTAAAGGCTTGGATTTGCTTTGACTGCTTGCTTTTTTGGTGGGGTGGGGGGTCAGTTTTCTTTTGGTGAGATTACTTCTGGTGCATGGCAGCGCTATCTCTGCTAGATTATTGGAAGGACTAGTGTCTGCAATTGGGGTTATACAGCCTTCCAGCATCTCAAGTGTCTGTTTTGTCTGGACTTTCCTCATGCAGCATTCTTGTGCAAAAATTTCAAGGCTTTAGTCTGGAGCACTGGGTCAAAGGATATGTCTCTTTGAAGGGTAGACAGGAGTTTTTATGTTTTATTCACTAAGTAGTATTTCATTTTACATCAAAGAATAGCAGTCTTTGAGAACCTTCCATGGTGGCAGTTTCGCATTTGGGGTTTTTTTCTTTAAGACTTTCACTAAATATGGAATGTTTCTTCGTGTTTTTCAGTCTACAGATGCTTATTTATAATCTTGTATTTAGATGAGACTATTAAAAAGAGAAAAAGCATTGACTAAATGTAAATGTTAGTTTTCAATATAGTTTTATGTTTTAAAAACAACTATAGTTTTTGTTTTTTTTTACAATGTACTTCTCTCTGTGGTTTTATTCTACCCATTAGTTACTAAAAAAATTGTTGAATAGCCTTTAAAATTGTAGCAATACTATTGGTTAAAATTCTAAAGAAGTAATGACTGATGATTTTGGAAGTGTAAATTTTATAGTGAAATGGCCATTCTTTAATTGGCCTTTTTTTCAGGCACTATTGTATGTGTGTGTGTTTGTCTGTATGTGTGTGTGTGTATGTGTGAGAAAGAGAGAGGGAGAGATGGAGAGAGACAGAGAGGAGGGAGACAGAAGAGATAGAGATTTTGGAAAATATCAAAAGCTATGAAGTAATGAACAATGTAAAGATTTGGTATGGCTTAGAAGTAAATGTTCTTCCTACACATTTGGGATAGGCTAATCAGTAAATGTATTTTTACCAATAATATTAATCACATAAGTGATTGCTTATATGTTTAGTTTATTAAATTAATATTCATATCGTATGACACATATACCTAAGCATATGGACTAATACTAAAATAGCTTATTTTTATGTTTATAGATGAAACATGCTCTTAATTTATCTAAATAGAGTAAATTAATCATTTGAAATAGAAGTATTTCTACTCTCATTAATACCATATTTGAATTTAAAACAACTTCAATTAACGCTTACGTTTAATATTGATTAGAACAAGTCAGATAATATTTTGTATAGTTATTTTAAATAAAATTATGTTAAGTACATAACTTCATTGTCTGAAACACACTCCCAATTAAGTTACTTTCACATATTTTCAAGTTATATAAAACTTGTACTTATTAAGTACTTACAGATGAAATAGCTGTTAATAGTATTTTTTATATGCGGACAGGAACCATTTAATTTAAAATAGAGAATGATCTTTCTATATTAAAATTGTTTAAGGAACAAAAGATCTTTCCTCTACAGTATTCAGCCATCTCTATTATCTGTGATTCTTCAGCAATTAAAGCAGATTTATTTTCCTCTTTGTTCCTACTTGGAATACTTGAACAATGCTGGAGAATTGAACTGACTGGACTGTTTTATCTTTCAAAAGATTTAAAGTTCTATGTACCAATTAGCAAAATACAGTAAAGGTTTAAACTGTTAATAGCCACAACATCTTTAATGCATAGATCTGTAGTACGCTAGGGCTGTGTAACAGTTCTCCATTGTATGTCTCTTTTAAGGAGGGTAACTGTGTCAGTTCTTTTCTTGCTTTACTACCTGCTGTGTATGGAAATTGTGTGTAGTACTTGACACTTGCTTTCACAAATTTAAAATTCTTGCATGTATTATGTAGGAGCTTTGGTTCTCAATAAAATAGAATTGATAATATTTTACTTGTTTGGATTTTGATTAAGATACTTTGGTCGTATTTTAGAGATTATACAATTTATATATGAAAATACATTATCTGTTTTTCTTCAATGAATTCAAGGTACATAAGCTATATGTTACCTCCTTGGAAATTGCTTGTCTAATTTTATTCATTTGAATATAATTGAGAGGAATCATCAGTTTTTTATCAGAATATGTAGATACGTGATATTTTATACTGTGTTTGAATATAGGTGGCTTTTTTGATGATTGCTTTTTATTAGTAGGAAGAGTATTTTGTTTTTAGAGCTGCTGCTTTTTTAATTGTCTGGCTTACCCAGATAATTTAAAAATTCAAGAATTCATCCAGATATCTGCTCCAAACTTGTTAAAGCCTGATGTTCATCATATTATAGTAAATTCTTAAAGAATGCAGAGGTGAGAGGAAGTGAAAAAAATGGGAGTAACATATTTTGGTGGTAGTTACTTTTTTCTCTTTATTGCGTATATCTTGGGGAATAGAATTAGAGCAAAGGAAAGAAGAATGCGGACGTCAGAATTTGAGACTAGCAAACTATTCTGTTTCTGTTTAGGCTTTTTAATTTTATATGACTTAGTATGTGCTGATTCTAACTCTTTGAAATACCACTTGCAAGTTTGCAAATATCATTCATGTTTTACAAAATGAGAAAGTTTAAAAAAGGGTAGTGATATGGAACCTTACTGTATGCAGTGTACTGTCTTCACAGAACTCCGCTTCTTCATAAGGCTTACTTTTCAAGAGTGTATGAATAGGCTTTTTGTTCCATTCCTGTTTCATGTTTAATACTTCTTTCAGCTTTGAGTATATTGCATATTAGTAATTGAGTGGGTTTTTAAAATTTTAATGCTTCCACTAAAATAGGTTTAAAAAAATGATCTTGGCTTTCTCTAAGCAACACATAGGACATATGTTCGGTTGAGAACGCTAATCTAATTTCAAGAACTGAGGATCTGATTAGTGTACAGATTTGCATCTATTACAGTGATTGCTAAGCATATATCGTTATAATTAAAATCTGTCAATTAAAAAGATTTTTAGACCTAATTGAGTAGTTTGAGATTTAACATCCAAGAAATTAAAATAAGGTTCCTTGTTTAGTAAGCGTCATGATGTATTAAACTTTCAAATATGGCTGATGTGGCCTGTTTTCTTTTTATTTATTTATTTATGTTAAAAATTTTTTTTTTTAAGGGAGGGAAGCAGGGGGAGAGGCAAAGGGAGAGGGGAAAAAGAGAATCTTAAGTAGCTACACCTCAAGCACAGAGCCCCAAGTGGGGCTCAATCTCACAACCCTGAGATCATCACTTGAGCCAAAATCAAGAGTCAGGCACTTAACCAGCTGAGCCACGCAGGCGCCTCTAGGGATTGGAATTTTTCAACTATGACAATTGGTAGTAGTTTGTCAAGATCCTGCAAGGGATTTTTTTTTTTTTTTACTTGTCTCTTATTTATAGCACAAAATCTTACTGTACTTTTTCATTTGTTTATTCCATTTTTTTAACATATATGTATGTGTGTATATATTTGTGTGTGTGTGTGTGTATGTGTGTGTGTGTGTATGGCACCATTATTGAGCACCTATATATATTATTTAAGCATTTAGCTATAAATATGGAATAACATTGTTGCCCTTAAAGCTTATATTCTCATGTGTAAGCATATGCCAACTTTCTAAATAATTAAAATACTTCCATAGATTAATGAATGATTATATAGAAATGATTATATGAATTATATGAATGATTTTATAGAAAAAAACAAGGTGTTGGGATAGAAAGTAACTGGGGGCGTTGGGTAGAATAGGAAATTTTTTTTTAATATTTTACTTATTTATTTCACAGACCGAGATAGGCAGAGAGGCAGGCAGAGAGAGAGGGAAGCAGGCTCCCCGCTAAGCAGAGAGCCTGATGCGGGGCTCGATCCCAGGACCCTGGGATCATGACCTGAGCCAAAGGCAGGGGCTTTAACCCACTGAGCCACCCAGGCGCCCCTAGAATAGGAATTTTTTATAGGGTAATCAAAGCAAGCCACTTTGAGAAGGTGTAATATTTGAATCAAGATCTGAGTGATGAGAAGGAGTTAGCTATGTGAGAATCCAATAAGAACATACCAGGCAGAGGAAGAAGCCCGTGCTCCAAAGTGTAAACCAGCTGGTCGTAGTCAAGAGAAGGAAAGCTGTGACATAATGAGAAAAGGGAGATTAAACAAAATGAGGTCAAAGAGGTAGGCAGGGATTGGATCAAGTACAATTTTTAGGTTGGTGGTAAAAAGTTTGAATTTTTGGCTTAATTATAAAGGGAAGCCATTTTGGGTTTTAAGTAGGAAAGTGATTTGATCTGATTTACTAATCAAAACTTGAGAATTACTTAGCTATTAATGGTTAAAGATCACTTCAAAGAAGCTCAAAGGAATTGGTTCGTTTGTTGCCATTTTTATTCATTCCTATGCCTTTTTTTGACATTCATGAAATAATTTTTATAGTTTTCATAAAGTCTCCTACATAAAGTTTTCTACAAGTGATTGAATTATTAACAGACATTTACAAAAGGATTCTGGTTTTTGTCTTGGCATTTTAGATTTTTTTACATATGGTATAACAATTCAGTGATTCTTCCTATTAGAGAATCTTCTGAATTTGAAATGTTTTTTGTTAAAGATCATATTGGGACCTGAAATAATAAATTTATCTCCTCTAATTCTCCACTTTCTCTGGCCCTCTCACACTCTCCCTCCCCATAAATGGGGGAAAAAAACTGGAGGTCTGTCATCACTGTGAAGGAAGATAAATTAACTGAGCTGCTGTCCACCAAGTAGGTGCTGACAAGGCCCCAAATACATTTAAGTTTCTGTACCTTGCTTCAGCTGGTGGTATGGGCCGGTGGTGATGGTTTTTTGTCTTCATCTTAACTTTGACTCTGCTTCTATCTGCCATTCCTTTCTCCCTCTTTCTCTCTGCTCTTTGAGATTTGTCTCTATTTCCTGTGTTTGAATAGCCATTTCCCTCTGTCTTTGTGACTCTCTGTTCATTTTTGCTGACTCTGAAGCTGGCAGTCATCTCTCTTTCTGACTGCTTGTGTTTCCTCTTCATCCCTGACAATTTCCCCTTTCAGCAACTGGCTATAAAGAAATATGGCTTTGGACATTATCATTCTTTTCCTTTTTCCACTCTCTTCTATTCTTATTTTTCCTCCCTTCCTATTCTTCCTTCCACATTTGTTACTTTTGTCCTTTTTCTTCTTACTTCTTCTTTCTTCTTTAAATCAGACCTAGAGAGGAGAGACAGAGGTGACCCTACCCTCTACTAGCTTTTCTTCTCTTGTTGCCTTATTTCCCCCTTTGAGAACGTACAGAACTTTAGAAGATGTTTACTAACTGGAAAAAGAAACAGCATGATTTGTACATTATATTATTTGGAATTTTAACCCTAGTAAGAGACTTTGGGACACTGGAAAGACTGTGGACTGATGTACAGATGTAACATTAGATCTTTAAATCCCTTCTTTTAACTGTAAGACATTGAACAAATTATCTAACTTCTTTGTCCTCATCTTATAAAATTAAAACACTTTTTCAGATTTGTTTTGGAAGTTAATTGAGAGTATCTACATTAAACAAGAGGAGATATAATATCCTATTTATTTAATCATTCAATAAAAGCTCTTTTCGTCCCTTTTCCCCCCTCTGTGTGGAGTCGTTTTCGTGAAGAGAGAAGCAAACTAGAATTACGATTGTTATCTGTAACTGAATCTGAAGTAATTGAGATACTCTGAGTCACATTTCTACTCAGACACCTAGTGCTGGGGGATCTTGGAGCAAAATAGTGACCTTGGTTATAATGGTATTGGGTTACTATATCGGTTGTGTTCATTTGTGTATGTATGTTTGTGTATTTAATAATTTTTGTTGTATAACCTGCCTTTTTCTAACAGCCTATGGCATTTTACTAAATCATCTTTGATATTACTGTCTCATTACATAGTTTCTAACAATTAGTTGTGTAGATATGTTATTACATAATTATCATTTCAATGAGAAATTTCTTTAGTCATTTATAACCTATTTTTTAAAATTTAATTATCATACTTTTATTGAATGTCTCTTATCTGCCTGGGCACACATTCTGGACAATGATGTATGAACAAGTACAGTGTGGGTCAGCTTAATTTTATGATGGAAATTCCTGCAGTTGTTTAAATGCCATTGGGGAAACTATTTAATGCTTCAAAAAATATGCACATTATATTAAGTGAAAGAGCAGGTTATCATATAGTATCTATAGTTGGATCTTGTTTTTATATAAAAAAATAAAGAAATAAATATATATAAGGAAAAGCATGCATAGAACAAAGCCTGGAAAGATAGTCACCAAAATGTTGTGAGTGCTGAAAGTTGTTTTTGTTTTTATAATTTTTTAATTTTTTAATGAACATATAATGTATTATTAGCCCCAGGTTTACAGACTTCACAGCACTCACCATAACACATACCCTCCCCAATGTCTATAACCCTACCACCGCCCTCCCTGCAACCCTCAGTTTGTTTTGTGAGATTAAGAGTCTCTTACGGTTTGTCTCCCTCCCGATCCCATCTTGTTTCATCATTTATTCTTTTCCTACCCCCCATACCCCCCATGTTGCATCTCCACTTCCTCATATCAGGAAGATCATATAATAGTTGTCTTTCTCCGATTGACTTATTTCCCTAAGCATAATACCTTCTAGTTCCATCCACATCATCGCAAATGGCAAGATTTCATTTCTTTTGATGGATGCATAGTATCCACTGTATATATATACCACATCTTCTTTATCCATTCATCTGTTGATGGACATCTAGGTTCTTTCCATAGTTTGGCTATTGTAGACATTGCTGCTATAAACATTCGGGTGCACGTGCCCCTTTGGATCACTGCGTTTGTATCTTTAAGGTAAATACCCAGTAGTGCGATTGCTGGGTCATAGGGTAGTTCTATTTTAAGCCTTTTGAGGAACCTCCATGCTGTTTTCCAGAGTGGTCGCACCAGCTTGCATTCCCACCAACAATGTAGGAGGGCTTCCCTTTCTTCGCATCCTCGCCAGCATCTGTCATTTCCTGACTTGTTAATTTTAGCCATTCTGACTGTATAACCTATTTTTGATGGGAATTTTAAATTGTATTACTCCAATGAGGTTTCTGAGGCCTTACTCATTTTATTATACATTATATTCAGTCGTTAAACTGCATGTAACTTAAAAACTTTACTGATTTTAACAGTAAAATATGCACATTGTAGAAATATTAATCTGGAAATGTAAAAGTAAAAGGAAATTAAAATCATATTTAATTTTAGTCTTGGTGATATTACTCCATTTTTATATGAATATTTAAACACACCAACATCCAACATATTTATATATAACACAAATAATGCTTTATAGTTTGATATCCTATTTTTTTCATTTTATTTGCTTTATATTGTGAATATCTTTAAAATTATTCAAAGGCATAATTGTAAATGGATATATAGCCTCCCATTTTATGGCTATACCATAATAACATCTATTATTACACTTCCCATTATTTCAAATTTTTCACAATTATACACAATTCGATAACATCTTTATTTTAGGATTGATTCTTTGAGTGGGATTACTAAATCAGAGGGATTAGTATTAATATTACAAATATTTTTTGGTACCTATAATTGATACAGAATACCCCAAAGGTTTTTACTATCTAATTTTAGGATTATGCCTCCTCATAGCCTGTGCTATTTTCCTAGCATATGTGGTCCGGTTCTATAGATGCCTTTCAGACTCTGGCACATTGATATAACAGATTCTACCTAATATGTCTAAGAATTAGAAAACAGTAAAAGGACGTAATACTTAAGTGCATTGAAAGTACTTCAGAATCCTGAGGATCAACATTATGAAGTTAGCTATCATTGTACTCTCAGTTTCTGGATATGTAGGTTGATGAGATTTCTATCATAAATATATATAAAATGGATAGCAGTTAGTGCTACTGCTACTGCTGTTGTAATATATTTTAACAGAGTTTGTTATATATGAAACATTCTCCTTGTCTTATATGTAAGTCTGTATTCTTTCTCGTTCTTGTTCCAGCACCTTTCCAGAACAATGCAGGTTGATCATCCTTAAAAATGTCTATACTACTTCTCTTTGTCATTTATTTGGTGAACTACATTATTACTGATTTCTAATTTAACTTTGTTGTAGTCAAAAACACACTCTGAATTCAGTTTTGAAATTTCTCAAGACTTTATTTTTATGCCTCATAATGTGGCCTACCTTGATGAATGTTCCATGTACACTTGGAAAGAATGTTCATTTTCTAGTTTTGGGGTTTGGTATTTTATAAATTTCAGTTGAGTTGGGTTTGGTTTTTTAAGATTTTATTTATTTATTTGACAGAGAGAGAGAGAGCATAAGCAGGCAGAGTGGCAAGCAGAGGGAGAGGAAGAGTCAGACTCCCGCTGAGCAGGGGAGCCCAAGGTGGGGCTCAGAGTCTCAGGCCTGCCTGTGGGATCATGACCCAAGCTGAAGGCAGCCACTTAACTGACTGAACCACCCAGGCACCCCTTCATTTGAGTTTTAAATTGGGCTAATAGTGTTCAGATTTTCTTCATCCTTCCTAATTTGTCTATATCTTCTGTCAGTTACTGAGAATAGTGTTAACATTTCAATCTATAATTTGTGTTTATGTTGGTCACTTTTTTGCTTCTCTTATTTTAAAGCTCTACTATTAGATCCGTAAACATGGAAGAGCCTTATGTGTGTTTGATGAATTGATGTTTTTTTTTTTGTTTTGTTTTTTTTTTTTTTTAAAGATTTTATTTATTTATTTGACAGACAGAGATCACAAGTAGACAGAGAGGCAGGCAGAGAGAGAGAGGGAAGCAGGCTCCCTGCTGAGCAGAGAGCCCGATGCGGGACTCGATCCCAGGACCCTGAGATCATGACCCGAGCCGAAGGCAGCGGCTCAACCCACTGAGCCACCCAGGCGCCCCGATGAATTGATGTTTTTATCTGTTATGTAATGTCCTTCTTTTCTTGGTGCTAATCCTTATTCTGGAGCCAGCTTTGATGATAATAATAACACTGCTCCTGTTTTCTTAGTTTTGCATGGTGCATCATATTTTACCCCTTTACTTTTAACCTAATATTTGTGAGCTTATATTTAAAGTTTGTCTCTTGCACATGTTGGGATACCTGGGTGGCTCAGTTGGTTAAGCGTCTGCCTTGGACTTAGGTCATGATCTTGGAGTCCTAAAACTGAACCCTGCATGGGGCTCCCTGCTCAGCGGGAGTCTGCTTCTCCCTCTACTCCTCCCCACCATGGGTGCTCTCTCTCAAATAAATAAATAAAATCTTTAAAAGTAAATAAAGTGTGTCACTTGCATATGTATACATTTGGCTTTTGCTTTTATTTTATCTAGCTTGACAATATTTGGCTTTTAATTCTCATGTGATTTCTCTTTTCTTTCTCTTTTTTGGGGGAAGGGACAACTTCACCCATTTCTTTCACTCCAGTCCCCATCTCTGACAATCACCAGTGACAAATTTATTTCATCTTTTCCTATTGGGATGCCTTTTTCATCCTTTTCTTGCCTAATTGCTCTGGCTAGGACTTCCAATACTATGTTGAACAGAAGTGAAAAGAGTGGGCATACTTGTCTTGTTTCTGATCTTAAAGGAAAAGCTTTCAGCTTTCCACCATTGAGTATGATGTTAGCTGTGGGCTTGTTACATGGCTTTTATTATGTTGAGATACATTCCTTCCATACTCACTTGTTGAGAGTTTTTTAATGCTTTTTTTGCATCTATTGAGTTGACCATGTAACTTTATGCTTCATTTTGTTAATGTAGTGTATTTCTGTCAACGTGTAATCTCTGCCTTTTAATTCCCATCTGCTATCCCCTCCCCTTCCTTTTTACCTTCATATTTTAGATTGAATACATTTTTAGAAACCTGTTTTATCTCTTCTATCAGTGTTTTTTTCTGGTGGTTCCATTAGGGATTACAGCATGCATTATTAAGTTTTTACATTCTGCATGAACTAGTAGTCTATCACTTTACATGTAACATAACCTTGAAGCACTGCTTTGTGTTTAGTCCTTTGTATTAATGTTAACATACATCTTATTTCCAAATAAGTTACAGGCCTCATTGTAAATTATTAATATTGCTTTAAATAATCAGTTATCTTTAAAGAAACTAAGCAACAAGGGGAAAAATCTTTTATATTTGCCCACTAATTTACCATTTTTGGTATTCTTTGTTCCTCCATATTTCTCCTGGTAGGTCTTTCAGTCTGAAGAACTTCTTTTTAATTTTTTTTTTAAAGATTTTATTTATTTATTTGACAGACAGAGATCACAGGTAGACAGGCAGGCAGAGAGAGAGAGAGAGAGAAGGAAGCATGCTCCCTGCTGAGCAGAGAGCCCAATGCGGGACTCGATCCCAGGGCCCTGAGATCATGACCCGAGCTGAAGGCAGCGGCTTAACCCACTGAGCCACCCAGGCGCCCTGAAGAACTTCATTTTAACACTTCCTATAGTGCAGCTCTATTGGGACAAAATCTCTCAGCACTGTATGTGGAAATGACTTATTTTGCCTCTGCTTTTGAAAGACCTTGCTCAGGCTGCCATAACAAAATACCATAGACTCAGTGGTATACTTAACAGAAATTTATTTTCTGATAGTAACAAATTTATTTTCTCATAGTTCTGGAGGCTAGAAGTTTAAGATCCAAATGCCAGGATGGTTGGTTTCTGATTAGGTCAATTTACAAAGCTTGTAGATGGCTGCCTTCTCACTTTGTCCTCACAACATGGCAGAGAGGTTTGGTGGGGGAGAGAGAAAAAGAGAATGAGAGTGAATGTGAGCATGTGGGTGGGCTTGAGCAAACAAGTGCTTAGGTTTCTCTTCTTATATAGGTACTAATTTCATTGTAAGGACTGACATCATAATTCATCTAACCCAGATTACTTCCCAAAGGCTCATCATGTCTCCAAATACCATCATATTTGGGGTTAAGCCTTTAATACATAATTTATGGGGCAAGGGGACACTGATTGTTAGAGACATTCTGTCCATAACAACCTTCTCATTGGATATAGGTTGAAGGTTTTTATTCTTCTAGGTTGAAGGTTTTTATTTTAACACTTTAAAGATGCCATTCCATTTTCTTTCTTTCTTTTTTTTTTTTTAGTTGTGGTATATATATAACATTTTCGCCATTTTTAAGTATACAGTTCAGTGGCCTTAAGCTCATTTAAAATGTTATGCAGCCGGGGTGCCTGGGTTGCTCAGTGGGTTAGGTCTCTGCCTTCAATTCAGGTCATGATCTCAGGGTCCCAGGATCAAGCCCTACATTGGGCTCTCTGCTCTGCAGGGAGCCTGCTTCCGCCTCTCTGCCTGCCTCTATTTCTACTTGTGATCTCCCTCTCTCTCTCTGTCAAAAAAAAAAAAAAAAAAGTTGTACAGCCATCACCAGTATCTATTACCAGAACTTTTTCATGATCCCAAACAGAAACTCTGAACCCATTAAATAATAACTCTCCATGACGCACTTCCCCATGTCTCTGGTAACCTTTATTATACTATCTGTCTCTATATCATTGGCTCCTCTTACAAATATAATCACACAATATTTGTCAAAGGGGAGAAAGACCTGTGGGGAGCAGGAGAGGGATGCTGGGTCTCATACTCTGGAAGGTACCCGAAGTCCCCTTTGTGCTTTGGTGTTCTCCCTTCACTGTTAGTAAACTTTGTAGTAAACTGGTCTTGGTACTCTCATTGAAAATCAGTTGACCATATATGCAACTTTTTATTTTGGAGCTGTCTATTCTCTTTCATTGCCTTGTATCTGCTCTTATACCAGTACCACACTATTTCAAATACTATAGCTTTGTAATAGGATTTTTTTTTTTTTTTAAGGATTTTATTTGACAGAGACAGTAAGGGAGGGAATATAAGCAGGGGGAGTGAGAGAGGGAAAAGTAGGCCCCTGAGGAGCAGGGAGCCCATTATGGGGCTGGATCCTAGGACCCTAGAATCATGACCCACGCCGAAGGCAGATGCTTAACGGCTGAGCCACCCAGGTACACCTGTAATAAGTTTTGAAATCAAAATGTTTTCATCCTCCAACTTGCAGAAATTCCATATGAATTTGGTGATGAATTTTTCTGTTTCTGCAGAAAACATCACTGAGATTTTGATAAGAGTTTGCATTGGATCTGTAGATTGATTTGGGTAATGCTGTCATCTTAATAAGACTTCCAATCCATGAATATGACATGTCTTCCTATTTATTTTTGTCTTCTTTAATTGCTTTAAGCAGTTTTTTGTAGTTTTCTGTGTACATGTCTTTCACCTTCTTGGTTAAGTTTATTCCCAGGTATTTTACTCTTTTTGATACTATTATAAATGGAATTGTTTTCTTAATTTTCTTTTCATATTGTTTATTAATAGCATTTAGAAACACAACTAGGCTTTGTTTATGTTTTCTTAATCCTACCACTTTGCTGAACTTATATGTTAGCTGTAACAGGTTTTGTGGGTGTATATGGAGTCCTATAAATCTGTGAACAGAAATAATTTTACTTCATTTCTAATTTGGATACCTTTTATCTTTTTTTTTTTTTTTTAAGATTTTATTTATTTATTTGACACAGAGAGAGATCACAAGTAGGCAGAGAGGCAGGCAGAGACAGAGATGGGGGAAGCAGGCTCCCTGCTGAGGAGAGAGAGACTGATGCGGGGCTCCATCAAAGGACCCTGAGATCATGACCTGAGTTGAAGACAGGGGCTTAACCCACTGAGCCACCCAGGCGCCCCTGGATACCTTTTATCTTGCCTGATTGCTCCTCTTCAGAACTCTGCTTCATAAATATTTGTTTCCTCGCCAGCCCTAAACTCTGATTACCTTCTCTGCTTAGAGACTACTGTGTTCTGCTTGGGCTTCACAGTGGTCTACAGTGTGCTTCCAGGCATAGAACTGAGACAGTTAAGGACGACATCATGAATTCTTCTTTTAGGGGTTATAGTATGATTCTGCCTACTATCCAGTTGTCCAGTATCTGAAAATAGTTGCTTAAAATAACTTTCCCAGTTTTGTATGGCAAGAGCAAATCTGATAACAATTAACTCCATCATGGATGGTGGTGGGGAAAGTCCACATACTTACACATTGGGACAATTCTTTTACAATAATGGCTTTGTTAATGAATCTTTTCCTTTGTTTTAACCTACCTTTAAAAATTTGTTCAGCTACTGATTCTCTCAGTTCTTTCTATAAAACATAATTACTGACACCCCAACACACTATATACAGTGGCTTAGTTTAGGTTTCATTTTAGTATACTACAAGACTCTATCAGTAATTGAGTCATACGCTTACCAAGACCTGAGTTGTGTTTGTTTCCACAAGTTTCTATGCCAGTCTTACTTGAAATTGTAATTATATAATTTAATTGAATACTATGATCTGATTGCTATATAGGGAACAAAGAATACTTTGTAAAGAAAGGTGAATTTCTAATAAACAGTTTCTGTCAAATTAGGTGGAGGTGAAACAGTTATAAAAGATTGCCATGTGAAAGAAAATCACAAAATTCTAAACAGATTTTGGACCCAAAGTGTTTCACAAATATCTTTAAATTCTAACTTTACATTTAAGAAACCAAAACTATAAATTGTAGGTGACATATTTTCTTGGGGGCTTGTGGAAGAAATGACACTTCAAATGTAATCACTAGACCTGTGCTCAAAGAAAAAGTACTGGCCCTATTATCAAAAGAGTGTACATGTATGCTTTTTGAGTTACAATACAATGTTTAAGGGTGAATGTATATGTAAGCACATACATACACATGTGCATGTATGTATTTACTTATGTAGGAGTCTCTTATCGTCACTAATATTGTCAGTTGACTATCATTTCCTAAGCCAAAAAAGAGACTTCTGTTGGGTACTTTCACTTTTATCTTACACTAAATTAACAAGGAATTGTCTTATACAGTTTATGTGCCTCCTCACAATCTAGTTTGACTTCATATCATTGCCTCTTGAATATTGCTTTATTAAGCAAGAAGCATTTAGCTTTGAATCCATTATTTTCTATTACTTCCAGCTTCCTTTCCAGATTTAATTAGTTTCATTTATTGCTTAAACCATCTCTTGATTTTAAGAAGTTTATCTATCTTCTTTTCCTTTTCCTTGATACTTTGTGCTGTGGCTTTTGTAATAATTCTTAATGTATGTTGTGTGTATGTCAGCCTTTTGTTACCAGGGTATGAGAAGCACTATTTGATTAAAAAATAACAAATCAAATCTTTACAAACTGTAATGCATTATGTGAGTTCCAAGTGTATAGTGGATACACTATCTTGTCCTTTTATTTCAGTTTCTTAAAAAGCTTCTACATGCCTGATATAGCTGCATGTCTTAGTGATTTAAAAATTCAAAATCTTCTGGATCATTGGATTTAAAAGTAAAAAAAAAGTCTTTTTAATAATTAAAAAGATCATTTTATTATAAGTTTCTTCTTGTCAATTAAAAAAAATATTAGCTTACTAACCTTCAGAAAGCTTCAGTGAAGCATATTGGTCTTCACTGAGGCAGTATTGATCATTTATTTGTAAAGCATGATATTTTTAGTAACTTTCAGTTGTTTCAAAGTTAGTAGAAAACAAAGATTGCTTCAGGTGTTTCCTTATAAAAGTGATTGATATGTTCCAGTGGATTTTCCTGATTTGGGGGAGAGAAGTTTATTTCTACATCAATTTTTAAAAATTATAGCATTTCTTAAAAAAGATTTTTATTTATTTGACAGAGAGACACAGTGAGAGAGGGAACACAAGCAGGGAGATTAGGAGAGGGAGAAGCAGGCCTCCCGCTGAGCAGAGAGCCGGATTGGGGGGGCGGGGGCTCGATCCCAGGACCCTGAGATCATGACCTGAGCCGAGGCAGACGCTTAATGACTGAGCCACCCAGGCACCTCTAAAATTGTAGCATTTTGAAAAAAAATTTAGTATTCTGTCATAAAATAGCAGCTTAGTAGACTTGATTTGCCTATGCCATATGTCAAATTATTAACTACAAAATAGAACTATGTACAATACAAATCTGAAAATATTTGCAATCCTTATACTATCATGTTGAGGAAGAATTTATTCTGCCCTTTAGGGTCCTTCTAGATGAACTAAGAATCAAGTTGATTTGAGACAGATTTAATAGGAGAAAACCAAATTTAATAGGGTACATACAGCAATTCACATGACATGGAATTCCAAAGACAGTTGAGCAATATGATGCTTTTATGAGCTAAGGAGAGGGTAGGAGTCTGAGGATACAAAGGGGAGAAAGACCATTAGCAGTAAACTAAGAAGAGATGTTTTATAAAAACCCCAAAAGTTCCCTCATTTTGTAGGTAAGTTTCTTAGGTGAAGAGGAATCTGTTAATAGTTCTCTTTCTGGTATAAGTAGGCAGTTAAGGGGGAGGAAAAGAGCTTTTCCTAAATCTGCTGAGTTTTGATGGCTTTTAATTCAAAATAATGTTCATGCCAAATTGGCCCATCTTGAGGTCACTTGCTGTTGGTCCCTACAATTATAAAGAGATTGTATGTTTATATGAGTTATATTTGGGGCAGTTAATTAGATTTTGGACAAGTGTTACCTTCTTATTCTGGTTTCTTCTGGTAGCTGCTCTTACAAAGTAACATAATATCATTTGGGTTAATTTTGAGGAAATTTTGTTAATTTTTTGGTATGTTCTTATGAGTCAGACACCAAACTCATCCTCTCCTTTATAGTTTTCTGTGAAAAGACACTAAATAAATTTAAGTTGATTAATATACACACAGGTTTATATATGATTGTATAATATATAATATATAAATAGTAATATATATTTATATTTAATTATATATATTATATATGTAAATATATAATATATACAATAATAAATATATATTATATATTAATATATACACAGAAATACAGTTTCTGTGCCTTGAGAGAATAAGTGGAAGTTGGCCTACCTTGTTGGTGGCAATATAAAATTTGACCACAGTTTTGGAAAGCAATTTGATAACATTTCAGGGAGCATGAAAATTCTTACAACCTTCACTTCATCAATTCTATCCTCAGTGACAATTAAAGGAATTAATTTACTGGGGTTTTCATTGCAGTATACTTGAAAGGCAGAAATAATGAAACAATTTGATTTTTCAGTAATGAGGAATTGTTGCAGATTGATTTATCATATCCACTAACTTAGGAAATAAATGGGTGAGTCCCCATGTACTGCATCGCCAACTGCTCTCTCCCAGGGATTCCTGAGGGGGCTGGACAAATCAGAAGCCTAGCTTCTGGCTGTTTGCCAACACTATTACTGAAAAAAATTGTTTGCAAGAGAAGCCTATAACTCAAGAGACAAGGGTTTGGAAAAGAGAAAGGGAGAAATTTAATTCAGGTGCCTGTAGCCTTTGGAAGTGGCAGGCTCAAGCCTTAACAGCCTACCTCTCAGCTGGCAAAATGGAGATCTAGAGTTTTATAGGGAGAGTTTGGTGGTGGGGTTCCATACAAGAAAGCAAGCAGAGAGTCTATGGTCATGGGTAGCAGTCAGTATGTGTTTAGCCCATGATCCTATATGGGTTGGGAATGGGATGTGCGGGGTGTGCTCCTCTGGGTATTCCCATTGCTAATCTGGGGTTTTTTCGTCTGGTGGTTGGAATGTTCTAGTCATTACAAAATATCTTTGTCAACACCTGAAGAAAATGCAGTAAGAAATAAGCACAGTAGATTTTAGAAAATGAGTTAAGCGGTCTCGTCTATTTCTGGTTAACTATTGATGTCTGTAGTTTAGCAAGAGGGCTGACTGACAAAATTGGCTAAGACATTGTGACCTATCAACTTAATAGATTTTTAATGAGGCCATGAAAACAAATGTGAATGCTGGGTAACTACATGTTTAAAAAGGTAGTGATGTGATAACCCGTGCAAAATATTATAACTATGTAAAATGGATATGTATATAGATAATTATTGGTAGGTAAAACAGTTAAGAAAACAGTTGCTAGTAAGTATGTGGATATATTTTTATAGCTTTCTCTTTAATATTGTTACATTGTTCACCAGTATCAGTGAAATCATAGGTATCCTGAAGGAGTCATCTTCTGTGTCCCTCTTTGGTCAGGTATTTTCTGATACCTTTTTACCTTTAAAACCTGATTTAATCCTTCCAAAACAGTGCTATGACATAGGCTCTGTGATACAGTTTTTAAAGTAGGAAACTGACATACAGAGAGCTTAAACAGCTTGTTAGTACTGCACAGGTAGCAGACAGTGCCTAGAATTCTTCCAGATTCAGATAAATCTCGTCCAGATTTATCTGAATTATACTTCCTTGCTCTTAACCGGTATTGTATTTCACAGTCTGATTATTTAGTTATTTCTTCCACACATCACCTGCACCATGAGTTCACAAATTGTAAACTTACTCAGGAATAAAAATTTTGTCTTTATATGCCCTGCATCCCCTGGCGTAATTAACTTGGCATAGTAGGATCTTTGATTTGGAGTTGAAACAAATAAGGGTAAATTATATCTTATTCTTTCAATTTCATGAATCATAGGTTTAACCATGTGTTTTCATACTTAATAAAGCCAATTTAACATATATTTTACTCAGTGTTTTTGATGTATAAAACAAATGGGACATTCAGCTCTATAAAAAGTATATTTTTCTCTCCAGACTTGAAGAAACTTACTGACCCTAATTATAAAACCCTTTGTTGTATTTTGATTAGTAACTCAGTTTTTAGGAAAGATAGGAGATTTTCTGCATCTTAACACCAGTTTTATATTATTCACCCTGTCCTTTTTAAAAAGTTCAATATTAATTTTCATGAAAATAGAGATGATGTTTGTACTGTTTTGAGCATTGTGTCCAGTAACTAATACATAGTAGGTGCTGAAAAATGGTGTTGAATAAATGAGATACATTCTTTTTATTGTCTAAGATAAACGTTTTACATACGTTAGTCATCATTTTACCTCATTTAGTTGATTTTATAGATGGTGAATTAGGAAAAAAAAAAAGATGGTGAATTAAGAAAAGTTCATTAATTTGCCACAGTTGTGGGTTGGGATTCTCCTAACCTAATTTGCTTACGTAGCCCTTTGCTTTTAACCATTGCTCCTGCTCAGAAGAATCTAGGAGTAATGAAAATAGTTTGAGATTGAGAAACTTCTCTAATTCTTAGTTTTTTACTTGTTTTATGTTTTGCAATCATTTGCATGTTGCTATTTGTATCTAAACATTTTATTTAAAACTTAACTTTTGGTTTCCTGATAGCCTTGCCTACTATGCAAAGTGTAATGTTACATTCCAGCACTGGTTTCATCACCTGGTTGGATTCCCACATCAATGTATTTTTGCAGTTTTTATTTGTATCTGAATTTTTATGGCCCCTGACTTTATAGAAGTGCTTAAAGATCTTCCGTGATAAGTAAATACATTTGGTTATTCTGTCAACTCTATTTTTTCAAATTGTAAAATTTATTTTGTAAAATGTCCTTCATTATTTATGAGACCATTTAATGAGTTTTCTTGTACTAAGTATCTGTAGGGTACTTGAAAAGAAGTTTTTATTACAGATCTAAAATTATTTTCTTTTTAAAATCTTTCGTGGTTGAAGTAGAATATAAACGCAATCTTCAAATTTAGATCAGTTTTAGCCCTGGAATAAATTTAAATACATAACTGGTAACTAAAAGCTTGCAGTAGAAGTTGTTCCTGTAACAGTATTTGTACTTAATATTCCAGTATGTTCTGCCTTAAAACTTTTCAACATTGATCCATACATGCAATTTAGTGAACTTCTTACCAAAAAGCCTGGTTAAAATTTTGGCTCTTCTGGATGTACTGGGAGATCTATCAAAAATTCCCCAAAGTGGTGAAAGCCTTTTTCATTTATTTCTCTTTATGACAAGTGTAAACTATTAAGGTTAAGTGGGTGGGGCAACTGGAAGTAATTACTAAGGCCAGTGGCATTTTTGTGGTTTAATAAAGGCAGAAGCTAATTATTCAGTTTTTATTTAAGTGAAATGGTGCCAAAAAGGAGGTTCCTGCAGAGCAGCTGCACTCCTTCAGTGTTACCCTAATTTACCAAAGACACAACTGTCACAAACAAAACTTTTAAACTTGATATATAGCCACAAAAGTAAGGAGGCTTTTGTTTGGAGTGCATGCAGAAGAACTCCTTTATACAAATCAACCGGCAGATGACGGACAATGATGAAAATTTGATTCTTTGAAGTCATAATAGTCATTGAAATGTGTGAAATTCTGGTATTGAAAAGAGAGCGACCAGCAAGACTCTAAATCCTGGGTGGTTGCAAGAAGCTTGCTGGGAGGTTTTTCTGCATTTTGACACCAACTTCCCATTGCTTGTTCCCTGCTTCCTTTGTTTAAAAAAAAAAAAAAAAAAAAGTTGAATTCACACAACATAAATGGGGACAGTTGATAACCGAATCATACAGTTTTTATATGGAAAACTAATATTTTATAATGGAAATTGGTATTTGAAAGAATAAAGTTCATTTTCATGTGCTGGCATATACTTTATTAATGATTTTTAAAATTCCTCCTCCATTTAACTAGACTTGTGAACTAGAAAGTCAGATGTAAGCTCTTCCAGAATTTAAAATTGTGGAAGAGATGGGTGCTGAAAGACTGGAACTTCAGAATTATGATAATCATCTTTTCAGTAGCAAATATCTGAATGCTCTTCAGTCTGCAAATCATTAATTATTGTTTCTTAAAATTGCATTATTGTACCTAAGATTGTGTTTGTGAAACTTAAGATAGTGGTATTCTTTAATATTTGGAATATAGGTTTTATGCTTGACTCATCTGTTTAAAAGTTTTAAAATTCAGAAATTAGTATGTATTATCTGAAGGGTAACTTGATTTATTAGAATTTATAGGTAATTATTAGCTAGTGAGTCTTGAGTTTCTTCAGGTAAAAACTTCAAGGCTTGTTACCCAATGTGATTTAGCTTTTTTGTAGTCATAGAAAATTATGAATTGTTGTTTATAAATATTTTACCGATAAAATGAGAAATCTATAAAAGGCAGTATTGACATCTTCAGGGCATTTGTATCTTTTAATAAGTGGGTTTTTAAAAAAAACCACAGGTGATCTGTATTGCAATACCAACATAGAAATCTAGAGATAATGTCTTTGGTTCAGTATAGTTTAGTTTGCAGACGTTTTATTTATTTTGAGGGAGAACAAAGAATTCAAAACACAAGTAAAGATTTCAACATAGTGCTTCATAGTTCTTTTCAAGTATTACATTGTTTTAATGGAATCTTGGAGTGGGAGCTTTTAGCCCATTGAAATGTGGCTTAAAGGACAGGTTCTTCTGTCACTAGCTGAAGCTGTGTGGATGAAATGATAACAATAGTGTCGTAATGCATTTTAAAAGTGTGAGAAATCAGTTTGTCTAGACTAAGAGTGTGTCTACAGGGACTAGGAATTTTAGAGCTTCTGTGCCCTTTAGGTGTCAAGTATGTGAGCGATGCCAAAGCCTTTTCATCCTCCGTCTTTGGCTGGAGCTCAACTCCGCTGCAGTACCTTACAGGTCTCCTGCAGGCAAAAACAGGGATTCTGTGTCAGGACAACTTAGGCTTCAAAATTCAGGAACTTATTTGTGCCAGTGCCAACTTTAAATTGGGGAATGATATCAATTTTAAAAAAATGCCATACTTTGAGAAGCCATGGAAGCCCTGATAGTTCAAAATAAAAAGAGCTTAGCAACATTTTATAGCCACTTAAGAGAGGTTTTCCGTCCGTAAAAAAAAAGAAAAACCCCAAAAATTGTCCTTTTCTAGGTTAATAGTACAAATCAAGAAATGCTATTTCCTTTTTTAAAAAGTTTTTTTAAAAAATCATTTTGGCATTTATTTATCACAATATAGGAGGTTATAAAGAAAAAGTAAATGTTTCCTATAATCTCATCTTCCTGAGCTAATTAGTGTTGAGTTTTAATACATTTCCTTTCCTGTAAGTCTTAAAGAGGAGCTAATTTATAGCTGTAGTTTTTATGAACTGAGCATGGAGGGTTTGCTGTGGAATTTGGAAAAGATGCCTCACCCTGTAATTTTGTAACACACTTACATTGTTTGTTTATAAGCCACTTCAGCTCTAGCTGAGAAAATAGGACTTTAATATAAAGATATATAATATTAAAGAATAAGTTAATATGATGGATTTTTGAGGACTTCCCAGGAGTCTCTTTCAGCTCTTGAATAGAGAAATATGCTTCAGAAAGTCATCAAATATCATACCTGAAATTTCTTTGAAATTGAACTTGACAATTAAAACTTACCAGTTAAAATTTATATTCATACATTTAAAAATTATGAACCAGTTGTACTTATTTTGTTGTTATTTTATCCTGTATGCAAAGAAACTTTAAAAATATAGGTGCATACTAGAAATGCATATTTGTATAAATATTTGTATGGATTGTTTTGGTTGTTTCTCCAAACAGACAAGCTGTGACAAAGTAACCACACCTAATTAATTATTGGTGCAAGTAGAAAGGTATTGTGTTAAGCAGAAGATTGATTGGAAGCCAGCTAAAATAACTTAAACAATTTTGTAAAATCTGTGAGTAGGAAGACTAGTGCAGTCAGAAATACATTTAGTATTTTCCCAATACATACTGCAGCACCAAGTATTATTTGGTCCATAGCACTAATTATTTGTTCCATAGCATCGTTTAGAATGGAACTATAAATAAACATTCATCTTCTTTAGCAGATCTATTACAATGAAATTGAAATTCACAAAATTTCCTGGTTTTCACAAATTTGGTATAATTTTCATGTTAACTGTTATTTTTAACCAGTTATTTAAAATTTACTTTAGTAAATGAATCATGATGTTATAATCTTACTTTGATTACCATTGGTATCAAAATGGTAATCAAATAATCAAATAATTGTATTACTACCATTACTGAATGGAGACTTAAACTCTGAATTACTTTACTCTTTTGTTTCCTGATTTTTACTGTATTTGATAAATAGGTCTAATCTGAGGCATCAAAATTATGTGCATTTATCAGTTGAGCATTTGTTACTGGATAAAAATTATTTTTAAAAAAGTCAAGAAAGTTACCATTGTTTTCATTTCACATTTCTGTAAAAATTTTGTAACTTTTCGGCTTACTTTTTCAGAATAGATTTGAAAAAGAAATTCATCGGAATTGAGTTTGAAAATGAAATTGAAATGAAATTTTCTTTTCATTAGATTTCACCAAAGGGAGATAAAATGCTAATTAAAGTTGTTAATTGATTTTGTTTACCAAAAGGCTAAGGCCTTCCTTTAAAGGAAATGCCTTGTTGTAAGCAGTTTGACACTGAAATCACTGGTAATAGATTTTTTCCTATTTAAAAATTACTAATTTTTAAAATCTCCTTACTTTTAATATCCATTCACATTTTTTTCTCTGCTTACTAGTTACACCAGCTCATGCAATAAGAGTGTACTGACGACAGGCTCTTCTACCAGCAAACTCTTTAGAAATTGCCAATGCTTTGTTGGACAGAAGGGACCTAAACTTTTTTTCATGAACCCTTTCCCACTGTACCCTAACACTCCTCCCAATATACCTTTTCCATATATCAAAATAGCAACTTATAGGGTAAAACAGTACAGTAGTGAAGTCAGAAAGCCAAAAACCCTAGTTTATAAATCTGAATAGAATTTCCTGGGTGTACAAAGCAGTAAAAGTACATCAGAGTGCATATGGGCTGTTGGAAATGTGTTTGCTTGTTTTTCTGTAGGATATCACCACTTTAACTGGTGTTCCAGAAGAGCATATCAAAACTAGAAAAGTCAGGATCTTTGTTCCTGCTCGCAATAACATGCAGTCTGGAGTAAATAACACAAAGAAATGGAAGATGGAGTTTGATACCAGGGAGCGATGGGAAAATCCTTTGATGGGTTGGGCATCAACGTGAGTACTTTGGTTTAATTTGAATATTGTTTTCTGCTCTTTGTAGATTTTCCTTGTAAATATATTGAAGTGTAAATTTTTTCTTATATAGTATGCTTTTTGAGGCCATATGTGTAGATATCATGTTCAATGACAGACATATGTATTACCTTTACATATATATATTTAGTATTCATGTTAAGTGGGGCCCAGCACAATAAATCCTAGAAACAGTCTTTTCAGAGTACTGTCTATTGAATGAAATGGCTGACAGTGTGAGCACTGTTAGCATGGCCCCAGATGATGTATATTAGTTTTAGATACAATGTGTGAATAGTGTTAAAAATAATTTAATGACACTTTTATTTATTTATTTTTTTGGTTGTCGTTTGTAAGGAGAAGAGTTTAGAAATTAGCTATTTTGAGGGAAACTTGTAAGTTCCTGTGATCTTGTGATTAACAAATTTACAGTGCATTGGAATAAAGTGGTTATAAATTCTGTGGCACCAATGAAGTAAGTCAGTGACCTAAATCTCTGTGGTGGAATAAAATTCAAATGTTAAATAGCAGGACTACCTCTAGCTGAATTAAAGTTGCTCTTACTAGAGAAAATAGCCAGATAAGCTAGAAAATGATCAGTCTTGTTGAGACTCCTAGAATACTTTATATCTAGTCTGTAGTTGAAAGTGGTTATCTGTTTAAATTATGTCTAATGGTAGAAAAGCATGATATTTAACATCTTATCCAAGTACCTGGGAGAGTTTTTGTTAAAAATATCTGCCATGCTGCAATTTAAATAGAACTGTAGGGGCTCCTGGGTGGCTTAGTTGGTTCAGCCTCTGCCTTTGGCTCAGGTCATGGTCCCAGGGTACTGGGATTGAGCTCCGTGTTAGGCTTCCTGCTCAGCACAGTGTTTGCTTCTCCTTCTCCCTCTCCCCCATGCTTCCTTGCTTGTGCTCTCTCTCTCAAATAAATGAAAATCTTTTAAAAAATAGATTTTTTTTTTTTTTTTTAGATTTTATTTATTTATTTGACGGAGAGAGAGAGATCACAAGTAGGCAGGGAGGCAGGCAGAGAGAGGAGGAAGCAGGTTCTCCACGGAGCAGAGAGCCTGACGTGGGGCTTGATCCCAGGACCCTGGGACCATGACCTGAGCCGAAGGCAGAGGCTTTAACCCACTGAGCCACTCAGGCGCCCCTAAAATAGAATTTTTTTAGTAGAACTATATTTTAGTAGAATGATAATTTAGTAGAATTATATTTTATTTGGCAAAATAATATACAGGCAGAATTTTTTAGGTGTCCATATTCAGTGTTTGAAATGTCATGATTTCTCTCTCTCTCTCTCTTTTAAGTTTTATTTATTTGAGAGAGAGAAAGAGCACAGCAGAGGGAGAGGGAGAAGCATACTCCCTGCTGAGCAGGGAGCCCAATGCAGGGAAGGGCTAAATTTCAGGATCTGGGATCATGATCTGAACTGAAAGCAAACCCTTAGCAGACTGAGCCACCCAGGCACCCCTGAAATGTCATAGTTACTTTTTCAGTCACATGAAATTTTAATGTTTTCTTCTATATATGCAAGACTCAACAATTGTACTATTTATTGATGGCATCTGCATAGTTTTGTTAATAAATCTAACAATCAAATTGGCTTTATTTAGTGATTTATGAATCAGGTAGGATCCCATCTAGCTAATAGAAAGGAGCTCTAAAGAACTATGCAAAATGGAAGACTTGGATTTTTTGTTTGTTTTTAATTTTATTTTTAAGTAGTCTCTACACCCAACATGGCACTGGAACTCACAACCCTGGGATCAAATGTCAGTCATATTCTCTACTACAGAGCCAGCCAGGCACCCCCAAAATGGAAGACTTTTCATATAATTTTTAGAACACTTAAAATCCGTACCTGTGTAAATACAACATAAAGAAGGCTTAATATTTTATTTGACTACGCTTCTCCTGTCATTTAACATACCAAATAAGCCTAATTAGTTTAACATCTCTCTTTTTATAAGGAGAGAATACAGATCTTTTCCAGTTTTCCAGGGACCCCTAGAAAATCCTCAGTTTAGCTCAAGGTCAAAAATAGTTCATTTGGAGTTTAATTTGTGGGAAGTTGATTAAAAATATCATAGATTAAAAAACACTCCATCAGGAGCGCCTGGGTGGCTCAGTAGGCCTCTGCCTTCAGCTCAGGTCATGATCCCAGGGTCCTGGGATTGAGCCCCACATCGGGCTCTCTGCTCGGCGGAGAGCCTGCTTCCTCCTCTCTCTCTCTGCCTGCCTCTCTGCCTACTTGTGATCTCGATCTGTCAAATAAATCAATAGTCTTTAAAAAAAAAAACCAAACACTCCATCAAATAGGATCATAGATTACTGTGTTTGAAACAATAGTTACCCAGTTAACCATAAAGTAAAGACTTGGGGGGCAAATACAAAAAGTTAAATCATTATAAAATAATAACCTTAGTTGTTCTAATAGGGAGATTCAGTGTTCTTAAGTAATTAAAGACCTGATAAAAACAACATGAAACATATGAAATTATTTTGAGATTATAAAATCTTTGTTTTCTAGGCAGATTACTTTAAAAGGTAAAGGAAGAAGAATTTTTTAGTCTCTTATCAAAAGCAAACCAGTAGTCCAAGAAAACTTTGTCCTTTTCACAGAGAAAAAAACCACATTCTAATTTAGCACTAGTTTGTTTATTTAATTTATTCAGAGAGTGCATGTGAGTAGGGGAGGGACAGAGGCAGAGAGAATATCTTTTTTTTTTTTTTAAGATTTTATTTATATATTTGACAGAGAGAAAGAGCGCATGCGCACAAGCAGGCAGAGCAGCAGGCCGAGGGAGAGGGGGAAAGAGGCTCCCTGCCCAGCAAGGAACCAGATGCGGGACTCAATCGTAGGACCCTGGCTTCGTGACCTGAGCCAAAGGCAGCCGCTTAACAGACTGAGCCACCCAGGTATCCCGGAGAGAAAATCTTAAGCAGGCTTCACACTCAACGTGGAGCCTGACACAGGGCAAGATCTCATGATTCTGAGATTATGACCTGTGCCGAAATCAAGAATCAGATGCTTAAGGGACTGAGCCACCTAGGTGCCCCTATGCTAGCTTACCATAAAACACCTTCACCCAAATTTATTCTAATCTTAGCCAGTCTTGACCATGCCTAATGTTCCTGTCCAAAGAGTCCTTTTCCTCAAACTTAAGTGGCTCTAATTACATATATTAGAATTTTTAACCCTAGAAACGTTAAAATAAAGTAGGCTCTGTGCCCAACATGGGGCTTAAACTCATGACCCTGAGATCAAAAGTTGCATGCTCTACCAATTGACAAGTGCCCCTAAAAATTTTAATTTTTTTTCGAAGATTTTATGTATTTATTTGAGAGTAAGAAAACACAAGAACGGGGAGAGTCTGAGGGAGAAGCAGACTTGCAGGAAGCCTGATGTGGAACTCAATCCTTGGATTCTGGGATCGTGACCTGAGCTGAAGGCAGTGTCTTAACCAACTGAGCCACCCAGATGCCCTAAAAATCTTAATTTTTAATGAAAATAAAGAAGTAAATGGTTATGAATTTTTTTTTCTTTACTCTAGCATTCTGTGAATTGGCAGACTCATAAATACTTTTTATTATTTCTGGAAATGCATGTTGTCTTGTAGTAAATTTCTTGGATACAAAACATGTTTATTAATAGATCCAGATACTTATAGTTCCTCTGTAAAAGGAAGCCAAAGTAATCGGAATACAGATAAACCTGTATTCAGTAATTAATATTTCAGTTTTTCTTATTTGTAAATGATCTATATATTTAATGATCCTCCATCACTTAATTTAACACAACTTTAAGGTTTCAGGTTAACAAAAAGATTTGGGAAAACAATTTTAAAAATTCATCAAAAAACTTTTATCCTGCTTTCATCTATTTAATTCACTTGTTCTTGGGACACCTGGTTAGCTCATTTAATTAAGCATCCAGCTATTGGTTTTGGCTCCATTCATGATCCTAGGGTCATGATATTGAGCCCCAAGTAGGGCTCCACAGTCAGTGAGGAGTGTGCTTGGGATTTTGTCTCTCCTTCTGCCCCTCCCCACTCTCATGCATGTGCGTGCTCTAAAGTAAATGTTTAATTCACTCATTCTCAATAATTATATTTAGATAACTTAGGAAAATTCATCATATTGTTACTTTTCTTGCTGACAAGTTCTGTAACAGATAATGTGAACATATTTGACTACTAAGCCCAAGTAGAATAAAAGTTGTATGTCTGCATTATCTTCACTATTGATAACTTTAAAGACCTATTTTAATTAAACCAACAAACTTAAATTAGCTTTGATGCTGAATATGCATTAATATGAAAAGCATTAGGTTAGTTTCTCTTTATATCTGAGAAATTTAGGGATACCTTAATTCAAAAAATGCTTAATTTTCTTTAAACCAATTTAAGAGAGCTCTTTTACAGATTAATTTTACCAATACCATCTAGATAAAAAAAAATCTGTAACACATATATTTAGACACATGTAGACATATAGACAGATGTAATGGAGAACTTACAACTTCTATTTTAAAATTACTGCCATGAATCAGGTACAGTAATACACAACTCACTAAGTATAAAAGAAGTTGGATCTAAGTTCTTTTTCTAGTAGATAGAATAACTTAAGTTTACCTGCTCAGTTGGCTAAATATTTTTTACTAATATTTCTGGAGGAAACATCTACTTCACTTGAGCTGATGTTGACAGATTTGCATAGGACCTTTGAGGATACTTTTTTCTGGTGTCCCAGTTGATTACAAATGAAACATCAACCCTGGACCATTGTTTTGATTGTGGGCCCCTAGGAAGGTGTGGTGTGGGGGACCCAGATGCCTGGCCTTGGAGCTATTGTCGCTGTAAGGCCAGTAGCTTGGCAGACCTTTGTTGGTGGTGGTGTTCCCCAGTTCTTTGAAAATGCTCATCTGTTAATCACAAGTTCAGTCAGTTGTCTCCCATCATGTTTTCTGCTTATTTATCAATCCACTAATCTCAGGAAATAATCCATTTATAAATAGGGCAGCTAGAGCAAATTGGGTTATCTCGTTTATTATATGGAGCCCCGGAATGCTATAGGAAGGAACCTTCCAAGTGGGCTTAAAGTCTGTGGCAGATTCATCTTTGAATAATTTACCAATTAATGTGAATGGGTCAGATTTGGGAATGGCTTTTAAAGATCAGTCGGCTGTTCTGTACACCTTTTCTAGTCCACAAAGCGATCAGGTTAAAGGTTAAGGATCCTGGATATTCTCTTGAAGTTAGACCGTCCCGCTTTTTGGATCCAGTTGTGGGCTTCACCAAGTCCCACCAGGATGTGCACAAACTGACAAGATCTGGCAGCCTGGGGTCATAGGCCCTCATAATGACCCTAATAAATTCTTCAGAAAACGTTGGGGATCCTCCTTGGGTTTAGGAAATTCTTTAACTATGGTTTTTAGTTTGATCTTTGATCAGGGAGTGAGTCACCCTGCAGCCTCAGGTGATTTTATCATAAAAGATAACCTTTTAATAGTCTCATCAGAGTGGAATGGCTATTCAGATATAGGATTAATAGAATGTTGAATACTCAGATAAAGGAAGATTGGGGGGAGCAATAGAAATCATGTCAGTTTTACTTTTTTTAAGTACCTCTTGTGTCTTTAATTTTTCATTAGCCTTTTGCTTCATTTTTTTAAATGAAGCAATTTGATATGTTTTGCAAGCTTCTGAATACCAATTAAAACACATATCCCATTCTAAGTTTGTTCACTTCAGGAACCCCTGTTTTCAAGTGGATTTCTTAAATGAATGATCTCATCTAATTGGAATGTTTGCAGTAATGGCCATTGTAATTCCAGGTTGTCTCTAATAAAATTATGACGTTTTTCTAGATATTTAAAGCTTCTGAGACTATAGTTCTTAGACAAAATATGCAGGTGTGCCAGAAGGTGGCATGCCTAACTTTTTAGAATTTAAGGATCTCCCTCTCTCTCTTTTTTTTTTCCCCCTCCTCCCCTGCCCCACCCTGCACAAGCTGAGCCTTTGGGTCTCAGAGCCAAACTAATACCTAAAAGGGATGTGCTGCTGCATTGGGGATTTTGTGGTATTTTGCAGTATACCTCATTGCACAGAAATTTTCTTGAGGTTGGCAGTGATACAGTGTCAATCTAATCCATTCTGCAACCAATTTATACTAACCTGGGAATCTTTGAGTTTGGTGGTGAATATTCTAGAAGTTTTTGAGTTCTTAACATGTTCCCATTGATTCTTGGAGCTTTTTGGCTTCCAGCATCCCCACTAGCATTAACCTTTACACAACACAAGACAACAGACACATATACCTTAATATATTGGCAGTAACCAAGAGATGTTACTGTGTCCTGGCCATGAGATAGCCCTTTGTGTACCACCAGTATTTTCCATCATGGAACCTTGGACTGGGGAAAGGATTGAACTATCAATACCAACAAACAGGGTCCGGAGGCTCCATATCAGTGGGAAACTGCAACTGCCACTAACAGTTTCCATATGGCTCTTGGGATAGAATCAAGGACTAGGGGTTTTCACCAGTTAAACCGGAATTCCAGAATTGTGATGTTATCTATCAGCAGCTCCCAACATAGGACTGACTAGTAAGTCAGTTAGCTTGAGACTGATAGCGAGTGGAGCTCAGAATCAAGAAGAACTTACCCATGGCTCTTGGAAATGGTGAAAAAGACCAAGAACTCAAGGGTTTGTGGGTACCATACACCTGTCACTCATTGTCTCTAAATGCCATCAGAGAGTTGCTTCAGATCCCACTGCTGCCATTAAATTGGTTAAAAACAAAATTCAGCTGAGTAAATTTAAAGAACAAATTGGTTTTATTCAATGATTCATGAATCTGGTAGCATTCCACCTAGCAAATAGAAAAGCTTCTAAATGGTGTGTGAAATGAAAGACAGGAAGAAGGGGGCAAGGACAAGGAAAGAGCTGATTATCTCATCTCTCTGGTATTCCAAATTAATTCTTTTAAGATTACATTCCTGAGAGAAATTGAAATTGCAGTTATGTTAAAGTGAAGTCTTGATTTGCTGATGTGTGGCCAAGTATAAGTGACTCCATTTTGGGCCTGTTGTCTTTTTGTAACAGTTTTCAGTTGGGGTTATTATGCATAATACAAAAATGAAGATTCTTGTACATATTTTCTGGTGAACCTATGACTTCATATTAATATGCTAATTAATCCCTGATCCAGCCAATTTCTATTAAGAAGTTTAATTCTGAAAAAAAGTTATTCCGTTAATTCTCTATCCTTGTGCCTATCCATTTAATGACACTGGTAATGTGATGAGTTTTGCTCTAGAAGACAGTTAATTTTGAATAGATTACCTTGAGTTTGTGGAGGATTTACTTTATGCTTTGTTAGGTTGGGTCTCTTTCAGTTTTACTAGTCCTAAAACATAGTGTTAAAAAAAATAACAAGGCACGGGGGCACCTGGGTGGCTCAGTTGGTTGAGTGTCTCACTCTTGGTATCCGCTCAGGTCTTGATCTCAGGGTCATGAGTTCAAGCTCCAGGTTGGGCTCTATGCTGGGTGTGGAGCCTGCTTAAAATAAAAATAATAAAAAGGCTTGGCCCTTTTGAGGTTTCAGTGGAAAGGACAACAAGGCTCTTACCAAGTCCTTCTATCTCCGTGGAACTTCAAACTCAGCCTCCCCTGTAGCAAGGAAACAGCTGCTGAAATCTCTGCTTAGTTCAGCCTTCTCAGCTATTGTTTCAGAGCCTTAAACGTTTGTGAGCAGTTCAGAAGTTCCCTCCTCTGCAGATTCCTCCTTTTTACTGTTTCCTCCCCTTTCTAGCTGCTCTGGCAGTCCTAAACTCCTGTCTTCCAGATTGCTTGTTCTGGTAAGACTGTGGCTTTCTGCTTGAGTTCTTGATGGTCCTAACATCTGGACCAGAGCGTACCTTTAGAGGAAAAACTATCAACTGGAACTAATCCTCTGTGGCTCCCTCCTTTCAAAAGTTGACTCCTCCCCATTTTCATTCCTGCTTTTGGCCACTCTGTTCCCTTCATGCAGTTGGGCTTTTTTATTGTCTGTAGTTTATTATGTAATTGTTAGGCAGGTAAGTCTGATTTAATGGTAGGTAAATCTGCCATTACCCAAATTGGAACCTCAGTAATTAGGAATTGAGCAAATGAAGTTTAAAAATATAAGTAAAGATTGAAAAGATAGTTTATTTATACTTAGAGGAGGGTAGGATATAAATGATTCATGGAAAAGATTCATTGTAAACCATAAGAGATATTTGGGGTGGACTTCTGTATGCTGAGATGGTGGCCTCTCTGTGTTCCTAGAGGAAGGAACAGACTGAGCTGGTGGGAACTTACAGGCTACATTTAGAGAAACACTTAGCAATCTGTTTGACAAGTTGGTTACCTCCAAGGGGAATAATTAAAAAGACTGGAAACTGTGTTCTGATCATATTGTAGAAGTGCTTGAATGCTAAAGTGTAAGAGATTGAGAAATTCTTTTGGTAGACAATGGGAACTATTTTAAATTTTATTTATTTTTTTAAAGGTTTTATTTATTTGACAGACAGCAAGAGAGGGAATACAAGCAGGGGGAGTAGGAGAGGGAGAAGCAATCTTCCTGCTGAGCAGGGAGCCCGATGGGGGCTTAATCCCAGGACCCTTGGATCAGGACCCAAGCTGAAGAAGGCAGCCGCCTCATGACTGAGCCACCCAGGCACCCCTCTTTTTTTTTTTTTTAAGATTTTATTTTATTTATTTATTTGACAAACAGAGAGGCAGGTAGATCGAGAGGGGAAAGCAGGCTCCCCGCTGAGCAGAGAGCCCTGTGCGGGGCTCCATCCCAGGACCCTGTGATCATGACCTGAGCCGAAGGCAGAGGCTTAACCGACTGAGCCACCCAGGTTCCTCCTCCTTTTAAGTTTTTAAAGTTGGACAATGAGTTTGAGAGTCGAACTATAGGAAAGTTAATCTGACAACATGGTGAAGGGTGGATTGGAGTTGAGGAGGAGGAAAGATTAGTTAGGAATGTATAGCACTTTGGGTAAGGATAAGAAAGGGTGAGAGCTACTTGTGGCAATATACTTAGAAAAGAACTTCAAAATATAGGAGATGGAGAATAGGAATAGAAACGGAATGGCTGGAAAAATGTTGGCTTATTGATGCAGGTTGTTACTGTTCAACCTATGTAATTTTTCCTAAATAAAGTGAGAAAAATAAAGGCTATACCACCTTTGCAGATTATAGAGCTCTTGGCTCCTGAGTTTTCCCTACAGTTTTTCTGTTTTGCTTCCTGTTCTCAACTAAGCTAACATGAATGTCAGCACTCATCCTATTATAGGATCAGGGGCTCCTAGGTGGCACAGTTAAGCATCTGACTTGGTTCAGCTCAGGTCCTGATTTCAGGGTTGTGGGATCCAGCCTACCGTCAGGCTCAGTGCTCAGTGGGGAGGGAGTCTGCTGGAAATTCTCCCTCTCCCTTTGACCCTTCTGCTCATTCCCTCTATCTAAAATAAATCTTAAAAAAAAAAAAAATTAACTGGGGGTGCTGAGTGGCTCAGTTGGTTAAGCGTCTGCCTTCAGCTCAGGTCGTGATCCCAGTATCCTGGGATCCAGCCCTGCTTCAGGCTCCTTGCTCAGCAGGGCGCCTGCTTCTCCCTCTCCCTGCTGCTCTCCCTGCTTGTGCTCTCTGTCAAATAAATAATCTTTTAAAAAAATTAAAAATAGGGGCACCTAGGTGGCTCAGTGGGTTAAGCCTCTGCCTTCGGCTCACGTCATGATCTCAGAGTCCTGGTATCGAGCCCCACATCGGGCTCTCTGCTCATCGGGGAGCCTGCTTCCCCCTGCCCCCTCTGCCTACTTGTGATCTCTCTGTCAAATAAATAAATAAAATCTTTTTAAAAAATTAAAAATAAAAATTACTGGATATTTATGTTGACATTTTTGTTCTCAGTATAGTTTATCTAAACTATCAACTGGGAACTCATGTGTGCTTCGAAAAGGAGGGATCAATATAAAATTGTGTTATTGGTACTAATGCAGCTAAGTGATGGGACGCTCTTTTTCTTTCAGGGTCGGGGAGGGGGTATGGTTTAAGAATACATATCATTATAGGGATCTCATAGGAGCCCCAGAACAGTAACCATTGTAGAGGACTAGAACTTAAGCAGCAATAATTTGTGGATCTTCATTTCAGTGAGGGTTACTTCTTGTATATTCTCTCCCTGTATATCTCGTGTCTTCTCATTATCCATATTACATCCTAAATGTTTACTTTCTTACTTCCACATTTCTAAATGATGTTTCACAGAATGTTGTATTCACCTTTGAGAGATTCATAATAAACATTTGTAGCAATGTTCTACCCTTTTTTTTATTTTTTTTAAGATTTTTATTTATTTGACGGGAGAGAGACACAGCAAGAGAGGGAACACAAGCAGGGGAGAAGCAGACTTCCGGCTGAGCAGGGAGCCTGACGCGGGGCTGGATCCCAGAACCCTGGGATCATGACCTGAGCCGAAGGCAGACACTTAACGACTGAGCCACTCAGGCGCCCCAGTGTTCTACCTTTTTATAAATGTACTAATAAAAGTGATATTTCTGAAATTATGTGATATTTTGTACATTTTTTTTAAGGTTCTGTGTAGACTTGTAAACGTTATCACTAATCCTAGGTTGAAAAACTCAATTAGATGTTGATTCTTGGAGCTTTATTTTTTCATGGGTCCATATGCTTAATTATTGTCTGTAATGATGGAAGGTTCATTTAGATGTTATTGCCATCTGTTTTTTGAGATAATGATGATTCCAGTTGCACTCACCAGTAGATTTCTTGATACTGAATTTATAAGGTCAATTTGAGAATTCCTTTGGGATTTTTAAATTCAATTAAATTTTTTTTTGAAGAGTTCAATAAATGAGTTTATTAAGGACTAAAAATTGCTGAATATCTTTATAGTTACAAATTTTTTAATTTGACAGTACAGGTTAGAAAATCTCAGTTTAACACAGGGAAATATATTTAAAAAGTTAACATTTTAAAATAAGATATTTCATTAGTAGTATACTTATCTGATATTATAGCAAGTATTTATTTTCTAACATTTTACTTTATTTAAATAAGCCTTTTTTCCCCGCCAAAGCTTAATATTAAATCCTGGAAAAAAATTGTTTCTTACAGGGCTGATCCCTTGTCCAACATGGTTCTAACCTTCAGTACTAAAGAAGACGCAGCTGCCTTTGCAGAAAAAAATGGTATGTTTGGTCTGTTTTTGTTTTGCTTTGACAAGTGAAATCAAGATATGATTTTATGTTCTTGACCTTAATCAGAACCAGGCAGGAATATAGAATTTGAGTTGAAAGACATCTTGTAGTATGTCTAATCTAGTGGTTTTTAGATTTTTTTATAGCATCAAAATACCTCCCCCCTCCAAAAACTAAAATGGAATAACCACATAATATGTAAAAGCCAAAATGCTCTAATTAGAAATAGAGGCAGGGAGTAAAACTAATTCATCTCCTACCTTGATCATGGCTTGCTCTGCAAAATCACTGATACTTAGTTTTTAAACTCTAGTTGAATGTCTCATAAAGCAGCCTATTCCAGTTTTGAGACCTCTGTTTATTCTTACTTTGATCCATAATCTCAAATCTATAATTCTATCTTGTAGCTCTTTAATTATTTGGAAAATAGTTATCATTACCTTATTCTTTAATTTTCCTTAAAGTACCTTAAATTTCACGTAAGCCTAAATGTCTGGTGGGTCACTTTTCTATATATGGTGAGTATAACACCAAGCATAATCTCACTTTACTATTAGATTAATGCAGCCTAAGAGGGTATTAGTTTTTGAGATAGCCACCTAAAACTATTGTTTATATTAATGCTACTATCAACAAAAAAATACAGATTTTTTTTCTCCATTATCTATTAAGCCATGCAACATGGTAGTGAAGAGAGGTTTTGGAGTCAGTCCAGTCTGAATTCTGATCCTTATTATGCCACTTAGACTGTATATGATTTTGGATTAATTTCATAATGAACTTAATGTTTTCTCATTGTTGAAATCATGATACTTTACTCATGATACTTTACTCATAGTCTACCTAATCTAGTACCTGATACATAATAGATACTTAGTAACTATTGGTTCTGACCCTTAACTCTCTACATCTGCTATTTCTGCTGTTTCTCTCTTGGATTTGCTAGCACTACTGTATATTTGTACCTAATGCATTCTTCTTTTCTAAATGGTCAGTTGAATTTGAATCTGAGTTATCTATTTGAATGAGATAATGTCTACTTAAGTATATTTTTACTTTAAGACAATAAATAAATGTAAAAGGTTATTACTGTTATCTAACATATTTGACTTATAAATGTGAAAGCACTATAAAGCTTATTATCTAAGATACTTGCTTTTTATTTGTTTTTTTATAGATTACCATTATCTTCATTTTTTTTTTAATCAGATAGAGATCACAAGTAGGCAGAGAGGCAGGCGGGAGGTGGGGGGAGGGGAGCAGGCTCCCTGCTGAGCCCGATGTGGGGCTCGATTCCAGGACGCTGGGATCATGACCTGAGCCAAAGGCAGAGGCTTTAACCCACTGAGCCACCCAGGTGCCCCAGATACTTGCTTTTTAAATATTTTACCCTTAGTATTATATAGCTTATGATTAAGAGTGTGAGGCCAAAGTGCCTGGGCTTGGATCCATGTTGGTCTCTTACTATTTGTATGTCTTTGTACTTCTGTTTTCTCCTATGTACAATGGGCATTGTTAAGAGGATTGAATTAGTTAATAGAAGTGTTTAGAACATAAGTAAGAACATAGTTAAGTTTAATTGTATATAAGTTTATCCTATTCTTCTTAGACTTTTTAAAATCTGAAAAAAAATTTATAAGTAAAGCTTCTTATTAAAACATGTTCTTGGCAGTTTCAAAATTTCTTAATTACAGAATTATTATCAAAGTGGTCATAGTCTTTAAAATATTATTTTGATTTAAATGACTTTTTAATTAAACTGTAATATAGCTTATCAAAAACAGTTCTATAAGTGTTTTCCATCTTTGCAGCCTACCATATTTTGTGTCTGACACCTTGAAAATTATTCATTTGAGGTTTGCAATGTGAGTTTAATAACAGGAAATCTAATTAAATTGTTAAATCTCTGGTTACAATGTCTAAGTGGTCACCAGGACTGCATGACTACAGTTGCCATGTGAATTGCAGGTGTGAACTAGCCACTGCTGCTGTTGAAATCACATGCTTTCCCACTCCGATTTCTGCCTCCCTGGGAAAGAAAATTGAAGAACATTATCAAAGTCAATAGTGTAACTTGCAAAAGCTTTGTAGATAATATCTTATAATACTATAGGCTAAGAGTGGATCAGGAATTTTAACCTACAAGGTAGTAGGAACCATATCCATCTTAGTCACTGCCTTGTCCCCAGCACCTAGCATAATACCAAAATAATGGACATGGGTTATCTGGTAAAATTACTGACTTTCTAAAATACATTCTCTACTTAGAAATTTGAAGCCAGTCTCATCTCTTGGGAGAGTTCTCACTGATTATTCCATCCTTAAATTCACTATAATTACTTGTGATCTGCCTCATTTATCTAAACCTTCAGCACTGTATATTATATGTAAAAAGACTTTATATATAAAGTCCAGTTTCTCTAGTTATTGAGGCAGCAGGTCTAAGCAAATCATTGAAATGATACAGAATCATTGGGGTGGGGGATCTTTTCCAACTACCCACATCTCTTGGGTAGGTGGATAGTGGTAATATTCAGAAGGTTTCCCTCTCCCCTCATACCTAATAACATTTTGTTGTGAGCTAATGCTGTTGAAGAAGGTTGGGTGAACCAATGTTCTGGTTAGTGAAAGCATTAGAAAGAAATGATTTAGAACTTGTTACTAACATATAACAACTTGGATTCAGAGACTAGTAACTAGGACTCTCATTCCATAACTATCTGGTTTACTAGAGATCTTGAGCAAGTCATGTTTCACTAAACTTAATCTTTGATAAACATGTTCTTCCTCTTTGAAATGAGAAATTGGATTGGATAATACTCAAAAACTATAGACTTAAGGATATTAAGCTCATGGGCCAACTCATACAGTTTTATTTCTTTACTTTCTAGCCCAATAACTTATTCATTATATGCTCTAGAGGGAAAATTTGTTTTTGTTGATATCATTGATTCTGTGTTGATAATAAACAAAAAAATCTGGCAAAAGTTGTCCATTTAGGAATATTAAATGTTTGCCTTTCAGTAGTGTCAAGAAACAGGGAAAGTCTGCCTTTAAAAAAAAAAAAAAGATAGTTTGTATATTCAGGGACTGTTCTGAAAATGAGCAACCTACACCTTTCATCCCCTTTCTTCAGTTTCCTGTTTTCCTTATTTCTAAACAGTTTTGAGAATCAGTACAATGAAGAACAAGATTTTCAGATTCATTTGCTTCCTAGAAATTTTTAATGCCTTCTAATTATATTTTGGTCTCAGGTAATGAGTATCATCATCACAAAGTTAACATTCATAAGACTAAGGCTTGAGTTTGTCACTCTGCTAAGTGCTTTTCATTTGTCCCATTTAATCCTCACTGCAACTCTGTGAAACAGGAACAATTATCATCCCATTTTGTAGATCAAAGAAACAGAGGTCTTAGAGACATTAATTAACATTAGTTAACAAGGTCATTATACTTGTAACAATGAACAAGTTTTATTTGAGCACAGTTGTATTCTTTCATTTATGTATTGTCTATAACTGTTCTTCAGCTGCAATAGTAAAATTAAATAATTGTAATAGAGACCATAAAAGCCCCCAAAGTCTAAAAATATTTTCTATTTGGCCATTTACAGAATTTATTTACTAATTTATGGTCTAAACCATTATATAGAAATACACATATACACAGTCTTAAATATCAAGACCCTTCTGTGACATTTTTCTAAGTGCAAAATACTCTTTTTTTTTTTTTTTAAACATCTTGAAGGGCCTGTGCTTAAGAGATAGATGTCTCAAAATTCAGAGTTCTTCACAAGGGCACCTAGCTGGCTCATTTGGTAGAGCATGCAACTCTTGATCTTGGGGCTGTGAATTCAAGCCCCATGTTGAGTGTGGAGATTACTTAAAATCTAAACAGGGGTGCCTGGGTGGCTCAGTTGGTTAAGCCACTGCCTTCAGCTCAGGTCATGATCCCATCCCAGAGTCCTGGGATGAGTCTTACATTAGGCTCCTGGCTTAGTGGGGAGCCTGCTTCTCCTTCGGACCCTCTACCCTCTCGTGTTTTCTCTCTCTCTTTCTCTCAAATAAATAAATAAAATCTTTCTTAAAAATCTAAACAACGACAAAAAGCAAAGCTCTTCACAATATAAACACATCACCAGGTCAGTCAGAAGCACGGACCTAGCTTTATGTGTCCCAACTCTTTGTCCTGCCTTATCCCCAGGCTTGTTGCATATTTTCTTCCATCTACAACTTTACTCATGCTGTTGTTCCTTTTCATCCTTAGTCCTACCAAGAACTACAACCTACCCCTTAGAATACAGTTTAAACATTAACTCTTTCCTGCACTCTTTTCTTATTCCCCTTTCCCACCTCCATCTCTCAGCCTTTACTGGATGTGCTTTCTCTTTTAATTTACTCAGTAATTTTTTCCTTTCTTACAGCTTTTACAGTACAGTTTTGTACTTTTTGTATTGCATTCCATCAGACACTATTGTTGCTGTCACTGGGGGCTAGGCTGTGGGGATCAGTAGTTAAATAAGGCATGTCCTTGTACTCAAACTAATATTTTATTCTTCCTACTGGATTATAAGCACCTACATGGAAAAAAACACCCAGTCCCACTCATCTTTTAATATACTTAATAAATATTTGGTGAGTTTGAACTGTACCTGTAGTGATGTTATAAATTATTTTCCAAATCATGTTTTAAACTTTTTTAAAATCATTTTAATTGTTCTTTCAAAAGAACTGTTACTTCCCTGTAACTAGAAATCTGGAGAAAGAAAACTTATAGAATGATTAGCAATTTCTTCTATTTTAGTGTTCATAAAATACAACCAATGTTTCTCTAATATGGAGCTTATCTTGAGTTTATTAACAGATAAACTTAAGAGGATTATTCCATAATGTTAGAGATGTTTTCCAAGGTGTAAGTTACTTGTTATAAACTTTTTTTTAAGGATACAGAGGCATGGAAATTAATAAAACAAGACTAAGATCAATCACGGATTTCTTAACTGAGAAGACCCAAGTTCCTAGATTCTAAGTTCAGTATTTTTTACATGATACTATGCTGCTAGTAGATCTTAAAAAATTGATTATGATGTAGGAAATGGTTGGGGTTCAGAGCTACAGCCGAGAAAAGAACTCTTGAGATGTCTTTGGTATAAAAAAGTGGTTTTATTAAAGCATGGGGACAGGACCCTTGGGCAGAAAAAGCTGCACTCTGGTTGTGGTTGTGATGGGTGACTGATTATATACTTTCAAGTTGGGAGGGGGTTAGGGACAGCATAGGCCTCTAAGGAATTTTGGAAACAAGGTTTCCAGGATCCTGAGGGGGCTAGCTATTGTTAGGAAAAGGTTATTTATTACTGTTTGGTAATAGCTCAGTCCTGAGACACTTCCGATGTATTTCCATGGGCCATATGCTTGAAGGGTGATTGCTGAGTATCTTGGAGATTAGAGATAAAGTTTTCAAAGGAGTTTTTTTTTTAATGTTAAGACTTACAGGATTGGGTGGGGGGGTGGGATAAGATTGCCATTTGCCTTTAGGGAAGTGTCAACATTGAGGCAGCTAAGCTCCTTAAGGAAAGTCACTCCAGCCTGTTTCAAGGACTTGTCAGTGGGCTGTAGGCAGTAAGGAAATTTTTTCTTTTGCCTTTGTTTCCCACATGATTTAGGTCAGCACTATCCAATATGGTACCCACATATGACTATATAGCACTTGAAATGTGTCTGGTTCAAGTTGAAGTATGCTGTAAGTGTAGAATATACACTATTTCAAAGACTAGGTATAAAAATTATCTAAAGTTTATTGATTACATATCTAAGTGATAATATTTTGGATATATATTGGGCTAGGAAAATACGATTAAAATATTTCCTAGTCACTTTTTAAAGTGCCTCCTAGGAAATTTAAAATTATACTGGGGCACCTGGCTGGTTCAGTTAGAAGTGTGTACAGCTGTTGATCTCGGGCTCGTGAGTGTGAGCACCACATACATTGGGTGTAGAGATTACTTATATAAATAAATAGATAAACTTTAAAATAAATTTAAAGTTATTTTAAAGTTGTATGTAATTCACATTATTTTTCTATTGGACAGCACTGATCTATATAGTACTTAGCAATGCACAGAATATACATTCTACATATTCTAAAGATTTCACTAATAAATATTCTATAATGAATGTAAGAAATAGGAAAACCTTATCCAACTTTGAAAACCTCACATTTTATGTATATATATATTTTTAAGATTTTATTTGTTTATTTGACAGAGATCACAAGCAAGCAGAGAGGCACGCAGAGCCAGGGGTGGGGGTGGAGGTGGGGGGGGAGCAGGCTCCCTGCCTCGCAGAGGGTCCATGGGGCTCAATTCCAGGACCCCCGAGACCATGACCCGAGCCGAAGGCAGGGGCTTAACCTACTGAGCCACCCAGGCGCCCCTACATTTTATATTTTTAACAAATATAGTTCTGTTCTTTATTCTTACCCCGTATAATCCAGGATAAGTGGAAACTCTTATGTTACATGTAATATAATAATGAAATAAAATAGCTAAAAGAGACCTAAATTATACCACAAGATCCCATTAATCACCCATTTTTCATTTCTTAACCATAAAAGGTATTGTGCAGGTTCATCTTTTTATATAAGAATTTTATGTAAGAATATATAATTTCTGAGACTAAAAGAAGTTCTCTTCCTCCTGCTATTAATAACTCCTGTAACTACCCTCCCTGCTTCTGTTTTGGTTAGGTCTCTCTTCTCACAGGATCTCACTACGGAGGACTGATTCTGTGAAACTAGGGAGTGGGAAAGAAGAAAAGATTGAATGGCCTCCCTGTGGTTTTTCCCCCTGCTCCCTACCTTCCACTCCCCCAAATCTTACTTCTCAACCTTCCCCAGCATACACACTAAGTAAAGAAGATATAAATACTCCTGTGTCTTTTGGCTTTAACCCCAGGGCCTCATCCTGAAGGTCTCTCTTTGAGCTCAGCAAATATTCCAGAGGAACTCTTCAAAGATAACCTTTCTTTGTAAAAAGAGAAAAGAGTATCTGGGGTTTCCTCTGAAATGTAGATGAACCTCACTTTAGTTCTTTGTGTACTGAAAAGACCCACCTTTCTCACCCATTGTGGCTTTTGTCTTTCCTAGTGTTTCATGATAGGGTTGAGGGCGGGGAGGAGAAGCTGCATCCACGGAGAAAGGAGGAGTAAGGTAGTTGTGGAAAAATGTCGATGGTAGAAGGCTAGGATCTACTACCATTTACATGCTAATGAAAACCAGAAATGGCCTTTTCCCCCGTTTGATCTGATTTGAAACTTTGTGACTTTCCTTTGGTAGGTCATTTTACCCCCTGTGTTTTTCTCATTGCTGTTAGCTGTAAAAACTCTTTGAAATTCTCAAAATAAAGGAGGGTTTCTTTCAGGAGTAGGGGGATAGAGGATAAACTGTGAAACTGCATTCTGTCCATAGTGGGTCTCTTGGGGAGGAAAACCTGCCTCTGAAGTACTAGAAACATGGGAGGAAGCAGACAGGTCGAACCCTGGATTCAGGAAAATAAGGAGGTGGTTGGAGCTGCAGGATTTAGAATTATTCCAGAAGTAGACCCATCAGCAAAGTCTGGATTTCCACCTAACTTAAACCTTCTAATGAGGGTCTCAACCTCACATTCACCCATCTGTTAAGAAGACACCTTGGTTTCAAAAGCTAAGAATCAGGATTCCTACAGATAAAAAATTTGTGTTAAAGGATTTATTTTATTCATGTGATAAAAAGGAACTAGGTAGATGTTATAACCAGTTCAAAGTAAAAGTCAAAACAGCACAAATACATGTGGAAAAAAGGAATGCAAATGGAGCAGATGGAGGTTTTGTGGGGGAGGGGCAGCTAATTAAATCAATACCAGTAGGACACAGGACATAATTTGCATATCTATCAGTCATACAACTTAAAAAGAAATAAAATAGCTGAAAGACAAGGAATTAAGCTGAAATCCGATAACCTGGAAGAGAAAAGGCATACTATATAGACAATGCAATTTTCTACTGATTTCTACTCTTCTCCTTTTGTGATTTAAAAAAAAAAAATCTCAAACATTATTTATGGTTACAAAATATTGGGCTAATATTTGGCCTGAGTATGTATTTAGGTATAGCAAGAATGAATAATTTGCAACTGTAGGAGAAGATAAATAATTTTCCCTTTAACTTTATAGGTCTTGGCTGAGACCCCTCTGACCCTTATAACTAAAAGATTAAAAAAGAAAAACAAACCGAAGTTTAATAACACGTATACCTCCTATATACCCCGGGAAACTGGTAACTCCAAAATGGCCCTTGCCACCACATTAAGTACCATCTCTAGCTGAAGAAAGATTTTGGGAGTGGGCACTGGGGAGAACTTTGGGAGGTTATAGGGCAAAGTACCATAAACAAGGGTATAAATGTTATGCAGATTTTAATTCCAAGGCTTCTCTCCATTGATGAATTTCCAGAGTTTTAGTCATCCTCCACTTCCTAGTACTGAGTGGGAGACACGTTTACAAATGGAGATTTCCCTAATAAATGTAAATGTCCCTCAAAAAAAGGGCAATTTCTTCATTTTCAGAGATTTCCCTATGTTTACTGTTGTTTTTTGTTTTTGTTTTTCTTTAACTAACCAGCTCAAAATCCTTATGCCAAAAAGGCATTTTTGGGGGCAGAAGTCCTGCTGTTCTTTACCACATAAGCTCTCTTAAGTTTGCTTTGCTGAAATTTTTCATAAGGACTCTCAGATGTCTTCATGTATGTCTTCATGACCAATTACTTGCCACCAGACTTGTTCTGTGATGCCTATTAATTTGGGCAAATTTTTCCTCCCTTTCAAGGTCCCTAAAATATCCTAAGATCCTCCAAAAAAGGTTCCTTACCACCTTGGGGAACTTTGTAATTTGTTATCCTGGAGCCATGTCACTTTCCTGGAAGGATTTTGTCTACTTTTGTTCCTTAAAAGTGTCTGGTCATATCTGATTAAATAAGTACACTGTCAAATATGTCAATCTAGGTATGGCCTTTGTTGCATAACCACAGAAGAAGGACATATTGAACATGTACAAATAACTATATTGCCATGGGTATAAGAATATTCAACAAGAGTTTCTGAATTCTGTAGTGGTCATGCAGGGAGACTAATACCATTTACAAATGATACACATTTTAGTTTACAAAACACTTGTCTACTAAATTGTAGATACTTTAGGAGAAAAGGGAAAGGACTTCCTTAAATGCCAAAAAATTGAATATTGAAACAATATCAGAAGTACTCCGAACAGAAACTACATTCAGCCTTCATCAGTGCATTTAGTCCTATATAATTAATTCTTGTTTCACTGGATCATAAATTTATTTGCAGCTCAAGTAGAGTTCTGGAAATCCTGACTCAGTTCATTGGTATGGTCCTATAATTATTTATGCCATCAAAAGCCTATACCCAGGAATACCTAACAGTCCTTCTCCATGGAGCTCTGAAGGTGTCTTTCTTTGTTGAAGACAAAGTACTGTGGCCTGCAACTGATTTCGGGAGTCTTCAGGGTAGCATCAGAGTAAAACAAAAAAATTCTATCCCTAAGTGATTAAAGATTTAAGATGGCTGTAATGAACATTACTGGTAAATTTCAGAAATGAAATGTAAACATTCATAAAAAGAATGATGCAACTTAAAGTCATTCCAAAAATGTTATATACAGAATATCTGTAATCAGTATTAAAGCCTGGTTTCAAAGAAGACCATGAATGTCCATCTAACTTATAAAAATGGATGAATATTTACAGAGAAATAATAATAGTCCTGATATGTAATATACACTGAATGTGACAAACACATAGTAAGAATATACCAGAAATAGGTCAAGAAAATCAAGTAAAGTGATTCAGTAAGTCTGGGGAAGGTCCTAAACATTTGTATATTAATAAAACTCCATTGATAAGTGATATGGACTCCCAATTTACATATACTGGCCTAGAAGATATGAGATCCAAACTACAGAAGATGCAAACAAGTTGATGTTTTTAAAGATAATTGAAATTATGTCTGATAACCTGTACTAAGCAGTACCAGGGCTCTGATAAATAAAACATGGACAGTGAGGGCAGTGAGAATCTATACTTAGCACATAGCATAAATTTCTGGAATATTTATATTAATAACATTTTACTCATACAGATTTAACCTCAGGAGGGCTAAGTATCTCTTCTGACTTGATAACTCTTAGTTATAACTCAGTAGTACTGTGTCAAATAAACTAATTATTTTCGGTATCTCTCTTTCCACGAGGTTGAAAGAATACATCCTTGTGATAGTCCAGAGGCCTTCTGAGGAACCTTGAAAATAGTTTACAAAGATAATCTAAATCGTTCATTTTACATTTAGGCTATTATTTTGGGGAGGCATAAATTTTAAAAATGTAAGATTTGCACACTTAGGATAGGAATAGGATACTGAGACAAACAGTACTTGACTGCTCATTTCAAAGGGATGATAAAACTTACAAACATAAAAGGTAACATGACTGTAAAGATCCTGAGCTCTTATGGAAGTCATTAAAGACTTTATCATCATAAGGTTAGGAAGTCTTCATATAAGGTTATTCTGGTAAGCCACAGAAACTTTGAAATCTAGGCAGATTAGACAAAAAGAATAACCCTTCATGTTGTAGGTAGAGGCAGTAAATAGTGAACTAATGAAATAAGCCCACTTATACTGAGCAAGCTTTGCTAAGATTTTAATACCTTTCATAGCTCTTCATACTTTTTAGACATACTGTAAGGGAAATAAAATATATAACTTTCAGTATCCAGGTTTTTGTCCTTCACCATTCTCTTTCTCATTTTGAATATTTACTTTAGGACCTAACTGTGGGGTGACCCAACCCAATAGGGTGGCAGCTGCAGTGTGGGAGGTGTAAGAATTCACCCAAGGCAGAACAAATGGTGGGCAAGATAGCAAAGACTGGGACAAAGGGGTGGTGAGGGACCACAGTTACTGAACAGGGTGAGGGAGTGTGGAATTTTCCCCTTTTCGGTACTATTTGGAACTGTGCTGGGTTGTAATTGGTCAGTTAGGGCTTATGGCCGTTTCCAGGTGTGTGTGTCGGTTTGTGAGCCTATTTGCATTCAGCTTGGTGGTTCACTGTGGGCCTCTTTGCCTTGATCAAGTTTCCGTTGTTCACCTTGGTTGCCTGAAAGAGACCTCTATGCTAACTCTTCTCTTTTTCCGTTGGTAAACAGAAACACATCTCATTACCTTGCGTACAAAGTTCTACCTCACTGCCACTATTGCTCCTAGGAAAATTTCATATTTATTAAATCTTTTAACCAAAGTTAACTCTGATTTCATAGAGAAAACCGATCATTGAAAACTGTTACACACTAATATTTAAGTAAACTAGCAAAACTTCAACCACGTGCACTCTTTATAAACTTCTCCAAGTGGCAAAAATGAATATGTCCATTAAACCCAAAGATACAACCTCTCTATACCATATAAAAAAAAGAAGCAAAAATACATAAACTTAAATTTTGCTTAGTAATCAGTAGTTTAGTATTCTTAGAAATACTCTAAGTAATAAATATCCATTAATATCTAAGGTTGTAAGTTAACCCAAAGTCTTGGAAATTAATTTTCAAAGTGACATACTACAAAACTTAGTTACTATTAAAATTACCAGAATGAAGAATCATTTTGGATAAATACAAATTTATATTTTTTAGGATTATAAACATTAAACAGAAGTAATACTAGCTTATTTGATCAGTAAACTTACTAAGTTTAGAAAGAAAGAAAGATCTGTGCTTGGTATATTTAACACTAATAAACTAAAGAAAATATAGCTGCTTTTATTAAATCAAAATTATTAAATTTGTCTTGTTTGCCAAAGATCACCTATATTTTTGAAAGATTTATGTATTATTTATTTGAATGAAAGAGGGTGTGTGCACATGTGTAATGGAGGAGGAGCAGAGGGGTGGTGCTGAGCGCAGATCCTGATGCAGGGCTCAGTCCCACAACGCTGAGATTGCAGCCTGAGGTGAAACGGAGAGTAGGATGCTCAACCGACTGATCCACCCAAGCACCCCTTAGGTTACCTATATCTATATATATATTTTAAAGTTTTTGTTTATTCATTTACATAATCTGTGTACTCCATGTGGGGCTTGAACTCACAACCCTGACACTGAAAGTTGCAATCTCTTCTAAGTCGGCCATGTGCCCAAGATTTACCTGTGTTTTTTGTTATTTGAATTTGAATTCTGAAATGTTCCTTAGGTCTTTAATTCCTTAATAATGCTTTTTTTTTTTTTTTTTTTTTGAGTACATGAGTCCAGCAGGGGAGGTAGTGGGGTGGGCAGAAGGAGAACTAGAGAATCTCAAGCAGACTCCCCACTGAGCCTAGAGCCCACTGGAGCTCAGTCTTAGGACCGTGAGATCATGACCTGAGCTGGAATTAAGAGTCGGATGCCTAACTGACTGAGCCACCCAGGCACCCCGAGAATACCTTTTTTAACTCTAGCACATTAAGACTATTTAGAAGTTGAATTTCCTTGTTTTCTAAGAATTTTAGGAATTCTTATACAAGCACTTATTTTTTCTAGAAGCCAATCAAAACAGAGCCTCTTTAAAAGATTTTACTATCTCATTCATGAATGACATGTAAAGGTAGGAAAACATTACCCGTACATACATAATGAGAAGTAAAGACACTTCTGAATTAATAGACATGTAAACAGACCAGTATCACACAGTTTATAACTTCAGTTCTAAAATTTCAGTCATGGGTTAACAGTTAACACAGAATTATGAAGTTGACTGGTGTATACTAAAGAGCTGTTCTCCTCTCATTGAATACAAATTTTTCATTTGTTTAAACTCAAATAGACCGAAAAGACCAAAAGACTAGATTTTTCTATCTTTTCATCCTGTTTAGAGAATCGATCTCTAAAACCAATTCCCAAACTTAACAGAGAACAAAGTTAAAATTAGAAAAACAGGGAGTCAGCAAAATTCTCTTGTATTTGCCTCTTGGGGCCAAGAAAAGACATACCTGAGCTTAAAATAAGGTGCACCACTTTTGGTGAAGAAGTTTGCCAGGCTTTGGTTGGTGAATCTGTTAGATGTCTCAGTGGGACTTCCAAAATTGTGAAAAGAGTATTTTCTGGAAAAGATAAAATCATGACTCTAATAGATGTAGATTAATACATTTTTAAGAATTTAGTTTACTCTGGGGCACCTGGGTGGCTCAGTGGGTTAAAGCCTCTGCCTTCGACTCAGGTCATGATTCCAGGGTCCTGGGATCGAACCCCGCATCGGTCTCTCTGCTTTGCAGGGAGCCTGCTTCCTTCTCTCTCTCTGCCTGCCTCTCTGCCTACCTGTGATCTCTGTCTGTCGAATAAATAAATAAAATCTTAAAAAAAAAAAAAAAGAATTTAGTTTACTCATGAAATGAGGAAACCAAGCAGATGTTTATAACCAGTTCAAAGGAAAAGTCAGTAAGGCACAAATTTATATGGAGTAAAAGAGTGTTGAGATGAATTACAAATGGAGATAAAACTGGTGTTTTTTCCAGAGAGGGTGGGGAAGAGTCACCAGGCCAGACAGAGTTTATGTATCTGTTATAGTTGGTTCTTATTATTCATAGTAGTTATGATCTCTAAGGTCACCAAAAACACTAAAGAGTACTGAAGTATTGTTCCTAAGAAATATACAAAGTTAGATTCTTACGAGACTCTGATCATAAAATTTTATCAATACATACGTAACCTTTTTAAAATGTGTTTCTGGGGGCGTCTGGGTGGCTCATTGGTTAAGCCTTCAGCTCAAGTCATGATCTCAGGATCTGCTCAGCAGGGAGCCTGCTTCCCCCTCTCTCGCTGCCTGCCTCCCTGCCTACTTGTGATCTCTCTCTGTCAAATAAATAAAAATTTAAAAAAATTAAAAAAAAATGTGATTGTTCAAATGTTTAAAAACACCTTATTTAATATGTATTGTTGATTCATGAACATTGAACGCGTAGCCAGCAGCACCATAACTTAAGCCTGAATGAAGCTTATCTAACATATATATATTGGTACAACTGAGCTTTCTTGCCCTTAAGAACACTAGTAAGTGCTAGAGCACTACATCTGTGGGGCCATTTTAAACGGCAAATTCATCAACAAGAAGCACAAAAATGCCACTGTAAATAGACCACAAAAAGTACACTTGTTTACAGTATGAGATCTGAAACAAGGCACAGAGCATTACCTTGCTTGACCTCATCTGGACCACGTATGTACACTGACTCAAATTTTCATTGCTGTGTGTGTGTGTCGCTAATGACCATGGAAGCATTGTGAATATTGATTTGGGGGTTACAAGTAAATTTTAGTGAACAAATTCACAAGTACAGAATCCACAAATTATGAGGACTGTTTCAACCTATATTTTACAGGGTTTCGAAATAAAGACCATGATCAGAGAGCTGAGATCTAGTGTGCTGTAGACACTGCATAGTTCTCTGACAGCTTTTTTCTTCATCATTCCCTCTTCTTAGTCCCCAGTCCAAGGTACTAGTTGTCTTTGTGGCCAGGGAAACGTTTAGCTTGACTCCTGAACTGCTGAGCTGAGACTCCTGAGAGACAGAGATAGACATGTTGGGTGGGGAGAGGTATTTAGATTCCCAGTTGGAGGTTTGAAATAATTTATCTCATGGAGATAAGGTTATACATGGTGGTTTAGTGTATTCCTAGTGTATTGTGGGTTAAGTGGGGTTTAGAAATCCCTATGCACGGACCACACCCAAACCAATTACATCAAAATCTCTGAGAATGATTTTTGGACATTTACCACTGTTGTATAGTCGCTTTCTCTAGAAAAAATGTGTTCTCAATTTCTAATGACTGATTTTCACATGTACTTTTGGAACACAAACCAGTTTATTTTGTGGCAAATTCTGAATAATGTGGTTCCAATTACTGCTTTGGAAATAAAAAATATTGTATAGCAACTATATTATTTGACTAGATAAAATTTAAGGGGGCCATTGACTATTACATCAAAGGTTAGATTTTTTTTGAGGTGTTGCAGCTGTGGCAGGTATGGGGTGTTACTAATCTAATATTTCGGGTGCCTCACATTTTCACCTTATTTGCTTGTTTAAATAATTTTATATAATTTTCGTGGAAAGAACTGCTTTGCCAATGTATCCCAGCCCGTTATTTCTCCATAATATTTTCTAAAAGAAGATCTAAGATACTTTCAAATTAATCTGAACCTCCTCCCATGCCAAATATTAGGTACTTGGGAATTTCAAAGTAGAGGGACTTCTAAAATGAAATTCCTCAAAGACTGTCATAACTCCCCAGCACCCCCACCTCCCTTAAATTATATTTTAAAAGTTTATGCTTTGCTTTTACCTAGGCATAATATAGGTACATGGCCTGGTGAAAACCCTTAAAACCCTCCAAGTTTCCACATACCTCGCTTTGGCTTCCCAAAGTCTTTTCTATTCTGATCCTGTGCCTCTATTAGCAGTGACTGCCAGTTATGTCAGTTTGTGCCAAATTATGCAGTACTTCTCGCTTTGTACACAGATGGACAGTAGGAAAAACCATTAAACTATTCGCTTCTGAACTAATGTCAGGGTTTGAGATTAGATTATTACAGGAGAAAGACATTTTATAGGACTTGAACCAGGGTTACTAGAGGTAACATTTCACAAGCAATAAAACCACTGATGAACATTTCTCTATTTTTGCATTACTGAACCATAAATAAAATGGTTCTGTAAATAAAAGTGAATGGAATTAATTTTCTGTCTCATACATGGAATTCACAAGTTAATTGTCATGATCTGGTTTTGTTCACAAGCCTTTTGTGGGTGTTTTTTGGTCTTTGATTTTTGGGTTTTGAGATTTGGGCTCATTTTTTTTGGGCACATTTGAAAGATTACACCAAACATTCATATCTTAGGAAGTAGAATATCTCAACCACAGTCTGGAGATCAACAAAATAAATGGGCATCTTTCCAAAAAAGAAATTGAGCATGAGATATTACAGGTCACATTTTAAGTTTACCACAGTATTTGCCAGAGGTACTTCTCTGATACTAGGGCTTAAAGATCAAAATATCTTTGTGAAAGCATTCCAGTGTGTGTAACAGCAAAGGGAGTCAGCTTCTCATCATTTAGGTGCTGGTGGTTGGATTTGTGGTTAATCCGTGCCATATGGCTGCTCTCCTCAGTGGGAAGTGACAGCAGCCCTAGGAGCTTACTCCATCCCTGGGGCAGCTGCTGTGGACTCAGTTGCTTTGATCTTCTTCTGTTACACAGCTGGGAAGAGTGAAGGCTGGTTTTCAGTGTCCTAATAGAACAACACATCGGGACCACTGTCATAGACTACACCTTGATTTTGTAAAGCATTCTTCAGAGAATGCAAGTGTTTTCATTCCATGATCTCATTCAGAAACTTAAGTTTGAGGTTTTTTTTTTTTAAGTTAGTGATGAAAAGAAAATTTGTATAGAAACTTTAACATTTCACAAATAAAATTCCATTCTTAAGTTTTTACATTCTATTTCTTGCAAGTTACATTAGGTTCTTTTTAAGAACAACTTTCCCTAAGCACAATTCATGTAACTTATCCATTAAGTATGCATGTTTAATGTCCTTTTAAGTATTGTTCTTCTTATGGTTATTTTGTCTTTTTAGCTAAAGCTCACTGTTTGCACCAGTAGCCTTTATATTGCCACAGTACTACAAAAAAATAACTTGAGAAAGATTGTGGTATGAAGAATCGTTTATCCATGCATTGTAAGGTAAACACTTTAGAGAAGGATGCTTAGAAACGTGATCAGATTCTTAATAGAGTTCCCAGTCAAGAGAGCAAATGTTCATCCTAGCATTGGTCTCACATAGTAGAAAAGTTTTCTCAGCAATGGAGAGAAAATCCAAAAAGAGATTTATGTAGACTCTGAGTTGAGTTTCAGTCTCTTGTGAGTTCTCATTAGACTTCCTCATACCCCTTTCCTTTTACTTAGAATTAGCATATTTTTTGCTTATGCAGCTTTGGGAACATAGTTGTTTCCCACGGAAAAATGTGAGGAAAAGAGATTTTTTCCCCCTATACATCCTTACAATCATGGGTGGCTGTGGTAGAGCAATAATATAGAAATGGATACTGTTAGCAAGTGCTGGTTTCTTCTTTGTGTGTTTTTGTTTTCCCAAGGTGCCTTGCCCATCCACATTCCAGTCCCTATAATGATACTTCTATTTATTGTTGTTATCACCATCAATAGAACTATAATCTGGCTCATGATTCCCAAGAGCCAGGTCACTCCTTTGTTACCAGGAGAAAACCCAAACCAGTTGTTCTTTTATGTGTACAAAATCCCAGTCTTCTCACATTGCAGTGACCCTGACAGCATTTTGAGACTCCATCAACAAAACATAATAGAGCTATGTCTACATTCTGACATAATTTTTTTTTTCTCCCTGGTGACTGAAAAACAGATTAACGACATAAATGAGACCGTGATTATCAGTATGTGTTCGTGTATAATACCAATTCCTAAATATGTCCAAGTACTTTCTCATTTCTTCTTCAGTTCCTCTGATAATGTCTTTTATTGGACTGGAGTGTGTGTGTTGGGAAGGAAGCAGGGGTAGAGAGGGAACATAGCTTCTCTGACCCATCATTTGGCGAGAAGAGTTCATGGAGGCGTGGGATAACTTGCCAACAATCATTGTAACTAGACAAAGAACCTACTACACTAGAAACCTTTCCTTTCTCCACAAGTGGGGTGGGGGGTGGATGGACATATGGCAGATATAGACTTACTTTCCAGGCTTTCTTGGAACAGTCTTTTCAATACATTTATAAAAATAAAGGGTGGGGGGAGTTACAAAATCACAAAGATTGAAAGAAGTTGGGTGAAATAGATAAAAACTGCAGTTACAAAATGCTTTTAAAGAAATGCAGTTTTATTTATGAGGTGGTTAGGTACATAGCTTTAAAGTCAACCTCGGTTAAAAACCCTGACTTTGCCACTCTGCCATGCGGCTTTAGGCTGCTTATTTATCTTCTCTGTGCTTTATTTTTCCTAAATAATTAAATATAAAATTGGAACATATATAATGCCTACTTCATAAGCCAAGCAACCTATGATCTCAGTTTTAAAATTCTATAAAAATACATGTAAAGCACTTAGCAGAGGACATAGAACATGCCTCAAACTCTCTTCTCAGACATCCACATGGCTCACTCTGATCTCCTTCAGATCTTTAGGCAAATGTGACCTTCTCAAGAAGCAAGGTCTTCCCTGTGTGCCCTAAAATGTTTTTCTTTAGTTCTCATTACCGTAAAATATGTATTTAATCATAGGTATTACTGTATTAGCACCTAATATACCATGCATTTACTTGCCAGTTTCTGCTAACCTCAAGAAATTTGGGATTATTCACTGCTATTATCTCTGGTTTCTCAACAGTCCTTCACACAGAATATGTAATCAATAATATTTATTAAATGAATAGTAAATGCTCAGTAAATATTGCTGTACCTCCTTTATTGAATTATTTTTTATAATTAACAGCATCATTTGCTGGTTAATGTAGGAAGTGCTTGAAAAGTTTATGTTAAAGTTACCATGTTCATTTCACGGTATTAGTTTGCTTACCAGAATTCCTTTCTGTGGTTAATTCAAAATTACTGTGTTTCAGTGTGATGGCAATTTTATTTCCATTAATGCTTCACCTCATATAGAAGATGTGTTACTAGACAGTTACAAATCAGATTTGAGACAGAAAGAATATCTTGCTTATGCTGTAAACCACAAGAAACACAGTATTAATTAAGGCAGAGGCTCCAGAATCAGATTCTTTGTTTAAATCCTGAGTCTGTCCTTTCCTAGGTGAGTGAGCTTGTGCTAGTTACCTAATCACTGTGCCTCAGTTTTCTCAGTTACATAAAGGAAATATTAATTCATATAAAAGTTTTAGAAAAGTACATTTTTCATGGAACTCAATAAATGATTGTTAAGTGTCAGGTGTTTTCTAAGCAATTCACATGAACAAGTTTGTTTAATCCTGACAATTTATGAAGTAGGTACCATTCTTAGGCCAGTTAGTAACATTTTTGAAATGCAAATAGTCACTTGTTAATGTACTTACAAGTTCAGGTCCTCTTAAAGTAAGACCCAGCTTTCTGGGTTTTTTTCTGTTTTAATGGATTAGAAAGTACTCAAAACTTTATTCTGTGAAAGTAAGGTTATGTTTAAGCAAGTAAATTGAATCAATATTTTTGCTCCTGGATTCTGATGTTTTGTTTGTATTTTTAAACGATTTGTTTCATTTGCTTTCCTGCTTCTCAGTTTCCTTACAGCACATGGACTTTCTTTGAAGATGGAGTTCTAGCAATGGAATTATTAATTATTTCCTCTTTTGGACACTAAAATAAGCAGTAGTAGCAGTATACTTTGATGACTTGATTTTTACAGGCTTCACTTTTGTGGCAAAATTACATTCTAAGGGGCTACTGAAACATAAGCTTTTGTGGCAGCAAATATTATACCCACCAAGAGGCACTAGAACTCATAACAACTCACAAGATGAAAAAGTTTACTTAATGAGAGACAGAATAGTTCAGACATTTTATACATGACTGCATGATTCAGCAGCCATGGATCAAATGTTTCAAGATTAATTATTTGAAGAAAGTCCTTAGAATGATAAATTAGAGGGATAGAAAATGAATCCTATGAAGAAAAGTGAAAGTTACAGAGGTTGCTTGGACTAGGAACAGAACAATGACTTAATCAGATCTTCAAGTAGGAGGATGTTCCAGGTTGTTCTCCATACCTTGAACTGAGGAACTGGACTTAAAGCAGAAGACGTGGCCATGAATAAACCCAATTTTCAAAATTACAAAACACTGAGAAGGGCTTTGGAGAGAAGATACAAAGACTCTCAGAAGCAGACAGTTCACACCGCCACTAGTTCTCACCCCTCTCTGCATAAAAATATCCTAGATCAGTAGTTAAAGTACAGATTGCCAAGCTCCTGCCAGAAATTAGCAATGAAACTTTGGTCAGACCAAAGAATCTGCATTGTTACCTACTACTTCCATGGGATTCTAAATAGATAGCCCTTTAAGCAAATGCTGAAAAGGTTTTTTAATTTAATCAGTGGCCTGTCAAAGCCCAGAGAGCTGAACCAAATAATCTTTAGGTCTACTCCGACTCTGTCATTTATACAGGTAACTGTGTACATAGATATGTTCACATAAACATGTTTGCTTTTCTGTATTGCTTTGAGTGAGATCCCAAATTGTTGTGAAGGCATGAGCTTTTAGGAAACAGGTTATACTGCTCAGTGTTCCCACTGCAGTTATTAAAGAAGACACATATTAAACCACATAGAGAAATAGAAAATTTTACATGAATATGTAACCATCAGTAATTGAATAAGGAATATTGAGCAAGGAGAAGTCACATCATGGGTTACACTTTGGAGATCAGTAAATCATCTTCAGGCAATATTTTGGGCTGCCTTGTCACAAAGGATTATAAGGGAAAATATTACTAAGTATTTATATTTCGATGTGCTGACATGTACTCCTCATGATAAGTGAACATTAAATTTATGAAAGCTTCTGCTTGCTGTGCTCTTGAGGTATCCTCTTTAATTCTGTTTCTGTGGGTTTGTTTTTGTTTTCTAGGGTGGAGCTATGACATTGAAGAGAGGAAGGTTCCAAAACCCAAGTCCAAGTCTTACGGTGCAAATTTTTCTTGGAACAAAAGAACAAGAGTATCCACAAAATAGGTTGGCACTGACTGTATCTGTGCTTGACTGTGAATAAAGTCAGCTGTGCAGTATTTATAGTCTATGTATAATACAGCTCTTAATCTCCTAATAAATTTGACCTTTAACCACACATCTACACTTTGTGGGGCCTATTTTAAATGTATTTTGATGTCTCAAAGTGAACATGTTTCAGTTTCCTGTTTACAGAGATTGGAGGTGATCATACCTCTAGGAAATACCAGTACTTAAAATTTATTAAAAGGAATGCTTGAAATCAGCTGCAACATTGAAGTTTTATACTTGGTTCTTTATAGCCATTCTCAAGTTAATAGTTTTTATGAATTACCAGCAGTCATTATTATAATGCTGTCTTAGAATTTCTGTTTTATCTGAGGTTAGAGAAATTCAAGATTACAATGCGATCTAATAAACCCAAATCTCTTTATTATTGAGCTTTTCTTAATTTTGGGAGGGTTGCAGAGGACGAGGGAGAGAGAAAATCTTAAGCAAGCTTCACACCCAGCCCAACTTGGGGCTCGATCTCACAACCCTGAGATCATGACCTGAGCTGAAATCAAGAGTCAGATGCTTAACTAATTGAGTCACCTAGGCGCCTCTGAGATTCTCTTCTTTAATTAGAACCTTATATTCTCTGACTTTGAGTCTGAATCTGAATGAATTGTGTTCCATACTAAACTCTGCCCAGAAATTCACATTCATGATTATGGATGGTTCAGATGAAGATTTTATATTCTTATGAATTGAAAGACTCAAAGAAAATAATCGGTTCATTATTAGAGATCTTTTTATAGTCACTGTTGTTTTTGTAAAATAGACATAGGTACATGTTCTTGTTATGTCTTAATCACTTAGGTCATCCAGTATGAGTTATCAAGCACATACTCCTGGTAAGCCTCTTCAGTAATCATTCTGTATGCTAATCTTCATCAGAATTCTGTTAGGTAGGCACTATTATTCCCCCATTTTGCAGAGGCATAAATCAAGCCTTAATAGGACTAAATAACCTCAAAATCACACAGATCCTAAGTGTCAAAGCTGGTACTTGAACCCCTATCTGTCTTCACATCCCATACTTTTAATTACTTTAGTTATAGAAAGATAGGATTGATGGCAGATGATTTCTCTGAATTGCTAATAAATTCTTTGTTACAAAAGTTATATACTAATTATGTACTTTCTCACAATTATATTTCATAAAAACACTAATAGCACATTGACGTAGTGCAACAAAGAAAACACATCAGAGTATAAATTTGTATAATACTCTTTTGAAGAGCAAGCTCTTCTCAAAAATATTAACTATGTATTCCATTTAATTCTAAAAATCCTCATCCTGACAAATAGACCATAGATATACACAGAGGTGAATGTAAAAAGATATTACAGAGGGGTTTCTAATAGCTGATAAGTTGAAACTATCTAAATGTTTATTAAAGGAGGAATGGAGTTAAATGGAGTATTAATAGCTATTATAGAGAACAGGAAATATCTGTGAGCGGTTTGGAACAATGTTCAATATATACTGCTAAGTAGAAAAATACAGGAATAGTAGATAACATCTGGGGGTGAGGTGTGGCAGCAGGTGTTTAATACATATGTGCACCTAGAATATTTTGGGCAAGATATGTAAGAAACTAGTAAGATGATTTTACCACTGATTGTGGGCGGGGGAGAATCTTGGATCTTTGAACTTTTTTATTTTTAAAAATTTTATTTATTTATTTGACAGCCCAAGCAGGGGAGTCACAGGGAGCCTGATGCAGGGCTTGATCCCAGGACCCTGGGATGCTCAACCACCTAAGCCACCCAGGCACACCTTTGAACTTTTTTTTTTAAGATTTTATTTATTTGAGAGTGTGAGGGGACGGAGTTGGGGGAGAGGGTTGGAAAGGGGGAGGGGCAGAGGGAGAGGAAGAAGTGGACTCTCCACTGAGCAGGGAGTCTGACCCGGGTCTTGATGGCAGGACCCTGAGATCAGGACCTGAGTAGGAAGCAGGCACTTCACCAACTAAGCCACCCAGGCACCCTGGGTCTTTCAACTTTTAATACAGTGTTTGAATATATTACTATAAGGGTGTATTATCTGTGTAATTGAATATACATAACTATAAAATCTATACACAATTTATATCTTGCTTGAAATTATACATAATACTTTTTAAGTTACTACTTTATTAGAATTTTATTTCAAATAAACTGCAAAATGTTAAAATACAGCTATTAAGAAATTCCACAGATACTTCAGTAGTGTAAGTTTAAATTTCACTTAAAAGAAACCTGTTTGGGGGCGCCTGGGTGGCTCAGAGGGTTAAGTCTCTGCCTTCAGCTCAGGTCATGATCTCAGGGTCCTGGGATCGAGCCCCGCATAGGGCTCTCTGCTCAGCAGAGAGCCTGCTCCCCGCCCTTTCTCTGCCTGCCTCTCTGCCTACGTGTGCTCTCTCTGTCAAATAAATAAAATATTTTTAAAAAAAGAAAAAAAGAACCTGTTTGTATCACATACAGTAAGGCAACACGAGCAAGTTTTCTTCCAAAAGAGACTGTTTCATCTTCACTTTGGTTTGTAATACAACATAGCACTAGAACTAGAACTAGCTTCCTAGGCAACCTCATGCATTGGCTGAAAAAGTCAGTATTGTTCTTTTGTACTATCTGGTCCTAATTTGCATAATAAATCAGTGCACCTCTGTTTCTAGGTTGTTTCCATCTTTCTCATTACTCTATAGGTGCTGCCAATGGAGTGACTTTTATGTTCATATTTAGTATAATTTCTAATTAATTTCTGTAAGACTAGCATCATTTATTGTTTTTGAAATTTTTTCCTTTTGGGGTACGTATGACAAATCTGAAAAGAAAGAATAACCTAGATGTCTCTTATTTTTATAACCTATGTTTTGATGCTAAGGGATCCTGTATGTAAAAGACAATTACCAAAACACAGTCTACAAGTAGACTAAAGTGTACTGTCAACACAAATTTGTTTTACTTTTTTCCACTATTTTAAAAAATTTGGGTGCTATCATTTTGATTGTGGATCTCAAGTTATTGCCTTTATTGACTGAACCTGAACCCGAGTTACTTAGTTTTCGATTATAAACTGTAGTGACAAAAAGGTGATCTGTTCATTAACAGAAGTTTTTACTGTGCTATATACTATGTTATATACTACATTACACCCTGGGGTTACAGTGGAACAAGACTGGAAAATCTCTGCTCTCATGTTTCTTGTAGACCTAAAGTGGGAGCTTATATTCTACCAGCAATTGCTAGTCATTTTGTATGAGTAAAGAAGATTGATTTAGGCTACTTGGGCTTGAATTCTGGTTCAACCACTTACTAACTTAGTGATCCTTATAAAGTTAATTAAATTTCTCCAAATCTTAATTTCTTCATCTCCAAAATGGAGGTATTTACCTAATGGGATAGGTGCACATCAAATGGTATAATCAGAATAACTGCTTGCTGAGCACTTACTTTGTCATGTAGGGGAAACTGCAACACATTGTGTAGAAATTCTGTCTCTTGTAGAAAGACATCTTTGAGGACTCCTGTCCTATGAGACTGGTCTCATAGAACTCACCTACAGGACAATTTGGTGCTAAGCATATATCACTTTGTATTTTAAACTATGTTTTAGAATTCTTTCTTTAAAATATTTGTACTCTAGAGGCGCCTGGTTGGCTCAGTTGGTTGAGTGTCCAGCTCTTGATTTCGGCTCAGATCATGATCTCTGGGTTATGAGATTAAGCCCCGAGTGAGGCTCCACGCTCTGTATGGAGTCTGCTTGAGATGCTTCCGCCACCCCTGCTCCTCTCCCGGCTCTCTCTCTCAAAATCTAATAAAATATTTGTACTCTGATTACAGAAGTGTTGCAGAAATACTTAATCTACGTAGAAGTCTTAAAGTTGAATATAATCACAAATTCCTCCTATCTCAAGACAACCACAGTTAGTATGTTTCTAGTACTGTTTTTCTATTCCCTATATATACATACGTTGCTTTTATAAAACAAATTATAATAATACTGTACATACGTTTTTTAAAAGGAAATTGAATTGTATCACTTTCTAACTGAGTAGGTTTTCCCATGACATTTTTCTATAACAGGATATTTAATGGTCAATTTAACTTTTTTTTTTGAACATTCAGATTTTTCGCTTTTATATTTTTACAGATAGAACTTATCTCTTCAGCCATACTGTAAATGAGAAGAGTAGAAGAGTAAGAATTATAGCTTCTTTCTCAGTGTCTTACGCAAAGGCTCATTCATGGGAAAACTCAATAAACAATGCTTAGTTTGATTACAAACCAAAGCTCTCTTTTGGTTTTCAGTTACTATGTCTTTGAAATTGTTAGTGGTTATTTACTGGAACTCAGGTCTAGCTGCTTGAGTCAATGATGTTTACACTCAACTAAAAATTGCAGCAAGCACTAAAGAGTTACCACTTTTAAAGATTTTAGGTAATCTTTATACCCAACATGGGGCTCACACCCACAACCTTGATATCAAGAATTGCATGCTTCACCAGCTAAGCCAGGCAAATGCCTCTGGAGAGTTATTTTTAAATGTTATTTTTCTTTAAATTTTAGGAGTCAGGTTTTTTGTTTTTTTTTTTAAAGATTTTATTTATTTATTTGACAGACAGAGATCACAAGTAGGCAGAGAGGCAGGCAGAGAGAGAGAGAGAGGAGGAAGCAGGCTCCCCACTGAGCAGAGAGCCCGACGCGGGGCCCGATCCCAGGACCCTGGGATCATGACCTGAGCCTAAGGCAGAGGCTTTAACCCACTGAGCCACCCAGGCGCCCAGGTTTTTGTTTTTTTTTAAACAGTCTTGTGTTTCATCCTAAATAATCTCCCATAAATTTCAAAAATTGGGAAAAAGTTAATTATATATTACATTGGATTTCTTTGAAAGATAAATAGGAAATCTATATGGATAATGAAAATTAAATCCCAAAATAGAAAAAAAAAGATTAGATTCTAAATTGTGATCTAATGATCACCCAGAAATATAGAAATAATTACATCTGTGCTTTGGTCCTAGTTGGTCTAGATTTAGGCAGAGAAAACTGAATGCTGGAATTTGACAATTCTGGGAACCTGATGAAAAGCTTCACTGTCTCCAGTTACCAATTTAACAAAAAGAATCCAGATTTCATTATGGTAGGAAGCACATCATGCTGATTTTGAGAATAAAGTTTGCCAACAAAGATATGTGATACTAATGTATTATAACTTAATAGGTTTTCTCCTTAATCTAAAGGTCACTGGTAATATTTTTAAAGTCCTTCTCACTAGAATTTTCCCTAAATTTTTATTATTAAAACAATAAAAGTTGAAAATAAACATTCATATACCCTTCTCTTAAATATACTAGTGAACATTTTGTCACAAGTGTTTTCCTTTCCTTCTTGCACATAACTTTCATATAGAAGTAAGGTGCATACATCATGATGTCATCTCTAAATACTTTGGGGTATGTCTCTCTTGAAAAAAGACATCATTCGTGGGGCACCTGGGTGGCTCTGTCAGTTAAGCATCTGCCTTTGGCTCAGGTTATGATCCCAGGGTCCTGGGGTGGAGCCCCACATCAGGCTCCTTGCTCTGCGGGGGGGCCTGCTCCTCCCTCTCCCTCTGCCTGCTGCTCTCCCTGCTTGTGCTGTGTCAAATGAATAAAATCTTTAAAAGAAAAAAAAAAAAAAAGGACATCATTCTTCTATTTACCACAATAACATTATCACAATAAAAAAAATTGATCACTGGTACAGTTTAATATTCAGATGTTTGTGAAATTGCTACGATATTGTTCTTTGCCCTGATTTTCTTAAAATCCAGGGCCCACTCAGTAATCCTGCATTGAATTTAGTCTCCTTTAATTTTGAACAGTTCACCTGCTGTTTTGTTTCTTACATGACATTGGGCAATTTTGAAGAATCCAGGCTAGTCATTTCATACAGTGTTTCACAATTTGGATTTCTCTCATTTTTTCCTCATGGTGAGATTCAGGTTAAACATTTTGGTAGCAATCCAAAGAATACTAAAACAATTTGGTGAAACTGCTGGAAAACAGAATTGATGCAATTTCAAATATCAACCCATAAATTACATCCTAACCAAAAGAGATAAAAGGAATCTTATGATGGAGAATTCTGATATGTGCCACTTGAACCAAGTAATCAGTAACCGAACACTAACCAGTAATTAGTGATTTTATATTCTCAATCACTTCTGGAAGCACATAAGATCACTGTCCAACACACACACACACACACACACACACACACACCACCATCGTCATCTTGATGATAACTTCCTATTTCATTCTTGTAGCTCAGAGTTCTTCCTCTGCACCCTGCACCCCACTTCATGTTTTATGAGCCTTCTCTCACAGTGCGAATCCTTGTACCTAACATCAGTGCATTATTCATTCTGTCCTACAATACACACAGAATTGGTTTAAAATCTCTAATGTATCAGTAGCAAACTGCAAGATTAAGTTTCTTCACAATTCTTGTCTTTCAGAAAGAAATTACAGAGAAGATAGAGTATTGTGGTCCACGTTACTTGAATTCATTCTTACATTGTCGGTTTTCAAGTAGATTAGGTTTCTTTGTTGCTTAGTATTCATCTGTGATTTTTTTTTTCTTGTTGCTTTTTTTTTTTTTTAAGATTTTATTTATTTGAGAGAGAGCATGAGCAGGGGGAAGGAAGCAGAGGGAAAAGAGTCTCCCTGCTGAGCAGGAACCCCCCCCCCATGCTGGGCTCCATCCCAAGATCCTCAGATTATGACCTGAGCTGAAGGCAGACGCATAAGTGACTGAGCCACCCAGGCTCTCCTGTTGATTTCTTTTTTGAATATGTAAAATTTCTGGCTCAGAAGTCAAAATTGTAGGAGAACCTGGGTGGTGCAGTTTGTTAAGCATATGACTCTTGGTTTCTGCTTAGGTCCTGATCTCAGGGTTGTTAGGTTGAGTCCAACATCAGCTCCATGCTTAGTGCAGAGTCTGCCTGACTCTGTCTCCCTCCCTCTCTGCCTGCCTCCCACCCACCCCCGCCCCACATCAAATAAATAAATCTTTAAAAAAAAAAAAAAAGGCAAATTGTATTAAGAAGTTGTACTTAGTCTGAGGAGTCCCATTCTTACCTACTCCATGCAATTTAACCAATTTTATTATTTTCTGATTTATCCTTCCCACATTTCATTTTGCAAAAGTGAATATATTTGTATTCATATTTTTACTTTCTTATACAAAAGGAAGCATACTATATGTACTCTTTTGTATTATAGTACATACTATATGTACTGTACCTTAGAAAGTACTCCATTACGTTCTGTACTTAAAATAAGTACATTTTAATATATGTAAATTTACCTCAATAAAGTTGATTTAGACATGAAAACAAACATCAGTGTCATGTCAAAGCAGCACTTTGTGAGGTTCGTGATCTGTGAGCATTTGATATAATCAACCATATATACAAGGTTTTTGATACTTGAGAAATTGTCTTGTCAGAATCCAAATACAGAATAGCCCAAATACAGATTTTCCATTCCTGTAGTCACTTGTCCATAAGGATGGTCCATGTGGAACAAAGTAAAGAGGAGAAATGCTGAAAAATATTACTCAAAATTGACATCTGCAAAACTTCCAAAATCAGATACTCCTCTAGTTTCCATTCTTGTGTAAAACAAAACAAAACAAAATTCTTAACATGCTTTATTTGATGAAGCATCCATTTCCTGGTGTGATTTGGTTTTCTGTTTATAAATCTATCTTGGGAAGATGAATTCATTTCTAGTTATACTGAATGCAAGATGCCAGTGAGTTACCTAGCTGAATATTTACAGCAGACCATTGGAAATATAGGTCTGGAAATTACCAGATGGGCCAAGAGAATTGGCTATATAGTAATCAAGCTTCATCAATGAGTAGACTGACAAGTACAGGATTATGAGAAAAAGAGAGAAGTCAAGGATAATCCCTTAGGAAAAATATTTCTGGTAAAGAGGAAGGGGTGGCAAACAAGGAATAGAGGAGGCCAACGTAGCAATGTAGGATTTTTCTTCCTTCTTTCTTAATTAAAAGGTTTGTCTAATAAAGCTAACAGACTACATACATCCTTATAGGTTGCTAGGTGCTTAGGATCATTATCAACAGGAAATTGAAGAAAACTGGATGGGATTTCGTTAAAAAAATGTGGCTCTGCTAGTAAGTACAAGGCTATTTAGTCTTTGTATTAGTTACTTATGACTGGTGTAACAGTTGCCACAAATGGTGGCTGAAAAGGACACACATTTATTCCATAGTTGTAGAGATCAGAACTCCAAAATCAGTTTCACTGGACCAAAAATAAGGTGTTGGCAAGTGTACTCCTTCCGCAGGATCTAGAAGAGGATCCATTTCCTGCTCCTTTTTAGTTCTAGAGCTGACTTCCTTGACTTGTAGCCGCAACCTCCCATTTTCAAAGCCAGGAACATTTTGCTTTAGTTGTCCCATTACCATCTTTCAGTCAGGTCCAGTTACCTTCTCTGCCCTTTGTAAGGATGTTGTGATTACATTTAGGACCCACCCAGAGAACCCAAAACATGGGGAAATAAAGCCGTGAAAAGTGTCCCAGAACTACCTCACTAAGTTGCCAAATTCTCTGACAAGTCTTTTTGGCAGTACATAGTTCTCAGTGTGTATGTGAATGTTTCCATTTTAGAAGGACCTTCAAAGATAGTAATGGATCTACTTGAATCTTGTGGAAATAAGGAGTAACTTACATAATTTTGTAAAACCAGTCTTCCTATCACAATGAGGCTTCACACTGTCTCTCCTTTTGAAAAGCTCCCTAGAATAGTCACATGACCATTTTGATAAAACTATGATAAAGTTTGGCCTGCTTAAAGCCAAGAAAAGTCATCCAGATTTGTAAGGAAGACGTAAAACTGTTACTGTACCTTTGCAGATGACATGGTACTATATATAGAAAAGTCTAAAGACTCCACCAAAAAATATACATATTAAAACTAATTTAATATACAGAAATCCACTGCTTTTTTTTAAGATTTGATTTTTTAAATATAAGTTGCTCTTTTTAAAAGATTTTATTTGTCAGAAAGAGTGTGCACAAGCAGGAGGAGCAGCAGGCAGAGAGAGAAGCAGACACCCCTCTGAGCAGGGAGCCCAATATGGTACTCAGTCCCAGGACCCTAAGATCGTGACCTCAGCTGGAGGCAAACTCTTAACCGACTGAGTCACCCAGGCATCCCAAGATTTTTTTTAAGTAATCTCTATACCCAACGTGGGGCTCAAACACAACCCTGACATACATAAGCTTGACCAACTGAGCCAGCCAGGTGAGATAGATAAAGCAGGATGCCTACAGACAGGAGTAGGACTAAAGTAAAATAATACACAGTTTAACTTTTAAATGTGTTTATAATTAAGAACAAGACTTAACTGATCTGTTGTAAATATATGAGTTAATTAATGATTTTATGGGAAATCAATAAAATAATATACTGGTACAGAGTGATACAGGTTAGGTTTATTAATATCTAACTCAAAGTTACTCTTAAATCTCCAGAGAAAAATGCTAACAATAATAGGTTACAATGTAGTATCTGCTGACATTTTTCATTATCAGTACATAATTATCAGCTTCTAAAACTTTAAGAGTTTGAATATGAAGAATTTATAATCCTTAGAATAATAAAGTATGTATAAATGGAGGAAATTATGTTTTGTCTAAAGTCAAAGAAGATAGTCACAAGATGAAACTTAGTCTATCTTTATAATTTTAAACAGTTCTTTGGGGTGAAATTTTTTTTTTTTTTTTGAAACAGTGATAGATTTCATGAATAGTTGCATTGTAGACTCTGTATTTGATGTTAGGAGTCTGTATCATACATTGCTGTCTTTGTCAGTTCAGATGGGTGTAATGAATTACCACAAAATAGATAGCTTATAAACAATAAACATTGATTTCTTATGGTTCTGGAGGCTGGAAGTCTGAGATCAAGGTGCCAGCATGGTCAGGTCCTGCTGAGGGCCTACTTCTTAATTCATAGACCGCTGTCTTTTTATTGTGTCCTCATGTCAGAAGGAATGAGACCGTTCTCTGGGCTCTTAATAAGGTTAGAAATCCCTTTCATAACTCATGACCTAATTGCCTTCCAAGAACCTGACTTCCTAATACCATCATGTTAGGAGTTAGAGTTTCAACATATAAATTTGGGTGGGAAGGACACAAACATTCATTACATAACATTCCACTACCACACCTCCAAAATTTATGTTCTTGTATACAAAATACATTCATTCCATCCCACAGCCCTAAAAGTCTTAAACCATTTTCACCTCTAAAGTCTCATCTACCTCTAAATCAAATAGGGGTGAGAGTCAAGATATAATTCATCCTGAGGCAAATTATTCTCTATCTGTAAACCTGCGAAACCAAATAATAGGCTTCCAGAACAGACACAGGCATTTAATTCCAAAAAGGAGAGATAGAAAAGATAAAAGGCCTTGTGTCGGTCCCAAGGGAAATATTAAACCATAAGGTTTAAGGATAATTCTCTTTGGCTGGAATTTTTACCCACCAGACCCACTGGGTGGAGGTCCTACATTCCAGATCTAGTGGTATGACATCCCCCCTTTCCCCCAGCCAGTTCAGAGAGCATGGCCCGCCCACCTGTGGCTCTTCGCAGTGGTTATGCCCATACTACACTTCTCCATGGTATGAAGGTTATTTCCCCAGGGCTCTTCCAGGTGCCTACTCCCATAGTTTTCACTCATTGGTATGCTGGTACTGCACTTTGAAATCAAGGTGGAGGCAGTCCTGCCTCCTGGCTCATGCACTCTGGGCCTGCCGTAAGAGTGATGTCCTAGGGTATTTTCATGTAGTTATGGGAACAATTGGCAAAAACATGAGCCAGCCAATCTGAAAGTGTTAATACCCTTTAAAGTAAAGCCTACAGATATGAAAACCAAACAAAATTAGTCTTGATACCAGTTTACAATCATTAAATGGAGGGAAACATCTTGGAGATGTAAAATAATCAAATGAGTCTTAGGGATTTCCGTGTGAATCTAAAATAATATATGCCATAGTTAAAGGATGCTTTCTTACAAATGGCAGTGGAGTACAGTTGGGGATTATAAATCATACAAATGCAAGACAGAGTGGTTGAACATTAGAAAAGAAAGAAAATTGCTAGTGGTGAAAAGGAGAATTTCAGAAAGGACCATAGCTAAATATGAATTAGGTAAATATATAACAATAGGGAAGGACCCTGGGGAGTAAATAATGCAGCTTCATTGTGTATTAAACAAAGAATAAACTGAAGAATTGCTTCAGTTAAAATTTTAAAGAAGAAAGTACACACTGTATTCTGCTTTAAGTTACACAATTCAAAGAAGTATATGGAGAGAATTCCAACAAAGATGACAACAAAAGCCAAATGCCAAAAGGTAGATCATATATAAAAAATAAAAGTCCTGGAACAACCTCATCTGTTTGGAGCCATTAAAAATAAAATAGTCTGGGAATGCCTGGGGTGGTTCAGCCAGTTAAATATCTGCCTTCAGCTCAGGTCATGATTCCAGGATCCTGGGATGAGTTCCACATTGGGCTCTTTGCTCAGCAGGGAGTCTGCTTCTCCCTCTGTCTGCTTGGCCTTCCACTCTCCCTCTTTGTGCTCTCTCTGACAAAATCTTTAAATAATTTCACATATGTGTGTGTGTGTGTGTGTGTGTGTGTGTGCGTGCGTATTTTTATGTAGTTTGCTTAGACTATCACAAAGGTTTGAGAGAGAACAATATGCTGGGGTACAGTTGAATGATGGGGGCCATTTTCTACATGAGGCCACTCCATTAAGACTGGGAGAGGTGGTTATTTTATCTGATGTACAGAAACCAACACAGAGAAATATGTTACAAATGAAAGAACAGGATAAAACCTCAGAAAAAGTCCTTAATGAAACAGAGGTAAGGGATTTATCACATAAAGTGTCCAAAATTATGGTCATAATGCTCAATGAACTCAGGAGAAGAATGAACAGTAAGAATTTCAACAGAGAAAATTCAAGAAACTACCAAGTAGAAGTCATGAAGATGAAAATATAATGACTAAATTGAAAAATAGACTACAGGAGCTCAGGAACAAACTAGATGAAGCAGAAGAGAGGATCAATCCCTCTAAAGATAAAGCAGAAGAAAATCAGAGCAGGAAGAAAAAAAAAATTTTTAAATAAAAAAGTGAACATAGCTTAAGGTTTTGTAGGACAAAACCAAACAGATTAATATTCACATCATAGGGCTCCCAGCAGGAGATAGAGAGAGAGAGAGAGAGAGGTAGAAAACTTATTTGAAGAAATAATGCCTGAAAATTTATCTGATCTAAAGCAGAAAACAGACATCTAGATCCAGGAAGTCCAGAGAGTCAAACATAAGATGAACCCAGGGTCCCACACCAAGATACATTATAATTAGAATGTCAAAAGCTAAAGACAAAAGTTGTAAAAATATCTGTAACTACAATAATTATTTAAGGGATACACAAGATAGAGAGATGTAAAATGTGACACCAAAAAATAAAACCTGGGAGGGGAGAGTAAAAACATAGAACTTTAGAATGCATTCAACTTAAGTTGCTATCAGATTAAAATGCACTGTTATAAATTGTTATATGTAAGCCTTAGAGTAACCACCAAGGAAACAGCTGACTGTTTCCTTTTGCTGTGCAAAAGCTTTTTATCCTGATGAAGTCTCAATAGTTCATTTTTGTCTTTGTTTCCCTTTACTTTGGAGACGTGTCTAGCACGAAGTTGCTGCAGCCAAGGTCAGAGATTATTTCCTGTTTACTCTTCTAGGATTTTAATGGATTCCTGTCTCACACTTACATCTTTCATCCATTTTGAGTCTATTTTTGTATATGGTGTAAGGAAATGGTCCAGTTTCAATCTTCTGCATGTGGCTGCCCAATTTTTCCAACACTATTTGTTGAAGAGACTGTCTTTTCTCCATTGGATATTCTTTCCTGCTTTGTCAAAGATTAGTTGACCATGGAGTTGAGGGTCCATTTCTGGGCTCTACTCTGTTCCACTGATCTATGGGTCTGTTTTTGTACCAGTACCATACTGTCTTGATGATCACAGCTTTGTAATAGAGCCTGAGGTCCAGAATTGGGATGCCATCAGTTTTGGTTTTCTTTCTCAACATTCCTCTGGCTATTTGGGGTCTTTTCTGTTTCCATACAAATTTTAGGGTTTTTTTTGTTCCAGCTCTGTGATAAAAGTTGCTGGTATTTTGATAGAGATTGCATTGAACATGTAGACTGCTCTAGGTAGCACAGACATTTTAACAATATTTGTTCTTTCAGTCCATGAGCATGGAACGTCTTTCCGTTTGTGTCTTCCTCAATTTCTTTCAAGAGTGTTCTATAGTTTTCTGAGTACAGATCATTTGCCTCTTTGATTAGGTTAATTCCTAGGTATCTTATGGTTTTGGGTGCAATTGTAAATGAGATCAACTCCTTAATTTCTCTTTCTTCTCATTGTTAATTCATAGAAATGCAACTGATTTCTGTGTATTGATTTTATATCCTGTGCCTTTGCTAAATTCCTGTAGGAGTTCAAGCAATTTGGGGGTGGAATCTTTTGGGTTTTCCACATAGAGTAACATGTCATCTGCAAAGTGAGAATTTGATTTCTTCTTTGCCAATTTGGATATGTTTTATTTCTTTTTGTAATCCGACAGCTGAGGCTGGGACTTCTAGTACTATGTTAAACAGCAGTGGTGATAGTGGACATCCCTGCCATGTTCCTAACCTTAGGAGAAAAGCTCTCAGTTTTTCCCCATTGAGAATGATATTTGCTGTGCGTTTTTCATAGATGGCTTTTATGATATTGAGGTATGTACCCTCTCCCTACACTGTGAAGAGTTTTAATCAAGAAATGATGCTGTACTTTGTCAAATGCTTTTTCTGCATCTATTGAGAGGATCAGATGGTTCTTGTCCTTTCTTTTATTAATTTAATTAAAATCATGTTGACTGATTTTGGACATTGAACCACCCTTGCAGCTCAGAATAATCCCATTTGGTCGTGGTAAATAATACTTTTAATATACTGTTGGATCTTACTGGCTAGTATCTTGGTGAGAATTTTGACAACCATGTTCATCAGGGATATTGGTCTGTAGTTCTTTCTGGTGGGGTCTTTAGTTTTGGGATCAAGGTAATACTGGACTCATAGAGCTTGGAAGTATTCCTTCCATTTTTTTTTTTTTTTTAAACAGCTTCAGAAGAATAGGTATTAATTCTTCTTTAAATGTTTGGTAGAACTCCCCTGGGAAGCCTTCCAGCCCTGGGCTCTTGTTTGTTGGGAGATTTTTGATTACTGCTTCAATTTCCTTGCTGGTTATGGGTCTGTTCAGTTTTTCTCTTTCTTCCTGTTTGTTTTGGTAGCTTTAAGTCTCTAGGAATGCATCCATTTCTACCATATTGCCCAATTTGTTGGCATATAGTTGCTCATAATATGTTCTTATAATTGTATTTCTTTGGTGTTGGTCGTGATCTCTACTCTCTCATTCATGATTTATTTTATTTAGGTACTTTCTCCTTTTGATAAGTCTGGCCAAGGGTTTATCAATCTTATTCTTTCAAAGAACCAGCTCCTGGTTTTGTTGATCTATTCTACTGTTCTTTTGGTTTCTATTTCATTGATTTCTGCTCTAATCTGTATTACTTCTCTTCTCCTGCTGGGCTTAGACTTCATTTGCTGTTTTTTCTCTAGCTGTTTTAGCTGTAATGTTAGGTTGTGTATTTTACATCTCTCTTTCAAGAATTTATTTGACAGAGAGAAAGAGCACAAGCAGGAGGAGTGGCATATAGAGAGTAGAGGGAGAAGCAGACTCCATACTGAGCAGGGAGCCCAACATGGGGCTTGATCCCAGGACCCTGAGATCCTGATCTGAGCCGAAGGCAGACACTTAACTGAATGAGCCACCCAGGCACTCCAAGACCTTTCTTGTTTCTTGAGAAAGACTTGTATTGCTATATATTTTCCTCTTAGGACTGCCTTTGCTGCATCCCAATGGTTTTGAATAGTTATGTTTTCATTTTCACTTGTTTCCACGAATTTTAATTCTTTAATTTCCTGGTTGAATCATTCATTCTTTAGTAGGATGCTCTTTAGCTTCCATGTATTTAAGTTCTTTCCAAATTTCCTCTTGTGATTGAGTTCCAGTTTCAAAACATTGTGGTATGAGAATATGCAGGGAATGATCCCAAACTTTTGTTACTGATTGAGACCTGATTTGTGACCCACTGTGTGATCTATTCTGGAGAATGTTCCATGTACACTCAAGAAGAATGTGTATTCTGTTGCTTTAGGATGGAATGTTCCAAATATATCTGTGAATTTTATCTGGTCCAGTGTGTCATTCAAAGCCTTTGTTTCCTTGTTGATCTTCTTAGATGATTTGTCCATTGCAGTGATGAGGGTATTAAAGTCCCCTACAATTATTGTTTTATTTTCACTGTGTTTCTTTAATTTTGTTACTAACTGGCTCATTTATTTGCCTGCTCCCATGTTAGGGGCATAAATATTTACACTTGTTAGATCTCCTTGTTGAATAGATCCTTTAAGTATGACATAGTGTCCTTCCTCATCTCTTATTACAGTCTTTGGTTTCAAATCTAATTTGTCTGATATAGTGATTGCCACTCCAGCTTTCTTTTGATGTCCATTAGCATGATAAATGGTTTTCCAACCCCTCACTTTTAATTTGGAAGTGTCTTTTATGTCTAAATTTAGTCTTTTGCTGACAGCGTATCAATGGTTCTTGCTTTTTTATCTAATCTGATAGACTGTGTCTTTTGATTGGGGCATTTACCTCATTTACATTCAGAGTAACTATTGAAAGATATTAATTTAGTGCCATGGTATTACCTGAACTGTCACTGTTTCTGTATATTGTCTCTCTTCCTTTCTGAACTCTGTTACTTTTGGGCTCACTCTTTGCTTAAAGGATCCCTTTTTATATTTCTCGTAGGGCTGGCTTGGTGACCACAAATTCTTACGGTTTCTGCCTTTTCTGGAAGCTTTTTATCTCACTTTCTATTTTGAATGACATCCTAGCTGCATAAAATATTCTTGCCTACATATTTTTCTCATTTAGCACCATGGGTATATCATGCCACTCCTTTCTGGCCTGCCAGGTCTGTGGATAAGTCTGTTGCCAATCTAATGTTTCTACCCTTGTAGGTTATAGACCTCTGTCCCAAACTTCTTTCAAGATTTTTTCATTGCCTCGGAGATTTGCAAGTGCCACTGCTATATGTTGAAGTGTTGATCCATTTTTACTGAATTGAGGGGGGGTCCCCATGTCTGGACTTGGATGTCTGTTTCTTTACCCAGGTGAGGGACATAGCTTGCTCCAGTATACCTTCTGCCCCTCTCTTTCCTCTTCTTCCAGGATCCCAATTATTCTAATATTGTTTCACTTTATGCTATCACTTATCTCTTGAATTCTCCCCCTCATGATCCAGTAGCTGTTTCTCTTTTTATTCATTTCCTTATTATCCATCATTTTGTCTTCTGTATCACATTGTCTCTTCTGCCTCATTTATCCTGGCAGTTAGAGCCTCTGTTTTTGATTGTGTCTCATTAATAGGCTTTTTGATGTTGACTTGGTTAGATTTTAGTTCTTTTATTTCTCCAGAAAATAATTCTGTGGTGTCTTCCATGCTCTTTTCAAGCCCGACTATTTATAATCATTATTCTGAACTCTACTTCTGACACTTTCCTTATATCAGATTATGTCCTTGACAGTCAGTACTGCCTCTTGTTCTCTTTGAGCTGAGTTTTTCTATCTTGTCATTCTTGCAGAAAGTGATCGCTTTTCTATTTGTAGAGTTGCAGCTATGCTTTTCTTAGATCTCTGGTTGAGTTCACAGGTGTTCAGAGTGCTTGGATAGCTATCTAGCTGCATTCCTGGGACCAGATGAAACTAAGGTCTCCTACTCCTCCATCATCTTGGCTAGACTAGATAGATTTTAAACAGATATACAAGGAACTTTCCATCCAAAAGCAACCCAAATAAACCCCACCCCCAACTTTATACCTCAAAGAACTAAAAAAAAAGAGCAAATTTAAAAGTTAGTAGAATAAAAGTAACAAAAATCAAAATAAAAATGAATTAAATAGAGACTGAAAAAAACAAAGATCAGTGAAAAGATCAGTGAAACTAAAACCTCATTCTTTGAAAGGATACAAAAAGTTGACAAACCTTTAGCTACATTCACCAAAGAACATAAAATCAAAATGAAAGAGGTGTTACAGCTACTTCAGAGAAATATAAAGGATTGTAGGAGACTATTACAACTACTTTATGCCAATAAATTTAACAACCTAGAAGAAATGAATACATTTTTAGAAACCTGCCAAGAGTGATTCATTAAAAAAAGAAAAGAAAAGAAAAATACTGACCACATTTATTACTAGTAAGGAGATTGAGTCAGGAATCAAATACCTCCCAACAAATAAAAGTTCAGGACCAGACGGTTTCACTGGTGAATTCTACCAAACATTCAGAAGAATTAATACTGATCATTCTCCAAATTCTCAAAAAAATAGAAAAGGGAATATTTCCAAAGTCATTTTACAAGGCCAACATTACCCTGATTCCAAAACTAGACAAGAAACCAGAAGAAAAGAATATTATAGGCTAGGGTCCTTGGGTGGCTCAGTTGGTTAAGCACCTGACTCTTGATTTTAGCTAGGTTCTTAATCTCAGGGTCATGAGTTTGGGTCCCATTTTGGGCTCCATAATGGATGTGGAACCTACTTAAAAAAAGAAAAAAAAATATTACATGTCAGTATCTCTGGTGCACATAGATGCAAAAATTATTAACAAAACATTAGCAAACTGAATTCAATAATGCATTAATAGGATCATATACCATTATCAAGTTGGATTTATTTTAAGGATGCAAGGATATTTCAACCTTCCCCAATCAATGTAGTATCCACATAAATCAAATCGAGGTAAAAACCATGCAGTCATCTCAATAGATGCAGGAAAAGCCTTTGACAAAATTCAACAACCATTTATGATAAAAACCCACAACTAATATTGTACTTAATGGGCAAAGATGGAGAGTGTTCCCACTAAGATAGGAACAAGACAAAGATGTCCACTCTCCCTGCTTTTGTTCAATATACTACTAGAAGTCCTAACCACAGCAATCAGAGAAGAAATAGAAGGCATCCAAATCGGTAAGGAAAAAGTGAAACTGTCATTATTTGCAGATGCTTTAATACTAGAGAAAATCCTAAAGACTCAACCAAAAACCGTTAGAAGTAATGAATAAGTGAATTCATTAGTTTCAGTATAAATACACAGAAATCTGTTGCATCTCTATACACTAATAACAAAATAGCTGAAAGAGAAAATAATTCCATTTACAGTTTCACTCAAAAAGAATAAAGTACCCAGGAGTAAAATTAGCCAAGGAGCTGAAATATCTGTATTCAGAAAATTGTAAGACATTGATGAAAGAAATGGAAGACAACACAAAGAAAATGGAAAAATATACCATGGTCCTGGATCAGAAAAATATTGTTAAAATGTCCATACTATCATAAACCATTTATAAATTCAGTGAAATCCCTACCAAAATATCAATGCATTTTTCACATATCTAGAACACATAATCCTAAAATTTGTATGGAACCACCAAAGAATCTGAATAGCCAGAGCAGTCTTGAGAAAGAACAAAATTAGATACAATCCCAGATTTCAAGATGTACTGCAAAGTGGGGCACCTGCATGGCTCAGTGGGTTAAAGCCTCTGCCTTCGGCTCAGGTCATGGTCCTGGGGTCCTGGGATCAGGCCCCGCATCGGGCTCTCTGCTCGGCATGGAGCCTGCTTCCTTCTCTCTCTCTGCCTGCCTCTCTGCCTACTTGTGATCTCTGTCAAATAAATAAATAAAATCTTAAAAAAAAAAAGATGTATTGCAAAGTAATAATGATCAAAACAGTATGGTACTGGCACAAAAACAGATACACAGGTCAACAGAACTGAATAAGGAGCCCAGATACAAACCTATGCTTATTATGTCAACTAATCTATGACAGAAGAGGCAAGAATATACAATAGAGAGAGGACAGTCTCTTCAAGAAGTAGTGTTGGGAAAACTGGACAGCTACATGCAAAAGTATGAAACTAGGGGTTCCTGGGTGGCTCAGCTGGTTGGGCATCTGACTTCAGTTCAGGTCATGATCCCACAGTCCCGGGATTGAGTCCTACATTGGGCTCCCTGCTTAGTGAGGAAATGAGGATCCTGCTTTTTTCTCTCTCTCTCTTTCTCTCAAATACATAAATAAAATCTTTAAAAAAGAAAAAAAAAAGTTGGATAATTTGCTTTTAACTATACATAAAAAATGAACCTAAAATGGATTATAGACTTAAATGTGAGACCTAATATCAAAACTCTTAGAAGAAAACATAGGCAATCATCTCTTTGGCGTTGGTTTCAGGAACATATGATATGTCCCCTCAAACAAGGGCAGCAAAAGTAAAAATAAAAAATTGGGACTATACCAAAATAAAAAGTTGCTCCACAGCAATGGAAACAATCTATGAAACAAAAAATCAACTTACTGTATGGGAGAAGTAATTTGCAAATGATATATTTAATAAGGGTTTAATATCCAAAATATATAAAAACTGATACAACTCAATACCAATAATAACAATAATAATGATCCAATTAAGGGGCACCTGGGTGGCTCAGTCGGTTAAGCATCTGCCTTTGGCTCAGGTCATGATCCCAGGGTCCTAGAATCAAGCTCTGCATTGGGCTCCCTGATCAGCGGGGAGCCTACTTCTCCCTCGCCCACTCCCCCTGCTTGTTCTCCCTATCAAATAAATAAATAAAATCTCTATAATTTATAATAATAACATTCCAGTTAAAAATGGGCAGAGGACCTGAATAGACATTTTCCCAAAGAAGATATACACACAGCTAAGAGACACATAAAAAGGTGCCCAACATTACTAATTGTCAGGAAAATGCAAATCGAAACCACAACAAGATACCATATACACCTGTCAGAATGGCTGACATCAAAAAGACAAGAAATAAGTGGTTTTTTTGTTTGTTTTGTTTTTTTCAATTTTATTTATTTATTTGACAGAGAGAGACAGAGAGAGAGAGAACACAAGGAGGGGAGCAAAAGGAGGGAAGCAGGCTTCCTGCCAAGCAGGGAGCCCAACGTGGGCCTCGATCCCAGGACCCTGGGATCATGAGCTGAGCTGAAGGCAGCCATTTAATGACTAAGCCACACCTAGGTGCCCAAGAAATAACAGGTGTTGACATGGATGTGAAGAAAAAGGAACCCTCATGTACTAGTGGTGGAAATGTAAATGTAGCTACTATGCAAATAGTATGGAGGTTATTGAAAAAATTAAAAATAAAAGTACTGTATGATTTAGTAACAACTACTAGATATTTACCCTAAGAAAATGAAAACAATTTGAAATGATATGTGTATCTCCATGTTTATTGCAGCATTATTTATAATAGCCAGGATACAGAAGCAACCTATGTGACCACTGATAGATGAATGGATAAAGGAAATAAAGACATGGTATAAATATAAAAGGGAATATTATTTAGCTGTAAAAAAGAAGAAACCTTGCCATTTGCAATGACAAGCATGGACCTAGAGGCTATTATATTAAGTGAAATAAGTCAGAGAAAGACAAGTACCATGTTATTTTATTTATATGTGGACTCTTCAAAACAAAACAAAACAAAAACCCCACCCAAATAGACAGGAAAAGCAGAAACAGATCTTAGACATGAAGAATGGCATCTTGCCATTTCCAACAATGTGGATGGACCTTGAGGCCATTATGCTAAAGAAGTACTATACCATCTTATTTATATGTAGATTCTGGAAAAAAAAAAAAAAACAAGCTCATAGATACAGAAAACAAATCGGTGGTTTTCAATGGCAAGGCGGGGAGAGGTGGGTGAAATATGGGTGAATAGGTTTAAAAGGTACAAATAATAAAAATAATTAAGAAATAAAAAAATAATAAAGGTACAAATAAGTAAGTCATAAAGATGTAATGTATATTACAGTGACAATAAAACTGTATTACATATTTGAACATTGCTAAGAGATATCTTAAAAGTTCTCACCACCAGAAAAAAATGTAACTATGTATAGTAACAAAAGTTAACTAGACTTGTGGAGACCATTTGGCCATATACACAAATATTAGAGAAACAGAGAAGCAGACAAGTATCCTAGGAGTACAATAAAATCTTTATTTCTCTTTTCTTAATTGATCTAAAAGATAACTGTTTAAAGTAGTAATAAATAGTAACGATGTACTGGGTAATCGATTATGACACATAGATGAATCAAATGAATGACAGCAACGTCATAAGGGACAGGAGGGAGAAATTGTAATACTGTTACAAACTATCTAACCTTCATGTGAAACTGTATAGTTTTATTTGAAAGTGGACCTAGTGAGCAAAAATGCATATTGAAAACTCTAGGGAAACAACTACAAAGTTAAAAGGAAAACTAACAACTCAGTGACACAAAATCAAATAACCTAATTAAAACTGAGCAAATGACTTGAATAGACATTTACTCAAAGATGATATACAAAATTCCAAGAAACGTATAAAAATATGCTCAATATCACTAATTATTAGAAAAATACAAAAAGCAAAACCATAGTTAGGCATCACCTTAAACCTATTATGATTTCAGGCTGTTAAAAATATGCAAACAAAAAAATGCAGAAAATAACAAATGTCGGTTAGGATATGGAGAAATTGAGACCCTTGTGCATCACTGGTGGAAATGTAAAATTTTCCTCAAAAATTAAAAAAATAGAGCTACCATATCATTCAGCAATGTCACTTAAAATTTTTTTTTTGAGAGATTGAGTGCGTGCACACACACAAGAGGGGAGTGGGGGTGGGAGTGGGCATGGGGAGGGGAAGGCAGAGGTGAGGGAGAAGCAGGCTCCTCCCTGAGCAAGTAGTCTTATGTAGGACTCCATCCCAGGACCTAGGAATCATGACCTGAGCTGAAGGTAGATGCTTAACCTACTGAGCCACCCAGGCACCACTCACTTTAAAAAAAAATGTTTTTAGGGGCACGTGGGTGGCTCAGTTGCTTAAGTGTCTGACTTCCGCTCAGGTCATCATCTCACAGCCCTGGAATAGAGCCCTGCCTTGGGCTCCCTGCTCATTGGGAGCCAGCTTCTTCCTCTCCCTCTGCCTCTGCCTGCCACTCCCTCTGCTTGTGCTAACAAATTAATAAAATCTTTTTTAAAAAATTATTTTTAATTTTTTAAAGTAATCTCTATACCTAATGTGGGGCTTGAAGTTACAACGCTGAGATCAAGAGTTACATGCTACACTGACTAAGCCAGCCAGGTGCCCCAGCAATCTCACTTCTAGGTATCTATTCAGAAGAACTGAAAATAGGGTCTTGAAGACACATTTATATATCCGTGTTTATAGCCACAGTATTCCTAATATCCATGAGGTTGAAGCAACCCAAAAGTACATTCACATATGAATTCACAAATCATGGTGTATACACAGAGTGGATTATTCACCTTTAAAAAGGAAAGAAGTTCTAACATGCTACAGCTCAGATGAACCTTGAGGACTTTATGCTAAGTATTTGCCATAAAAAGACAAATATCATGTGATTGCACTTATATGAATTATCTAGAGTAGGCAAACTCAGAGAAAAACTATAATAGCAGTTGCTGTGGAGTGGGGAATTATTTAATGGGTATAGAATTTTAGTTCTGCAGGATGAAAAAGTTCTGGAGATCTGTTTCACAATAAAGTGAATATATGTAACACTACTGAATTGTACACTTAAAAATGGTTAAGATGAAAAATTTCATGTTGTATTTCTTACCACAGTGAAAAAATCAGTAACATTTATATATACAAATAATAATGAGTTATTAGTTATAATAGATAAGTCTATTTTTATCATTCATGAATATAAGTTTTATAATTTTCTTCATGAAAATCTTAGACAATTCTTATCAAGTTTACTCCTAAGTATTTTATCTTTTATCTTCTTTATTGCTATTACAGAGTTCTCTTATCTATTAACTTATAACTGGTTATTATTTGTCTTTTTAGCTATGATTCAAGGCTTTTTAACTATAACTCAAATCCCAGATGCAACCCAAGAAATTGACAAATTTGACTATATAAAAATATAAATCTTTGAAATGATAAGACGCTATAAGCAAAGTTGAAAGGCAAATAAAGTGAAAAAATATTTGCAACATTTATCAGTTAAAGGAAGAATCCCTAATATACTAAGGCTTTTTAAAGAACTGGGCGGGGGTGCAGTGTGGGAGACAAAACTCCTATAGAAAGATGGTCAAATGTCATGAACAGTGAATTGAGACATACAAAAATGGCCCTGAAACTTATGTAAAAATATAACTTTAATCCAAGAAAAGGGAAAATGCTAATTAAAAGTTACCTTGTGAGTGGTGCCTGGGTGGCTCAGTCAGATTAGTGTCTGCCTTTGGCTCAGGTTATGATCTCAGGGTCCTGGGATTAAGTCCTGCATGGGGGTCCCTGCCTGGTGGGGAGACACTGCTTCTCCCTCTCCCTGCCAGTCCCCCTGCTAGTTCCCCCTCTCTTTCTCTGTCAATGAAATAAAATCTTTTTTTAACATAGGTTTTTTTTGTTTGTTTGTTTGTTTGCTTGCTTGTTTTTTAATTTGACAGACAGAGATCACAAGTAGGCAGAGAGGCAGGCAGAGAGAGATGAAGGGAAGCAGGCTCCCCGCACAGCAGAGAGCCCGATGCGGGACTCGATCCCAGGATCCTGGGATCATGACCTGAGCCGAAGGCAGAGGCTTTAACCCACTGAGCCACGCAGGTGCCCCAGTCTTTTTTAAAAAGTATCTTGAGTTACCATTTTTCACACACTGAATAGGCAAAAAGTCAAAAGCCAATATACTTTGTTGATAAGGCTTTGTAATAATAGACACACTTGCATTGCTGTGAATGATAAATTGTATAACCCCTATGAGGAGGAATTCAGCAACAACGAACAAACTACTCAAGTATATGTGTTCTTTGACTCAATAATCATACTTAACGAGAATTTACGTTGATGATATGCTCCAATAAATACAAAAATACATATGCCCAACTTTCTTAATCACAGTTTTAATTGTAATAAAATACTAGAAATTAAATAAATATCTAGGTATTGGAAATTGAATGAATGATGTATGGGACATTCACAGAACTGTGTATTATACAGCTGTTAAAAAGAGTGAGGAAAATTTGTATGAACTGACATGGAGTGGTTTTTAGCAGACATTGTTTATTGAAGCAACAAGTATAAAGGATAAATATATCCTTTAGTGTAAAAAGAAGAGAAAACCAGAAAACAATGAATCTCTTTAAATGGGTAAATGAAAACCATAATCACACTGAAGGGAGAAAAAAAGAACAAATTTAACCAAGTTATGCTGAACATAGTTTTTGATTATATACCCACAGTCTTGGATGGGATGGAATGGTTGGGTTGAATTCAAAGCATATCCTTAAACCTTTTTTTTTGGTTGAATTGTCTTATGTAGTGGTATGGGAAATCAAATTCTGAAAAAAATTTGGATATATCATAAGATTAAATACATGAATAAATATATTGTTTTCATTGAGGAAGAAGGGACATACAAATATAGAATAAGGAAAGGCAAGAATCAACTTTGTGGGGATGAATTAGAATTGGCAATATTAATGTAAACTCATGATTTCTAAATATGTATCTGTGTGTATATATACATGTATATTTATATGTACAGAAATGTCCTAGTTTTGCCCATTGAAGGGCAAGAATCAATATACTCCAGTATCAGAGAGCATACTTATTATTGAGAATTTGATCTGTAATAACTTTTGTTAATAAAATCTACTAGGGCAAAAAAGAAATAAGCCCAGCACTGGGCCAGAATAAATACAAGATGAGTCTAAAATATCTTGGTATATCAGAAAGTAAGAAAACATTCCAACAAAATGATATATAACAATGACGAATTCAGCTTAAAAGAACCCCACTGGTCAAATCTTGGACAAATTGCGCTGAAAAATTATGAAGTACATTTTAATGAAGTATAAAGCGCTAGGGAAAAGAATGGCAACTCATGAATCCATAGTGATAATACAGGTAAATAAGGGAGGAGAACAAAGGGTTCTTGTTTATAGTAGAATGCCAAGTGCTAACCTGTCAATTTGGAAGGAATGCTTAAGTTGGAAAATCAGTAGTTTGCAACCATCATAGTCAAGATTTGATTAGGCAGTGGAATTTCTGAAATATTTACATGAGAAGCTTAACAGATCTCCTCCTCTGAGAAAAAGTGGTGAAACAAGATAAATACATAAATGAATTAATATTTTTTAAAAAGTCTCTGGAAACTGATTTAAGGGCATACAATAATTGAGAAGCAATTGCTCAGGAAAATCTATGTATCTCACTAAGAAAAGTAGGAGTCTGTGTCATTGAAGCCAGGGGCTGCTCCCTTCATCCCTATCTCTATGTTGTAGAAATTTTATGTATGGGTAAGGCAGCTTCTGAGAAATGACAGCTCCCATCCTTCTTCACAGGTTCCACTCCAGGAAAGGCTGGGCAGGTTGGGAGGACCAGTGGTGCCCATCTCCACACCCATGGCTCTAGTCCCGTGTTGTGGAGGTTCTGTTGTATTATGAGGACTGGGAGCTGCCTGGTCTTGCCTAAAGGGGTTAACTGTATTTGAAGTAGAACATAGGAAAAGTCATGCCCAGGAACACTGCTAAGAATAGTAGAGATCAGCAAAAGATAATCAAGGAAAGCTAACATTTCTATGCTACTAGTAAAGGCAAACAAAACTGCATTATCAGAAATTTAAGCAGGAGATTTAGGGAAAGAGACAGCCAAAGAAAGCCTTGCTAAGACCACATTCATCCCTGGTCATTTGAAAAGCTGTACCAACAAGAGCAAGACTGCACACACAATTAACAGAAGTTACTGGTCCCTGGCTGAACATGCGGCAGGCTTGTAATTTTGATACCTGAACTTTGATAGCAGTCCACACACTATAAACAGATCCAACAGCAGAGTGGAAGCATTCCTGGCTCAGTGGGCTTAAACATAACCTCTGACGAATCATTGACCACTATGTTAAGCTGACCTGGGGTAATGTCTAGGAAGCTTAAAAAGGAAAAAGGAAAACAAATGAGCAGTGACATACATTAGAGACTACACACTTGCAGAGGAAACAGACTTCACAAATTTTGTCCAATCAAGTCACTAAGAAAGAAACAAAAAACAGCAACAAAAAACTTGGAGTGGGAACACAGAATAAGAACTGAGAATTGCTATACTCTATTATTTAATTGTCCAGATGTCAGTAAAAAATTAGGAGATGAGCAAGGAAACAGAAAATTGTACCCCATACACGGGGTTGGGGGGGGATCAATCAGTAGAAACTGCCTTTGGGGACACCAAGATGTTAGAGTTAACAGACTTCAAAGCAACTACTATAAATATATTCCACAACAAAAGGAATCCATATTTAATACATTAAACAAAAATATAATCACTCACCAAATAGAGAATATTAATAAAGAGATGGAATTAAAAAAAAAAAAAAAGAAAGTAAAAGAAAAAGAACCAAGCAAAAATACTTGAGAAGTATAATGACCAGAATAAAAACCAGAGGGGCTCATATAATGATTTTAGCAGACAGAGAAAAGGTCAGTGAAGCTAAAGATAGATCAATAGAGATCATCCAATCTGAAGAAAAGAAAAAAGAAGGGGGGGAAAATGAACAGAGCCTGAGATATTTGTGAATATTGTTAAGCATACCAATGTATGTATAATGGAAGTACCATTTATTTACTCAATAAGTAAATAAAATCTTTAAAAGAAATATTAGAGGGCATAACATCAGAAAGATGGGCACATAGGTCATTCTTAACTTAGCTCCCTCTCGTAAGAAAAATTACTAATAACTATTTCTGGACAAGACATTGCTGAGAAATCCTAGAACACAGAGATGATGCTGAAGAATTCCCTGCACTGGAAAGACCAAAACATACAACATTATAAGGGTATCAGGAATTGTTACATATGCTGACTGCATTGCTGCTGGCACAGAACTATGCTGAGAGGGCCCTCAAACTTATGTTTCCTCCAGTGGGAAAAGAGCTCGACAACTCAGATATAGGCTAACTGAATTCCTACCTGCAGCACCCAGGTAGTGGTTCCAACCAATAGTTTTGCTTATCTGTAGAACTAATTCACTGGCAAAGTTTGATTAGGGAACTTGGTAAGGTGCTGGTCTGCCTGATTCAGGTTCTTAAATGAAGAGATTTTCTTGCTCTGTAGCCTGGTCTCCTTGTACCCAGACATAAGAGCTGAGTCATAGGTCTGCCCCTCAGTGTAGCTCCAGGCTCCATCTAACCAAAAATGCTGGCAAGAACACCTGGAAGTTGCATAGTCCAGCAACACTCGAGTAGAGAGTCTGATAAGCAGAGCTACTGTAGAGCAAAGTCTGGACTTAAGGGGTTCCCCTCATCCACGTAGGCAGTTGAGCTAATTCACAGCACTACCCAGAGATGAATGAAGCTCCCAGCCATGCCCATCCAAAAAGCTTGGTCAGAATGACTAGAAAGCTATAGTTCAGCAAGAGTCAAGCAGGGAGTTTGGCAGGTAGAACTGATAGTTTGCAGAGCAAAGCCAGTGGCCCTGTTTGACTAGGGGAATTGGGAGCACAAATCAGCTTGAGTCATGAGCAGAAACAAAGAGCCTTTTCCACTAGGAGCTGATTATTCCACTGCACCCAGGCAGGGGAAACTAATTCAGAGCCCCATCCATTGCTGAATGTAGCTTTCAGCCTACCCATTTATGGAATCTTGCCAGAGCACATGGAAGGCTGTGAATCTCATCCAAACAAGGGACACTTGAACAGAGAGCACACCCCATTTATTTCCCTGTCTGTGAAGTTGGTGACCCTGTCTGGCTAGGGAATTCATTTCACAGGTCTTGCCTGATTTGGGTCCCCAAGCAATGAGCTAGTTAGGCCCTGGGCCCCATATTTCTGTCCTGCCAGGACAGAGAAGCTAATTCATAGCTCCACCTACTGCTAATTTTAGTATCCAGTCTTGACCATCTAGTAAGACTGACCAAGAATACAGGCAACCATAAAGCCCATCCTATAGCCTCACTTTGGCAGGAAACTAAGCCAGCTGTTCTACCCAACTATCTAAACTATGTAAGTGAAAAATGGTAAAAAGGGACAAAGAATGTCATTAAACAATGTTAAAAAGATTAATCCATCAAAAACATATAATATTTGGGGGCACCTGGGTGGCTTAGTCAGTTGAGCAGTCAACTATTGATTTTATCTCAGGTCATGATCTTGCGGTTCTGGGATGGAGCCCTGTATCAGGATCTGTACTCAGTGCAGAGTCTGCCTGAGGATTCTCTCTCGCTCTCTCCCTCTGCCCCTTCCCCTTCTCATGCTCTTTCTCTAAAAATGAATAAATCTTAAAAATATATATTATATGTAATATAAATACATATAACAATTATAAATATTTATGTGCCTAACATCAGAGCACCTGAACATATGAAGCAAAAACTAACAAGAACTAAAAAAAGATATAAACAACAATATGATAATAGTTGGAGATCTAATGCCCCATTCTCAACAATTACTGAGTTTATCTAGGTAGAGAATCAACAAAGACACAGTGGATTTGAACAACACTATAAACCAGATGGACTTGAAGGACATACACAGATATTGTATCCAACCAACAACAGCAGAATACACATTCTCCTCAAGGGCACATGGAATATTTTCTAGGACGGACCATAGGTTAGATCATAAAATAAGTCTTAGCAAGTTCAAGAAATTGAAATCATATCAAGTATCTTCTTAGACCACAATAATATGAAACTAGAAATCAGTAACAGGAGGAAAATGGGGAAATTTAAGGATACATGGAAATTAAATAACACTCCCCCAACCAACCAATGGATCAGAGAAGAAATTCAAAGAGAAATGAAAAAATATCTTGCAACAAATGAAGGTGGAAACACAACATACCAAAACTTTTGGGGTGCAGCAAAAGCAATTCCACGAGGCAAGTTCATAGCAGTAAATCCTACATTAAGAAACAAGAAAGATCTCAAATAAACAACTTAACTCTATGCTTTAAGAAACTAGAAGGGGCTGGCTCAGTCATTAGAGCATGTGACTCTTGATCTCGGGGTCAGGAATTTTAGTCCTGTGTTTGGGGTAGAGGTTACTTACTGAAAAAAAAAAGAAAGAAAGAAAGAAAGAAAGAAAGAAAGAAAAAGAAAGAAAGAAAGAAAGAAAGAAAGAAAGAAAGAAAGATAGATGAGCCCAAAATGAGAAGGAAAAAAATAATAAATTTAAGAACAAAAATGAATGAAATAGAGAACATGAACAAAATAGATTGAGTTGATTCTTTGAAACAAAGAATTTGGACAAGACTTTAGCTTCATTAAGCAAGGAGAAAAGAAGGAGGACCCAAATCAACAAAATTATAAATATAAAAAGAGACATACAATTAATACCACAGATATATAAAAAATCATGGGGTGCCTGGGTAGCTCAATGGGTTAAGCCTCTGCCTTCAGCTCAGGTCATGATCCCAGGGTCCTGGGATCAAGCCCCATATCGGGCTCTCTGCTCAGCAGGGAGTCTGCTTCCCCCTCTCTCTCTGCCTGCCTCTCTGCCTACTTGTGATCTCTGTCTGTCAAATGGATAAATAAAATCTTAAAAAAAAAAATCATGAGATGCTACTATGAATTATATGCCAACAAACTGGATAACCTAGAAGAAGTGGAAAAATTCTTAGAAATATACAACTATGAGGGTACCTGGCAGGCTCTGTTGGTCGACCATGCGACTCTTGATCTCAGGGTTATAAGTCTGAACCCCATGTTGGGTGCAGAAATTAATCTTAATTAATCTCATTTAAGAGATTACTTAAAATCTTAAAAAAAAAATTACAGCTACCAAGACTGAATCACAAAGAATAGAAAACCTGAACAAACCAATTACTAGTAAGAAGTTTGAATCAGTAATCAAAACTCTCTCAAAGAAGAAAAGTGCAGGACTAGATGGCTTCACTGGAGAATTTTACCAAACATTTAAAGAATTAATTCCAATCCTTCTCAGACTCTTCAAAAAAAAAAAAAAAAAAACCAAAAACCAAAGAAGAGAGAACACCCCCAAAATCATTTTATAAGGCCGGCATTACCCTGATACCAAAGCCAGAAAAGGACACTACCAGAAAAAAGAAAAAAGAAACAAGAAACAAAAAACTATAGGCCAATATCCCTGAGGAATATAAATGCAAAAATTCTCAGTAAAATTCTAGTAAACCAAATTCAGAAGCACTTTAAAAAGATCATTCACCATAACTGAGTGTGATTTACTCTTGGGATACAAGTATGACTCAACATACTTAAATCAATGTGATATACCACATTAGTAGAATGAAAGAAGAAATCCATATGACCATCTCAATAGACACAGAAAAGCATTTGACAAAATTCACCAGCTGTTCATGATAAAAAAACTTTAAAAAAATTATTTTATGTATTGATTTGAGAAAGAGAAAGAGAGAAAGAAAGTGAGTGGGGGAAAGGACAGAGGGAGAGGGAAAAACAGATTCCCCACTGAGCAGGGAGCCAGTCATGGCACTCTATCCTAGGACCCTGAGATCATGACCTGAGCTGAAGTCAGACATTTAACCAACTGAGCCACCCAGGTGCCCCCATGATAAAAATCTTAACAAATTAGGTATAGAAGAAACATACCTTCACATAATAAAGGCAATTTCAGCTAATACCATATTCAGTGATGAAAGTTGGAAAATTTTTCCTCTAAGATCAGGAACAAGACAAGGATGCCCGTTCTCACCGTGACTATTCAACATGGTACTAAAAAAATCATAGCCAGAGCAATCAGGCAAAATAATGATACAAAATGCATCAGAACTGAGAAGGAAAAAGTAAAATTGTCTCCTTTCGCAGATGACATGATTTTATATATATAAAACCTTAAAGACTCCAGCAGAAAACTTTTAGATTTAATCAACAAATTCAGTAAAGTTGCAGGATAAAAAATTAACATACAAAAATCAGCATTTCTATAAACTGAGTTATCTGAAAATATATATAACAAAATGATTCCTTTTACAATAGCATCAAAAACAATAAAATATTAGGAATAAATTAAACCAAGAATGTGAAAGATCTCTACTCTAAAAACTACAAGACATTGATGAAATAAATTGAAGACAACACAAATAAATGGAAAGATACCCCATGATCATGGATTTGAAGAATATTGTTAAAATATCAATACTAGGAAAAGCCATCTGTAGATTCAATGAAATTCCTGTGAAGATTCTAATGGCATTTTTTACTGAAGTAGAGGAAAAAACCTCCTAAAAATTTATTTGGAACCACAAAGCCAAATAAAAAGCTAAAGCAATCCTAAGAAAGAAGAACAAAGTGGGAGGCATCATGTTTCCTGATTTCAAGTTATGTTCTAAAGCTATAGTCATCAAAACAGCATGGTACTGGCATAAAAATAAACACATAGGGTTACTTGGTACCAAATAGCAGAATTAGTTAAGCATCCAACTCTTGGTTTTGGCCCAGGTCATGATCTCAGGGTCATGAGATCGAGACCCAAGTCAGTCTCTGTGCTCAGTGCAGAGTCTGCTTAAGATTCTCTATCCCTCACTCACCCCTCCAACACATAAACACACACACTTTCTCTAAAATAAATAAATAAATAAATAAATAAATAAATAAATAAATAAATCCTTAAAAACAAATAAAAGACAAATACACGGACCAGTGGAATAGAACTGAAAGCCCAGAAATAAACCCTTGCATGTGATTTCAACTAATATTTGACAAGGGAGCCAAGAATACTTAATGGAGACAAGACAGTCTCTTCAATAAATGATGCTGGTAAAATGGGATATTCACATGTAAAAGAATGAAACTATATGAAACTATATCCTTATCTTATCCCCCCTACACACACATACAAATTACCCTGAATTGGACTAAAGGCTTAAGTAGGAGACCTGAAGCCATAGAACTCCTAGAAGAAAACCCAGGAAAAAAGCTCCTTGATAAAGGTCTTGGCAATGATTTGGGGGATAGGACGCCTAAAGTACAACCAACAAAGTCTGAAATAAGTTGGGCTATATCAAGCTAAAAAGCTTCTGCTCAAAAGAAACAATCAACAAAATGAAAGAATTTAAAGGATGGGAAAAAATATTTGCAAACCATATATCTGATATAAAGCAAATATCCAAAATATGTAAAGAACTCATACAAGTCAATAGCTAAAAAAATTCAGTTTAATAATCAATTTTAAAGGGAACAAAATAACAATAAAAGCACAACCAACACAGTGTTCAAAGGTGAATTTATAGCTATAAATGCCTACATTACAAAAGAGGAAAGATTTCAAATAGATAACAGAACTTCTTACCATAAGAAACTAGAAAAATGTGAAATTGAAATACAGATGGATGAGGTAAAAACATAATCAAGGTAAAATTTACTAATGTCAATAAATATACAATGGCTGTGAAAGAGAATCTCTCTATTTGTGGAGAATACACTTTGAAGTATTTAGGGAAAAGCTTTCAGAAAAAAATCAGCTTCTCTTTCTTTTCCCCCCACCCTCCCTCCATACACATATATGAGCAGGTGCATGAATGTATGTGTGTATAGGGGGAAGGAGGTGGTGGGAGGGAGAGAGAGCACATGATAAAGCAAATGGCATAAATGTTAATAAATTGAATTTACATAATGAGTATATGGATATTCTTCACATTATTGTTATTCCTGCAGCTTTTCTATAAGTTTAAAATTATTTAAAATTACTCATAAGTTTAAATTACATTATATTTATTCATATATAATTAATCATATCAATATACCAATAAGTTAATAATTCTAGAAGTTTAAAATAATGAATTATCCCATCTTAACATAAAGAACATTGTTATGAAACAACTATATTTCCCAAATACAAAATAGTGAGAAGAGTGGTATTCCTATACATTTTTGCCAATTTCTTTCACTAATTTAATAGATGACGCTGGAATACACATGTCTGTTTCTACATTAATTTATCATAATATGTTGTTTTGATTGAAGTATATGAGGAAAATATAGCTAGATAAAGATATGTAGTTGGAAAAGGAAAAGATTTTTAAAAAGATTTTATTTATTTACTTGAGAGAGAGTGAGAGAGAGAGCATGAGAGGGGAGAGGGTCAGAGGGAGAAGCAGACTCCCTGCGAAGCAGGGAGCTCGATGCGGGACTCCATCCTGGGACTAGATCCTGGGACTCCAGGATCATGACCTGAGCTGAAGGCAGTCCGTCGCTCAACCAACTGAGCCACCCAGGCACCCCAGGAAAAAATATTTTAAATAGCATTTTCAGATAATTGTAGGTATTTGTCATGTGGCATTTTCTCAAAGGTTAATTGCAATGTGGAGTTAGAAACCGTATCAAGAAACTTTTCTGTTGCATTAAAATCCATTGGCTTGGGGCGCCTGGATGGCTCAGTCATTATGAATCTGCCTTTGGCTCAGGTCATGATCCCAGGGTCCTGGGATTGAGTCCTGCATCAGGCTCCCTGCTTGGTGGGAAGCCTGCTTCTCCATCTCCCACTGCCCCTGCTTGTGTTCCCTCTCTTGCTGTCTATCAAAGAAATAAATAAAATCTTAAAAAAAAAAAAAAATCCAATGGCTTATCTTGTACTTTGAATATTTTACCCATGCATGAAATTGTAACATCTTACATTGATCACTTGTAAAATATTAGATCCTTGAATTATGCCAATTTTCAAAATTTTGACATACTATAAAATACTTTAAAATATTAGATCCTTGAATTATGCCAATTTTCAAAATTTTGACATACTATAAAATATTTTAAAAGCTGCATTCATTAATATCAGTACCAATTCATTAGAAAACTTTTTAAGTATTGGACAACTGTCAAACTTATAGTATTAGGGCAAGTTTTCCAAAATTCATATTTTCACTTGAAAGCTCAAAATTTGTTACTGGCTAAAATATCAATTGCTTCCTGGAAATGACAAACTCACTTCATTTTTGAGAAAATGTTTGTCAAATATCCAAGTCTAAGTAACCAGTGTATTTGTCAGTTATTCTTTCAAGTAAATATGGTTTCCCTGGAAAAAGTGGCCAGTTCAGCAAATAATTGAGAACAAGCACACAAGTGCTTTTCCTTGAGACAAACATCATACTTCAGCGCAACAAATTTGCTTCCCATTTCAATGCACACAATAAAAGACATGTACTAAAAAGCAGATACATAAAGTCTCTTTTATTGCTTTGTCAAAGACATCTTTGAGTAAAATTATTAGGTTTTGTGTTTGATTACTGTACATGGAGAGTCTAATAACTAATGGTATATTTGGTGCTACTATCTTTTTTTTTTAAGATTTTATTTATTTGACAGACAGAGATTACAAGTAGGCAGAGGCTTAACCCACTGGCCACCCAGGTGCCCCTGGTGCTACTATCTTGATGCATGTTAAGACACTAACAATTTTCCTCTCCATTAAAAAATATAATTTATATTGGTGGCTCAGTGAGTTAAGCCTCTGCCTTCAGCTCAGGTCATGATCTCAGGGTCCTGGGATTGAGCCCCGTATTGGGCTCTCTGCTCAGCAGGGAGCTTGCTTGTCCACCCACCCGCCCCCACCAACCTCGCCTGCCTCTCTGCCTACTTGTGAGCTCTCTCTGTCATATAAATAAATAAAATCTTAAAAATATATAATTTATTACAGATGCTCAAGAGGTCATGAAAAGAATCTCATCATTAATCACCAGTGAAATGCAAATAAAAACCACGATAGGTATCCTCAGACCTGTTAGAAAGGCTGTTATCTAAAAGTCAAAAAACAACAAGTGCTAGCAAGGAAGTGGAGAAAAAGGAGCCCTTGTACACTGTTACTAGAGTTGTAAATTGGTACAGCCACCATGAAAAATAACATGGGTTTCCTCAAAATATTAAAAATAGAACCATCATAGGATCCAGCAAATTCTACTCTGGGTATTTATCCAAAACAAAAAACAAAAACCAATCACAACAGTAACTCAAAGAGATACTTACACCCCTATTTTTACTGCAGCATTGTTTACAATGGCCAAGATCTAGAAACAATCTGAGTGTTCATCAGTGAATGAATGGTAAAGAAAACATACTATATAACAATAGAATATTATCTAGCCATTAAAAAGAATGAAATTCCACCCTTTGTGACAAAATGGATTATCCTTGAGGGCATTTTGCTAAGTGACATAATCCAGATAAAAAAAGACAAACACTGTATGATCTCTTTTATATGTGGGATCTAAAAAAAAAATTAAAACCAAGTTCATAGACACAGAGAACAGACTGGCTGGGGTTGGGAGAAATAAACTGATTTTTTTAAGTTTAAATAAATTGAATAAAATTTTTTTAAAAATGAAAAACGATAGTTTGATGTTCTTTGAACATGATTTCCTTTGCAAGTCGTTCAAACTTTTCTTAGAAAAAAACGTTGCAAGACCAATTGATTACACAATCTTCCTTTATTTACCATTGTTTGTGAGCTAGGTTTTTGAGATTTATTCTGATTATGATTTTTTTCTTATTCTTTGTAATTTTTAGAGTAATACGTGTTTCTTTTAAAAGACAGAAAAAGAAAAGTATGATTTATTTTATTCTATTTACAAATGGTACAAAAAGTGTTTTCTCATCTTTAAAGAGTGCTGATTGTGACAACAATGAATATGCTTCACTATTTGGGAAATCTATTTTAACACTGCCAAACAACAATTTTTTTGTATCTTAACTGTAACAGTTAAAAAAGGCAAATAACCTTTTTATTATGAAGAGTTTTGGCCTTTTGAATTTCCTGAGAGGGTCTCAAGGATTAACGGATGGACCACTTGTTTCCAAGAACCACAAGTTATGCCATTTGTTCTGTACTTACATGAAGAGCAAAGTAAAAAGGAATGAGCTTGAAATGTAGATTATGGCATTTTACCCTTATTATACTTTAATAGTTAGTTCATTCAAATTTCTCCAATTGCATCAAACATCATTCTACATTCAATTTGTTTGAGTTTTAATCCCCCCACCCCGAACTTTGCAGACTGACTGAGCTATTATGAATTATTGAAGAGACCAGGGCAATTTTCAAATAAACTGTCCACATTCTGGATTTGTCCGCTTGCTTCCAAATGGTGTGGTTTTTTTTTTTTTTTTTTTTTTGGAGGGAGAGTACATGCATGTGCACACATGTGCAAACACACATGCACATTCACTGGGTTGGTGGGGAGGAGCAGAAGGTGAGGCGGAGAGAATCTTTTTTTTTTTTTTTTTAAGATTTTATTTATTCATTTGTCAGAGAGAGAGGAGCGAGAGCAAGCACAGGCAGACAGAGCGGCAGGCAGAGGCAGAGGGAGAAGCAGGCTCCCTGCCAATCAAGAAGCACGATTTGGGACTCGATCCCAGGACACTGGGATCATGACCTGAGCTGAAGGCAGCTGCTTAACCAACTGAGCCACCCAGGTGTCCCGGGAGAGAGAATCTTAAACAGGCTCCATGCCGGGCACAAGCGGGACTTGGGGCTCAACGTCCCGACCCTGAGATCATGACCCTAGTTGAAATCAAGAGTCAGACACTTAACCAATTAAGCCACCCAGGTACCCCCACCCTGCCCCCAAATGGTGGTGTTTATCTCCTTCCCACATTTCCTATTAAACTGAGATTCAATTTTAAGGTTTGGTAAGATTCAGGTTCAACATTTCTGGCGAGAATGTATTATGGCGATACTGCCCTAAAGACTCACAAAACAAGGCAAAGCCTTATCTTTCTTGAAGGGTTTAGTGGCAGCAGTAGGATTACACAGATTTGCTTTTTCTTCTTCAGGATTTATACAACACAGTCTTAGAGTTGGAAAGATATAAAAGAATACCACAGCTCTGTGGTCGCCTGTCAGAACTGGAAGTTACCTTCGAGATAGAGATCTAAGCTAATTGGCTTACCCACCGGCATGCAATTGCTAACAGCAATTTCATTACCAGATTTGTGTAGCTGTGGCCATTAAAATTAAAAAAAAAAAATCAAATATTCATTTTCAAAATCAGTAATTTTTTTTCCCCATCCTACCTCACCCAAGTATCCTAAAACATGGTAGGTTGGTGATTTTCCACTTCATTAGGAAATATCTTTCAGTGATGGATACATGGAGTTACTTAAAAGTTTATAGTTTACTTATAGAGTATTTTAGAATCATTGAATGAAAGATTCTTTACCTGTGTTGTGAATGTGCCTTTGTGTAGGTGGGAAGTTCCCAAGATTCTGAATTAACGTCCTTGGTTAAAATAAATGTAAATAAAAACCAAGAAAGTGACAAAGGGAAAGGGGGATCAAAGACTGTTATGGCATTTCCTGGTAGCATCAGTATAATTAAGACACTATTAGTTTTCTTAGAGTTTAATCATTTCACAGGGAAAAAAATGCTCAAGGCTGAAACTTGTATGCTCAAGGAATACAAATTTTGAGCCCAGAACAATTCTTTTTAAGGAAAATCTGATTAAGTTAGTCAGTGAATGGGGCTTAAAAACAGCTGATCTGAAACCACAGAAAGATTGTTTTCCCTTTTAGAAGTCTTGTCATTTCTGGCAGTCGTGAGAAGGTAAGTAAATTAAAAGAAACCTCCATTTCAATCTCCCCTTCCTCTAGGAATCCTTAGTCCTCTGGCAGAAAAATAAGCATTCCCAAAATAATACTTCCCACGAGAATTAGGAAAGATTCTATCTAAGGTTGACTGGGGCGGAAACAAAGATGTCAGAAACAAAGCTGTAGATTGTGGTGTCCGTGAAAACCTGGACATCTGACACTAGGGTGGTTACAAAGAATCTAACCTAACAACTGCATACTTGTAAGGAAAGAGAAAACATTTTCATCACGCAGGATCACATCAGAGAGAAACGCCCTCTCAGACTGAGCAGGTGTCCAGTGGTCGATGGGCCATTTGGTTTAGCTTGTAGGTTCCATCAAGGACTCAGCCTTGAGTGGAGTTACTTTGCTTCAGCAGTCGGGATTTTAGAACCAGTGATTTACTTTAGTGGCCACAGCAAGCCACAGTCCAGAGAGTACTCCGGCATCAGGAGGAGGGGCAATCCTCTGGCCCGCAATCTTTCAAAATCATAAGCAGAATTTCCTGAGCTGTGGAGAAGATGAGTCAATTCATGGAAACTAAGTGTTTGTTTCATTTTAGAATTGTTTAATCTGGATTCACTGGCAACAACAGACACATAGTCTAAATACAAAGGGAAGTCCCCCAGGGCTCCTGCTTTCTTAACTTTTCATAGCAACCCATATAGGCTAAAATCCGTGGTAAAAATAAGCTTATATTTTAGTTAAATAATAGAATCCCTTTCCTGAAGAATTCAGTCTGCCTTTGTTTACATCATCTCTGTCAGTGGGTAGAATGAATGACACTCCTGGGTTTATAGGTAGACAGGTATATGCACAAGGATGGTGGGGGGCTGGGGGTTGGGGCGGGAGAGATGGAAGCTACTGAACACTAGTCCTGGAGCACAACTGGGAGCATCGGCTGTAGTGAGAACTGACAGTGCCCTCTGCCAACTCATAGCATCTCACGGTCTCTACCTCATCTTACCTGCCCCATCTCCACACAGAAGCAAGCAACGGAAACAGGTAAGTTAACACAATTCCTAGAATAATGCAAACTGGTATCTATCCAGTACCATGGGCTAAGTAGTATTCTAAATGACAATGTCATAAGTTATTTTAAACTCACAACCCTTTGATGACTTACAGGTGGGAGAAGTAAGGCGCAAAGAGGTTAATTAATTTGCCCCACATCAGAGCTAGTGAAGGGCCAGGTTCGTGTATTTATGTCTCAGCATTTTATCTCCTTGCCATAGTGCTGTGGCCATTTTGGCCCCTATATTCCTTGTCCATACTCTCTTCTCTAACATCAAAGATGTATTTTGGACCCAAAGTACAAGCTTTAGCTAAGACATAAAAACTGGCATTAGTACCACTCTACAATATCTCGGCCTAAAATCCCAAAATACAGAAAGCTCTGAAATTTAAGGTTTTTGGAGTTTTAGAGATACCTTCTGAATCGTGGCTCCACAGCAGGTACTTTTTTTCACCCTCGTAACTTAGGAAAAAAGACATGGTTTTAGTTCAAGGTCTAGAAGATACATTCTGACTTAATGCAAGAAAACACACAAGAAAATTTGTGCAGAAAAATTTTATGAGTTTAACTAGGTGCATATGGCTAGTTAATGGCAGAAGGGAAACTGAGGCCGAGGTCTTGAAATTCTGTTCTGTGGAACTCCTAATACACCTCTTTGACAAGGGCTTTATATTTCCCTGGCTTAGCAAAGAACTTCCAATGACTGCAGCAGGTTGATAAGATGCTGGGGCGGGCCATGCCAGAACTGCTCCCCAGAGCACAAGGTCAGACCTCTCTCATTTGGAGGTTTCCTTAGGGGCAGAGGAGAAACAGCAGATAGTAACTTTCACCAAAAAATAGTATGTTTCAGCAATACGCTCAAGAATTAACTGTAATGCTTATTTTATTTTTAAAGATTTTGAGAGAGAGCACTTGCATGGGTGTGTGTGAATGGGGGGTGGGGGCAGGGAGCCTGAGGCAGGCTGTATGCCAAGACCCTGAGATCATGACCTGAGCCTAAGGCAGAGGCTTAACCGGCTGAGCCACCCAGGCGTCCCTCTAATGCTTATTTTATTTTATTTTATTTTTTTAAAGATATTATTTATTTGACAGAGAGAGATCACAGGTAGGGAGAGAGGCAGGCAGAGAGAGAGGAGGAAGCAGGTTTTCTGAGGAACAGAGAGCCGAATGCGGGGCTCGATCCCAGGACCCTGGGATCATGACCTGAGCCGAAGGCAGAGGCTTTAACCCACTGAGCCACCCAGGCGCCCCTAATGCTTATTTTAAAATAAACATTCCAGTTCTCCTATCCTTCCACCCTAAGCTTGTAGGAATATGCATTTCAGCAAGCACTCTAGTGATTCCAGGGCAGAGTCCTCTGGTCCTCTGGCCATGCTTTGTTAAGCTGTCACTGCATCCCAGGTCTTCCCAGTTGCATAGCTCCAGGGGCAGCCACTCACAGCAGAATCTCTTTGTGAAGGAGCCCACTGTTATGCAGTGTACAACCTGTGTAGCCCTTCACCATGGACCTGTACATCAGGAGACACATTTCCCTTCATAAATGTCAACTAGACAGATGCAGTCCTGCATAGGATATCAGCAAGGGAAGGCCAACAAAAATGAGAAGACGTCAGTTGTGATCATCCAGAATGTTGCAATTAGGATATGTAGAAATATTAATTTTATAGGAAACATATAGATTTAAAGAAATATATAGAAATTTTAATTTCCACATACATCTATTTTAAAGTTAAATCTTATCTTTATTAAAAGAAAGGAAATAATGAAGATCACAGCAGAAATCAGTGATGCAAAGACTAAAAAACAATTTAAAAAAAAGTAAATGAAACCAAAAGCTTGTTCTTTGAAAAGATAAAACTGGCAAACCTTTAGCCAGACTAACCAAGGAAAAAAAGAGAAAGGACACAAATAAAATCAGAAATGAGAGAGGGGAAGTAACAACTGACATCAAAGAAATACAAATGATTATAAGAGAATACTATGAAAATTTACATGCCAACAAACTGGAAAATCTAGAAGAAATGGATAAATTCCTAGAAACATACAGTCCTCCAAAACTGAACCAGGAAGAAATAGAAAGTCTGAACAGGCAATAATAAATAACAAAATTGAATCAATAATCAAAAAAACTATAAAAAAAAATTCAGAACCAGATGGATTCACAAGTGAATTCTACCAGACATTTATATTTTTAAAATTTTTAAAGATTTTATTTATTTAAGAGAGAGCCCATGAGCACAAGCAGGGGGAGGGAGAAGCAGACTCCCTGCTGGGCAGGGAGCCCAATGTGGGGCTTGATCCTAGGACCCTGATATCATGACCTGAGCTGAAGGCAGACACTTAACTGACTGAGCCACCCAGGTGCCCCTCTACCACATTTAAAGAAGATTACATATTCTCCTCAAATGATTCCAAACAATAGAAGAGGAAGGAAAGCTACCAAATATATTCTTTGAGTCCAGCATTACCCTGACAATAAAATCAAGGGCACCACAAAAAAGAAAACTATAGGCCAATATCCCTGAAGAACATATAAACATAAATCCTCAACATATTATCAAACTGCATATAAAAATACATTAAAAAATCATTCACCACGATCAGATAGGATTTATTCCTGGAATGCAAGGATGGTTCAATATTTGCAAATCAATCAACATCATACACCATACTAACAAAATGAAGGATAAAAAGCATATGATCCCCTAAATAGATTCAGAAAAAGCATTTGACAATGTGCAACACCCATTTATGCTAAAAATATTCAGCAAAATGGCATTAGAGAAAAGATACCTCAACATAATAAGGCATATATGAAAAACCTACAATTAACAATATACTCAATTAACTTAAACTGAGAGTTTTCCCTCTAAGGTCAGGAACAAAACAAGGATATCAACTCTCACCACTTTTATTCAACATAGTACTAGAAGTCCTAGCCATAGCAATCAGACAAGAAGAAGAAGAGGCATCCATATTGGTAAAGAAGTTAAACTGTTGCTATTTGCAGATAACCTAATACTATATGTAGAAAATCCTCTAGACTCCACCAAAAACTACTAAAAGTAATAAAACAAATTCAGTAAAGTAACAGGATGCAAAATTAATACCTAGAAATTTGTAGCATTTCTATACAGTAACAACAAAGTCACAGAAAGAGAAATTAAAAAAACAAAGAAACACCATTTACAAGTGTACTAAAAATAATAAAATACATATGAATAAACTTAACCAAAGAGGTGAAAGACCTATACTCTGAAAACTATAAAACACTGAAGAAAGAAATTGAAGATGACATAAACAAATGGAAAGATGTTCCGTGCTAATGAATTGGAAGAATTAATATTGTCAAGATGTCCATATTATCTAAAGCTATCAACAGATTCTGTGCAATCCTATCAAAATACCAAAAGCATTTTTCAAAATACTAGAATAATCCTAAAATTTGAATGGAACCTCAGAAGATCCCGAACAGCCAAAGTAATCCTGAGAAAGAACAACAAAGCTGGAGGTATCATAATTCCAAATTTTAAGATACACTACAAAACTGTAGTAATCAAAACAGTATGATACTGGCACAAAAATAGATCAGTGAAACAAAATAGAGACCCTAGAAATAAACCCACATTTATATGATCAATTAATACATGACAGAGGTGGCAAGAATATGCAATAGAGAAAAGATAATCTTTTCAATACATGATATTGGGAAAACTGGATAGCTACATGAAGAAGAATGAAACTGGACTGCTTTCTTACAATACAAACAAAAATAAACTCAAAATGGATTTAGAACTAAATGCAAGACCTGAAACCATAAAAATCCTAGAGGAAAAGACAGGCATAATTTCCCCGACATAAGCCTTACCAACATTTTTCTAAATATGTCTCCTAAGGCAAGAGAAGCAAAAGCAAAAGTAAACTGTTAAGACTACCCCAAAATAAAAAGTTTTTACATAGCGAAGAAAACCAAGAAAACAAAAAGTCAACCTAACGAATAAGAGAAGATATTTACAAATTATATATCCAATAAGAGGTTAATATCCAAAATATATAAAGAAGCTATGCAAGTCAACACCAAGAAAACCCAAACAATCTGATTAAAAAATGGGCAGAGAATCTGAATAGATGTTTTTCCAAAGAATACAACTAGATAGCCAACAGATACATGAAAAGATGCTCAACATCATTCATCATCAGAGAAATGCAAACCAAAACCACAATGAGATATTACCTCACACCTATTAGAATGGCTATAATCAAGAAGACAAGAAGCAGCAAGTATCAGCAAGGATATGGAGAAAAAGGAACACTCATGCACTGTTGGTGGGAATATAAATTGGTATAACCAGAATGGAAAACAGTACGGAGGTTCCTCAAAAAATTAATAGAAATACCATACAATTTAGTAATTCCACTACTGGGTATTTAACCAGGGAAAACAAAAACACTAACTTTTAAAAAAAAGATTTAATTATTTGAGAGAGAGATAGTGCATGAGTAGGGGGAAGGGGCAGAGGGAGAGGGAGAAGCAGACTCCCTGCTTAGCAGGGGGCTCAATCCCAGGACCCTGAGATCATGACCTGAGCCAAAGGCAAATACTTAACCAACTGACTGAACCACCCAGGTGCCCCCAAAAACACTAACTTGAAAAGAGATATGCACCACTATGTTTATGGCAGCATTACTTATAATAGTCAAATTATGGAAACATTAGAAGTATCCATCAATAGAAGAATGGGTAAGGAAGATGTGATTGATAGATATATATATGATGGAATTTTAAACAGTCGTATAAAGCAATGAGATCATGCCTTTTGAGAAAACATGAAAGGACCTAGAGAATATTATGCTAAGTGTAGAAAGTTGGTCAGAGAAAGACAAATAGAATCTTAAAAAAAAAAAAAAAAGAATAAATAAACCAAAAACAAAATCAGAACTATAAATACAGAAAACAAACTGATGGTTGCTGGCGGGGGTTGTTGGCGGTGGGGGGGGGGGGCGGGCAAAATGAGTGAAGGAGGGGGGAGATACAGGCCTCCAGTTGTAGAATGAGTAAGTCATAGGAATAAAAAGCAAAGCATAAGGAATATAGTCGGTGATAATTAATAGTGATCTAATGGGAGAGATGGTGGCTACACTTCTGGTGGAAGTAGCATAGTGTATACTTGTGAAATCACTGAGTAGTACACCTGAAACTAATGTAACATTGTGTGTCCAATGTAGCTGTCTCATGAAGTTAAATCTAAACACGTTGTTCTTTAAACTATATAATTTTATATATTTTTATAATATTTTATATAATATTTATAGTTACATAATGTAATAACTATATGTATAGTTTTTTTTTCCCATTGCTTAAGCCTCTGAAAGATCATGATCCAACCCTGTTTGTGTCTTTTCATCTTATTCTCTGTCAACCTCATTCTTTACCACTTTTTACCTACTTTCCTCCCAAACTAACCTTACCCCAAACCCTTCCACCAACGGCCCCCTCCAAACACCCTCAGAAACCCATCTGCTTAGACACTTTCAGATCAGTCCTGACAGTCCTAACCCTTATCTTGACCTGGTTTCTGATCACCCAGTTGTTTCTTAAGCTAATAACTTATGGTGGTATTTCAGGCACTGGACTAAGTGGATTGGCATGTTTAGATTATCTGTTTAGGTAGATTTTTCAACACTTTTCAAATTATACCACATATCGGCCTCACCATTCATGTATACGGATGAGAATCTAGTTTCTGTCTTTCTCTTTCATAGTTTGTTTATTTACTTGATACAGAGAGAGAGACAGAACAAGCAGGGGGAGTGGGAGAGGGAGAAGCAGGCTCCCTGCTGAGGAGGGAACCTAACTCGGGGCTCTATCCCAGGATACTGGGAACATGACCCGAGTCAAAGGCAGTCACTTAACCTACTGGGCCACCCAGGTGCCCCAGAATGTAGCTGCTACTTTTACAAGACTGGTTGTCTGTTTAGGACTTGTGCTGGAACCCCACCCCCTGCCCCTCCACCCCCCATACACACAGGGGGAGTGTGCCACAAAGCCAAATAAAAGGTCTTTCTGAGAGGAAAAAATGGCCACCTCCAAGCTGGAATTAGCACTACTCCACTGTGAACTAATTGGAGGGGAAAGTAGAACACATCACTAGATTGGTCAGTATCCTAGAGAGTGTAAACACTCCACAGTCAGAAGGGTCATTCTTTCTCCAGGTGGCTCAGGCTTTGGAGGCCATTAGGCCTAAATCGTTAGCCCTTGGAGTCAAGAATTATGTCACTTGGTCTTGTAAATTCTTGCCCCAGGAACATCTTGCAGGTACGGAAGCTCGACTGACTGAGCCACCCAGGCTCCCCAGAAGGAGGGATCTTGCTCAAACAATTACTATTCAGAATATATGTATTTAAAAGTAGCTATCTCCATTGGTATAGCCAGTCCTTAAGAATAGAATGTACACTTGTTTTTTTAAGATTTTAAATTTGTTAAAGAATTCTTAGTCTCTTGTGAAACAATAATTGTTTTAATTTTTATGCATGTTAAAAAAATTGTTCAATTTTCTAATTCTCACCCCTGTAGCATACTTGCTCTGTGAAGAAGGCTTTCCATGTAATTTTAAAAATAGAGAAATAATTGAAGTGCTTGAACACACTTGCCTATGTTGTTGACATATTCTTTGTCACAGAGTAAATGTTTTCACAGTATGTAGATTCAGACTGAATGGTGCAGTTTGTTTTCAGTGTTTACTTGAATTGCATTTTGCTTATTCAGGTATTATATATTAACTGGTGAATAGCACAGACTGTGTGACATAACAGACGTTTATTTTAGAACACTTTGGAGGCTGGAAGTCCAAGTTCACGGTGCCTGAAGGGCTGATGTCTGGTGAGCTAGCTCTTCTCGGATTGTAGATACTGCCTTCTCACTGTGTTCTCATATAGCCTTTTCTCTGTGCATGCACTCTTGGGGTCTCTTTCTCTTTTTTATAAGGACATAAATCCTGTTATTGATTAGGGCAACACCCTTATGACTTTATATAACCTTCACTATCTCCTTGAAGGTACTGTCTTTAAACAGGGTCACATTGGGAGGGAGGAATTCAACATATGAAAATTGTGGGGGTCACAATTCAGTTCAAAACAGAGCTGTAATAACCAGAGGGGTTTAGAACACACACGGAATTCAATCTAAATGCTTAATGCACAACCTGCTATAAGGCCACAGAACAAAATCTTGATTTTAAATCTAATGGTTTAGAAATAAGTTTAAAGCAAAGAAGAAAGAATAATGTCCATTACCCAGAGAAAAGTTTTCTTGGAAGAGGACAATACTTATGGCATTGAAAACAGTGAGTAGTGTTTGTTTTTCCAATGCCACAGTAATATTTTTGTAGTATTTTATTTGCTATGTGTTTTTATCATTATAGGCTGCTACATACAGAAATTTTTATTTTCTATTGGCTATGCACACTAATTTCAAATTGAATTTATATATGCTCCATTTATTTCCCCCAAACACCCGTATGAATGGCCAAATTAGAATGCAATTGAAAAAAAGTTTAGTGTCTAGTTGAAAGGTGGCATGATTATTAATACATAAAAGTATAACTTCCAAATTATGTTTCCCATAAATTAATAATTTCCCAAGACTTTCTAAGCTACGTTTTCCCTTGAGCCTGAACACTTACTAGGTATAAGTGCTTAGAAAATGTCACATGCTGGGGCACCTGGGGTTAAAGTGGGTTAAAGCCTCTGCCTTCAGCTCAGGTCATGATCCCAGGGTCCTGGGATCGAGCCCCTCATGGGGCTCTCTGCTCATTGGGGAGCCTGCTTCCTCCTCTCTCTCTGCCTGCCTCTCTGCCTACTTGTGATCTCGGTCTGTCAAATAAATAAATAAAATCTTTTAAAAAGAAAAAAGGAAATGTCACATGCTCTTTGAAGTTTCTTCTACTCTCATCTTCATCTTTAGCCCAACTTTGCCTAGAGCTTTGGAGGCTGATGCGGATGAACTGCAGAGGACTGAAGATACAGTCTATATTCATCTCACCAATGGGCTTGCAGTATTGTTGAGCCCATTATCATGTCCTCATGAATGTGGAGTGCCCCCAGTACATTTCCCATTATTGTCTCAGTGCTTTATAAGTTTATAATCCAAGAAGAAGAAAAAGAGAAAAAAGACCAGGTGCACTAAAGATAAGTCGGAAAATGTTTCAAGTGAGCAACTAGATGAGTAATAAACTACAACAGGGTATCAGGGTTGGAAAGAATGCTAAAGATCATCTCTAATTTTATCAATGAGGGAAAGGGAACAAGCACAGAAGAATCTCCGCTGTGGAGATCATGAAGTTATGACCACAGGGGACCATGGGGAGGAATAAGGATGAGTTGGCAGAGAGGGAGAAGGGAGAGAAGCCATGGCCCATGTAACAGGGCAGGAATAGGTCACTAGGCAACAGAGCCCCATGGTTAAGTAATAAGTTCTGGCATCAGACATATCTGGGTTTGAATCCCAGCTACCATCACTCAATAGCTGTGTGACCTCAGAAAAGTTGCTTGTCCTCCCAATGTCTGTCTTTATCTGAAAAACAGGATAATAATTAATTGTATTAATTAGTTGGCAGAATTGTTTTACATCGATTGTAGAATGTTTGGATTGGGGCCTAGTACACAGCGCTCACTAAATACTAGTGATTTATCAATCTCTCCTCTGAACAACCTAAAAATGCTTCACAGAAAATTTAGGGATTTCAGGGACAGTTTAAATAATAGGTATGAGGAAGAAGTAAGACTCCTAAAAATGCAATTACAGAATTTCCAGTTTCTACAATATATGGATTGAGATAATATAGACCTTCTCCAGTTATAAACATATAAATAGGCCAGAAAACATAACAAAAGATATCAACTACATAGTTGAACCAAGAGGGGAAAAATAAAGTCCCAGACAGAAATGAAGAAGAAGCTTAGAGCCAGAGTTGTTGGCCATGGCTGGGATCCTAAAACACAGGTGCTGGAAAGAAGGAGGTATTAATGCCCAAGTGAAAATACATGAGGTCAGAGGCTTGCAAGTGACAGAATTCTAGAACTGAAACCCTTCAACCCTGGAAAAGACTGCTTTCTCCATGAAAGAATGACCAGGGGGTCTACCCACTAACTACTAAGTAACAAGAGACTTGCCTAAGGCTGTAGAGGAGAGCTTCCTTGAGAAATTATTGTTACAAGGAATCGTAGGCAAGTGATACCCCTGTTGGAACAGTACTTATACCACGAAGATATGTTGAATTTCTACACATACCCCATAAATCAATGCTAAAGATGTGCTCACAATGAAAAAAATTAAAGTATACAAAGATACAGTTCACCACGAAGCAGGCAGCAGAAGCTAACACAACAAACAAAAGTATTAGTATAAAATTTCTTGAGATGATGGAAGAATTTGGAAGAAAATCTGAAATACCTGAGTTTAAAATTGTTAAGGTGACTAAAAAAAAGGAAGAGCGATCCCAGAGAAGGATACATGCACAAAGAATAGGAAGATATAAAAAAGAAAGAAATATAACCTCTATAAATGAAAAATAAGGTCTTTGAAACAGACAAACAAACAAACAACAACAACAAAAAAACTTCAGAAAAAGATTAAACAGCAGATTAGCCAAACTGGAAACCTGGTGAGCTAGTCGAGAGAGAAAGATTGTAAAAATATGAAAGGATGCTAAAAGAAACGTAAGGAACACTAGAAAGACCCAACATACATGTATTAAGAATTTCCAAAGGACAGAGAACATAGAATATTAGAAAAGAATATGTCTGAAAAGTTTCTAGAATGATTCAAGAACTATAATTCTCAATTTGAAGAAGCATCAATTTTGAGTGGGATAAATAAGTTCATACCTACATATGTGCAACAGCAAAGACTCTCTTTAAAATACAAGAGAAAAGGTGAACTGCCACAAAAAACTTTCCTTAAAATAAAGGCAGATTTCCTATCAGCAACATCAGAGGCCAGGAGATAATGTAATATCTTAAAAGTGGTGATGAAATATAACTATCCTGAAATTCTATACTTAGCAATCAAGACTGAAGAGAAATGAATACACTTGCAAACAAAGTTTGAGAATAGTTTTCTGAAAGAACCATTAATGGAGGTCTTTCTCTAAGAACGAAACTGAACCAAGAAGAAAGAAGCAGATAGTAATAATGAATAAATAAATTTATAAACTAAGTATAGCTGAAAAAGTTCTGGCTGTTAAACAGAAGCAACAATAATAGGAACTAATTTTAGTGGGTTGAAAATAAGGTGCCATGACTGTTGGACAACAACATGAAGTCTGGTAAACAGAGTTTAATTTTCAGGAGGAGGGTAATGATATTAACTTTGGACTTTGGTAGGACAAGTATTTATTTTAAAAACTAAACAATATGGCGCAGCAGCCACTCTGGAAAACAGTATGGAGTTTCCTCAAAAAGTTAAAAATAGAACTAGCCTATGATCCAGCAATTACACTTCTGGGTATTTACCCGAAGGATACAAAAATATTAACTTGAAGGGATACATGCACTCCAATGTTTATAGCAGCATTATCTACAATAGCCAAATTATGGAAATAACCCAAATGTTCATCAACTGATGAATGAATAAAGAAGATATGGTGTGTGTACACACACACATACATACATACTGGAATATTACTCAGCCATAAAAAGATGAAATCTTGCAATTTGCAACAAGATGGATGGAGCGAGAAAGTACTATGCTAAGCAAAATAAGTCAGAGAAAGGATTTCACTCATAAGTGGAATTTAACAAAACAAATGTGCACCAGGAAGAAAAGAGGGAGGCAAACCAAGAAACAGACTCTTAACTATAGAAAACAAACTGATGGGGGGGTGGGGTGGGGGATGGGTGAAACAGGTGATGGGGATGAAGAGGTGCACTTGTGATGAGCACCAGGTATTGAAAGTGTTGAATCACTATATTGTACACCTGAAACTACCATTACCCTGCATGTTAACTACACTGGAATTAAAATAAAAACTTTTAAAAAACCCCAAACTAAACAATATTGTAAGAATGGAAAGAGATAAACTCCAAACTTAGCAGAGAGAGGAAAGGCAGAATAAGAAAAACTTCATGAATCCAATGAGCAGCAAAAAAGAAAAGCAGACAATAATCTCAAACTATTAATGTACTTCTCATCCCCAATCCATTGACTGGGATTGTTAAGTGGCAGGGAATATCACAGGAAGTTTAAAAAAAAAAAAAAAAAGAAAGAAAAGAAAAGAAGGACGAAAGTACTTAATCACTGAGGCTACTTTTCTGGGAGGAAATCCTAATTATCTCCAAGGCTGTGAGTACCATGTGAGGGTTCTCCATTCCCTTCTCTCTTACAGGGAGAAGCATATGGAAAAAACAGGAGTGGATTCTGTCGCTCTTAGGGCCATAACTTAGACCAGTTCCTGTAACACCACCACTTCTTATCTCCGGGGGCTATACAGCCGAACTTATAGTATAATGAAAGCTACTGCACAAAATAATTTCAGGTAAATATAAACAGCCAAAGGAGCCCAGAGGTCAGCATTGTCCGCGAGCAAGGAGTCTGGAGTTGGACAACTTAAATCCTTCAGGATATTTGGTTTAGAAAAAAAATCCAGCCAGCACATATTTATATAACTCTTATATGAAGGGAAACTATTTTTGGATGTCTTCATCGGATAAGAAAATGCTCATATACATCTGCTGTTTCATAAAATCATTAATTGCAGTAAGAACAACACCAGGAGGGCTCCATTTATGTGTTTTCATCCATTTAGAGAAGGGGCAAGGTGTTCAGACTGGAAGCTAGGTGGACGAAACCTTGTGAGCTGGTATATTCTGACTGGCAAAGATTCATCAATCATGAACTCCAATCACTCCCCATCACTTTCACTTACCAGGCTGCTTGTTCAGGAATGCCTGCAAACTTTCTGTGACTTTTTTAGAACGCAAAAACCAACCTAAAATTGACTGACTGCCAAGGAAGTGTGTAGGACGGTCTGTCTTTTCCATCAGTCATACTCCCTCGGGAGAGGGAAAGATTCCTCACCAACAGGCATGGATAACACCAACACCAACCTCCTGACACCCATTTGGATAAGTTGCTCTAGTTTCCCTATCTGTAAAATGGGGATAGCTAATGTACCTATCTCAGGGTTATTGTGTTAGTTACAACAGTTAGCAGAGTGGCGAAGACCCAGACCCTGTGCCTACCACATAAAATACTTAAATTTGTTTAATGATTAGATGAATGGATGAAGGCATGAATGAAAAGCCGTGGGAGTTCCCGCCATGTTCTCCCTAATGCCTGGGCCGCTGTTCTAAATACTGGAAGGCTGAACAATTTGCTCCAGTATTGATTCGAACTATTGGATAACCAAACATCTACTCCCATCCTAAAACCAAACTTCGAAACATAGCCCAGCCTGCAGGTTTTGGCATAATTTGAGCCAGGTTCCCATTCAAATAACACACTGCCTCCTTTGCCCCCTGCGGTTCCAGAGCATTTTTCTGACTTTTAACCCCAACTGGTATACACCTTTGGAGAAATGTCTGAAGAATTTGCCTCCTCCAGAACCATCTGGCACTACTAGATCATTTAGGTCCCAAGGTGTGTGTGCACAGCAGCTATGGACTGAAGGGAAATTGGGCGGATTCTCTCAAGGTGGGTGGGTGGGGGGGTGGGAGGGGTTGCAAGACTTCTGTTTTAATGTCCTGGACTCCAGTTACCTACTTGAGCCCCCAAAGTGTGGGGAAGAAGAATATGTCCTTTTATAGAGTGTTGCTTTTCTCCACTGGGATGCCCAGTGTGAGCGATTTCAACACATTGCTCTCCTCATCTAGAAAAGTGGTATCCTTTTCTCTATTAACCCAGGGTTGACCCTCTCTACCAGTCCAGGCCTCCTAAGGGGAAGTTCCTCACACCCAACCTCCTGAATCTGATAGTCATGAACCTGACTGTTCCCCTGTACCCACTCCATTGTCCACTCCCCCAAACTTCTCAAGCTCTCCCTGGGCTGAACTCTGAAAAGAGCTGCCCCTTGCTTGCTCTTCTCCCTGCCTAGACCATGTGTCCCTGCTCTTCTACCTTCCTCCTCCCCTCTTTCCCTTCATCTATAGGAAGGAGACTTCTATAACCAGACCAGGTTGCAGCCACTAGCCCTCAGGACTGATTCTGTAAATCTGAATTTGATCAAACTACTGGATACATGGCGGGCGGGTGGGGGAGTTGGTGCTCTGGTGTCACCTCACTGGAAGCCTCACTTTGTAAGCAACAGAAACTATGGCTGACTTCAGCAGAAAAGGAACGGTTTTCAAGGCATACAAAGTAGCCCACAAACCCTTCAAGAACACTGGGCTCAGAGAGCCCATAGGAGCTTAGACCCTGTACAGTGAGGACCTCCTCCCCCACGGTACACAGAAAGTTGCATGTTGGTGCCACTGTTACCACCACCACCAAATGGTGCCTCTCCTGCTTCTTCGTGCCTCTGGCTTTCTGTTCAAAGTCTGGGATGAGGCATCCAACAAAACCCCCCCTAGGTCACATGCCCAAACCCTAGCTGTAAGCAGAACCAGTAAAGGGTCTTTTCCAGCCTTTAAGGAGGAAGTTTCTCAAACACAGAGAGGGCATTCATATACTAGATAGCCACCCTCCCCTCCAAATAGTCAATGATATGTGTCTCACCATTGCTTGTCTTGTTCCTCATTCCTATCTTCTACAAACAAGCACTATGGAAAGGCATTCTCCATCTCCCACCTGCTGAATGTCCTGGGATCACAGGATTTGAGCTCCTGCTTTGGCCATGGCACATGGGTCCCAGCCCAGGTCTGGGATATGGCTTCTAATATCCTCTCCAAAACTTTCCTTGTGCCAGTTTTGAAAGGGAAGACATGTCATGGTTCCCAGTTTTTCCTGACAGATGGGCCAGGAAGGTTGAGGTTGTCATCATCACCATTTTTTTTTTAAAGATTTTATTATTTATTTGGTAGAGAGAGAGAGCACAAGCAGGGGGAGTGGCAGGCAGAAGCAGGCTCCCCACTGAGCAGGGAACCCAAAACAGGGCCCAATCCCAGGACTCTGGGACCATGACCTGAGCCGAAGGCAGACGTCCAACTGACTGAGCCACCCAGACACCCCCATCATCACTGTTCTCTGTTTTCCCCATGCCTTACTCTGGAGCTTAGCACATGCCTCAAACTGTGCAGTATCCTTAGCACCTTTGCTTAGGTGCACAATCACTGTTTTTGGAATATCCAAGCTTACAGGGCTAGTAGAAAGATTTTTAAGTCTGCAATTTCTAAGCCATGCCTTTCAAGGACATGGCCACGCAAAGGGTCCCTGAGGTCGGAGCACTTAAAGCAAATGAGAAGTAAAAGTTCATCAGCTGAGGGAGAAGATGCTCTCATCATCCTTCCTCAATGATCGCTAGCAAAGGGCTTTGTGTTGATTCCATCCCCCTGCCAACATTTGGTTCCCAAGCTTGTTCTCTTGTATCTGTCCCATGTCCTGGAATGCAGCCAGCCTACCACGCTGAAAGGATGGCTGCTCTCTGCAAGGAGACTGCCTGTCTGGCTGTGTACAGCGAGGATGCCAGCAGGACACCAGACAGCTGCTGGAGGGGAGAGGAAGCGGGCAGCTGCAAGCAGGGTGGTCACAAGGAGGGCCTCAGAGATGCCCCGAGATGCAACAAATCATAAAGCACCACGTCCTTAAACAGTCAAGCAGGCAGAGCAGCCAGTTGGGAAGCAACCAGAAATAAGGGATTCCTTTCTGAACAGAAGTCTGGGTCAGGAAGTGAGTCAAAGAAGCAGAATGGCCAAAGGAGGTGAGGTCTGTTACATGCTGGTGGCAGTTCCGGTGACCAAGCCCAAGGCTCTCCTGTGCAAGGCCCCCCCCCCCCCCCCCGTGGAAGGTCCTGCAGGCCCGCCAGTACACACAAGAGAAGGTCACATTGTGTTAGATGTTTCTGCTTTAAAGCAAGAGAAGTGGTCTCCATTTCCATCTGAGTACCTTCTACACACTAATTCTATATATGTGACAGACAGCATGAAGTCTCAAAGGTAAGGTCACTTCATGCACTGGAACAGACAGATCAGTATCTTGGCGTGACTTTGGAGCCTGAGGTCAAAATGATACCAGGCTATTTCACCTACTTCTTGAAAGGATTTAAGACTGCTTAGGATAAGAGCTTAGGTGAAATAAAACCCAAAACTGTAACTATAAACTTTAAACATGGGGTGAGGGGGCGGGAGTGGGGAGAAAAAAGGCAAATAGCAAGTTTAAATGGGAAAAAAAAATCATACCAGGAGTCTCTGACAAAAGATAACAGTAGTTATCTAAGCCCAAATCCTAGTCTTGGATGCCAGCAGGCTCAAATCTAAGGGAAAATCTAGCAGGTCAGAGAATTCTTGCTATCTACAAGTAAGAAGCCTAGCCATCAGCTCATGAAACTAGACAAACTTTTTTTTTTTTTTTTTGGCCCCTACACGGAAGCTGGAAGGTGTTGTCATTCTGTGTGTGACAGAGGTGGTAAGCTGCGGTATCAAAGCAGTTTGGAGTACACAGAAACGTGTGTGAAGAGACCACGAGGGGCCTTTCTGGTATTGTCTCCTGCCCACACAAGCAGCTTATCTGAAGCTCTTTCAAAGCCTCATTCTGTAAAGGCAGATCTCTGGGAGAGATGTGATCCAAAGAACCTAGGTTCCTGGTGATCTAAGTGCTTAATATAGGGAAGGAGTCTGCAGATGCAAAGTCAGCCTGGGTTTCAGATTGGGACTCTCAACCTTGTTGCCACTCAAAACACCTTCTATTAACTTCTCCAGATCTCTATCAAGTCAATTATTTTGAAAGCTTTTTGTAAACTAAACAAATATACTCTTATTGAGTCATAGCCCAGGCAGCCTTATCATGAGCAAGTGTTTCATTTCCAACATATTTTTGAAATGTTGAAAATAGCCTCCTATTGCAATAAACTATCCCTCAAAATGTCCCTTGTCTCATCCTGACTTTTGGCAGAAAGGTAAATTTGAGGTACTTCACCAATACCTGGACACACTTGCATTGATTTGAGGATCCACTATCGTGGACATAGGTGTGTGGGCTATGAAGGCGATATTTCATGTGAACAGAAAAAAAATCTAACCTGCTGAGTGCTCTTGCAGCGGACATGGGAGCCCTTGCCTCAAGTCTGGTTCTAGGTTTTTGTTTTTGGTTTTTTTTTTTCCTGCCTAATCTGTTCCTGTCACAGTAACTCATCAGTTGAAACTCCCTACTTGTCTATGATAAATCATGGAGGTCAAGGCCTGGTCTGGAAGATGCTACAGGCAGGGATGGTTTTTAAATGCCCCCAATACATTTTATTTTAAATGCTACTACTCCAACGAACTCCCCAGGGAAGTTGAGTGCCAAACAACTAAACTTATAGTGGAGATTTATTGAATATTATTTCAATGTAATTAAAAACTTAGATGTTCTTCCTGACAATGATTGTTCTGTGACTAGGACTCAGAAGAGGTGGAAAGCAATCTGGGTAGCAACACACACTTGGAACAACGTACAAACTGAGAAGGGCCAGTAAAGGAACCAAGTGATTCTGGTTCTGGCCAAATGGGTCTCTGCCCATGCAAGATAAAACACAAGGAGTATATAAGAGTGATCAGGAAAAAAAGAAAACAATCCCATTTACATTGCTTCAAAAAGAATAAAATACCTAGGAATTAATTTAACCCAAGAGGTAAAAGACTTACACCCTGAAAACTGTAAGACCCTGATGAAAGAAGTTGAAGACAGAAATAATTAAAAAGATATTCCATATTCAGGGATTGGACAAATCAGTATTGTTAAAATTTCCTTACAACCCAAAGCAATCTATAGATTCAATGTAATCTCTATCAAAATTCCAATGGCATTTTTTTTTGTAGAAATAGAACAATCCTAAAATATTATCCTAAAATATTTATGGAACCACAAAAGATCCTGAATAGTCAAGGCAATCTTGAGAAAGAAAAAGTTAGTGGCATCACGTTACCTGATTTAAAACTATATTACAAAGCTGTAGTAACCAAAACAGTATAGTATTGGCATAAAAACAGACACATACGACCAATAAACAGAATAGAGATCCCAGAAACAGACCTGTGTATGTTTGTTTATAACAAAGGAGCCAAGATAATACAGTCCAGACAGGACAGTCTTTTCAATAAATTGTGCTGGTAAAACTGGAAAGATGCATGCAAAAGAATGAAATTGGACGGCTATCTTAAATGTTCTGTAAAAATGAACAAATGGATGTAATACATAGGCCATAAAACTTCCAGAAGAAAACATGGGCAGTAAGCTCCTTGGCATCAGTCTTAGAGAAAAGTTTTGGCTCTGATGCCAAAAGCAAAAGCAACAAAAGCAAAAATAAATAACTGGAACATCAAACTAAAAAGCTTCCGCACAGCAGAGAAAGCCATCAACACAATGAAAAGGCTACCTACCAAATGGGAGAGACTATTTGCCAATCACAGATCTGATAAAGGTTGATATCAATAAAGAACTCCTACAACCCAGTAGCAAAACGAACAAGCAAACAACAACAAAACCAACCCCAATCTGATTAAAAAATGAGCAGAGGATCTGAATAGATGTTTTTCTGAAGACCTACAGATGACCAACAGGTACACGAAAAGATGCTCAACATCACTAACCAGGAAGGAAATGCAAATAAAAAACCACAATGAGCTATCACCCCTACCTGTTAGAACGGCTGTTTTAAAGAAAGAGACAAGAAATAATAAGTGTTGGCAAGAATGTGCAGAAGAGGGAGCCTTTGTGCACTGTTGGCAGGAAAGTAAATTGGCACTGCCACTCTGGAAAACAGTGTGGAGGTTCCTAAAAAAATTAAAAATAGATCTACCATATGATCCAGTAATTCCACTTCTGGATAGTTATCTGAAGAAAAGGAAAACACTAATGTGAAAAGATATAAGCACCCTCCATGTTTACTGCGGCATTATTTACAATAGCCAAGACACAGAAACTACCTAATATGGACACATGTAATGGACTATATATATATAGCTGTTATGCTGTATACCTGCAACTAATGTGACATGTCAATTATATCTCAATTAAAAGAAAAGAAAAATGGAACAAAGTGGGGGTGGAGAATAGAGAAAATTCCCAGAAAGGTCCAGGCTCCTCTCAGTCACAGAAAATGTTAAGCAAGTGCTGCTGGGTTTTCCCCACCACTTCATTTCCAAACCTCAATCACAACTTTTTTGTCTTCCGTTATATAGTTAAATTATAAATTTACTGGGAATTCATCGAGAAATCTAGAACACTGATTCACTGATCTTAAATCCACAGGAATCCAGACAATGTACAAATTCTATACTGACCTATCAAAGAACAAGAATGTCTTTGGTAAAGTCTGACTGCACTGCTCATGCTCACTTACGGTTTTGCTCTAGAAGAGGATACGGAAAAGAAAAGGAGGCAGTGCTGGAGTCCCGCACTGAGGATTGCTTCCATCTGTCAGAAGAAAATCTGGCTGGGGTGCCTGGCTGGCTTAACTGGTGAAGCATGCTCTTGGTCTTGGGGTTGTGAGTTTGAGCCCCACATGCAGTGTAGAGTTTACTTTAAAAAAAATAAAATAAAGATCGCAATTAAAAAAAAAAGTTAAAGTCTTCCTTTGATGAAATGAAGATACAGTTTATTTTTACCTAGACATTGTTACCCTTAATAAAAATTTTTTTTTTAAAAAAACCTAGTCTATGATAGCAAAATTCCAAGGCCAAGAGTTTTGCGTTTCCAGTTTCTGAAGGGCCTGGTCATGTCCCCAGAGCCAGTAGTGGTGGCGTGTGAGTGGTTCCGTGCCTTGGAGGCTCACGCACCAAAAACTTCTCAAAGGAGTGCTCCATCTCCCTCCTCAAGCCCTCAGCCTCTCCAGGTGGGCCCAGACAAGGAAGGAGACTGCGGAAGAGAACAGCCAAGTGAGCTCTTTCCTCTCCACAGCGAGGAAGCAATTCTCACAGCACAAGGCACGGGGGGCCCTGTGCCAGGAGCTCGACACAGGGCAGATTTCAGGTCCTTCCTCTCCCCATGGTGCTCACCCGCTTCTGAACTTCTGCAGGAGTGCAAAATGTGCTGACACTTTTAAAGGAGGCAGAAAGCTCTGGGGATTGCTCAAACGCTCTATTGCACAGGCCATTTGTGGCTGAAAGCTGGCTACCTTCCTGGACTCTCAGTTCATTCACCAGTGCCCTATTCAGCACCTCCTGCTTCCTCTGAGTTCAGCAGGTGCTAAGGAGGAACGGTGAGAAGCAGGAGCTGCTGGCCCAGCCACCCAGGCCGGGCCTGGGCCAGGCAGGATGATTACGATCTTGAGTGCTGGCCCTTCTTGGAGAGACTGATCACACAAAGCCTCTGTTTGTTACATGCCTAGACAAAACACCAGCCCTCGGGGGCTTAAGTTCCCTTCGTGGGAGTCCTTATCTTTTCCTTAAGTGTAATAGTAGAGGTTGGATCTTGCTGATGCTAGAAATTTACATTCCATACAAATACCTAAGTGCTTTGTATAACAAATCCATCATCTACAACATGCACATAATAAATATTAAAAATTATTTAGTATCCGCTCCATGCACAGTCCTGTGCTGGGCACTGTTTTTATCGGTGGGTGTTTCTTTATCAAATTATTTACTCGTGGTCAGTCAGGGTGAATGTATTTGTGGGATACTGACAGACGTAGTGTTCAATATATATGCTATTAGGCCTAGATGTAATTACACCTATCATTTGTTTCCTTGGAGGTTAATATTGCTTTGAGAAGAGATATTAATATACACAACAATGGCATATCTGTTCTCCCCGGTTTAGGTGAGACTGATAAGACAAGTCTAAGTTAGCACAGCTTTATGCTCATTAACATTTTAATCTAATTAAGAGATGCTATTAACTTTGGGTGATGGCCTGGTTCTCCAGGCCCGATACGGAGAGTGACTTCTTTGATGTCATGAAAGTTATTTAAATGTGTCCAGGGACTGTGCGGAAAGTTGCCCTGAAGCAAGTCATCCAGAGGTCTATTTTATAATCCCTGCACATGGGAAGGAGGCTGAGCCCTTGTTGCCAGCAGCCATCTGGGGTGGGGTAGGAGCTGTGGGAAGCACACACCTACTAATGGGAATAGGATAAGCCATCCAGAGAGTGATCTATGCTGCTCAAGAATGGGGTTTCTGTGACCAAGATTGTGTGTGTGTTAAAACTATATGAGCTGTGAGAGATTTTAGTGGAGGGCAGAGTTTGGTTTTTTTGGGCTCTACCTGCTGGCATAAACCAGCCGAAGGGACCAGATGCACAGCTTTCTCGGACACCTATTGTTGGGGCGGACTGGGGCTGATAGTGAGATGAACGCCACAGAAAGAGCTCTCGGGGGTCAACAGAAAGGAGGAAGAGCCCCGGGCCCCCTCCAGCCAGCGGTTCTCTGCAGCCTATCCTCCAAGGCCATGCTGGGTCCCTGGAAGCCAGAGGCATCACACACCCTACTATGCATACAGAGCCCCTCCTGGGGCCACTGCACAAGCTCCCAGCCCTCACCAGCCAGCAGCTTGTGGAAACTCTGACTTAGCAGGAGCTTCTGGCCCAGCTGGCAGACAGGAGACAGGTCCCTTTGCTTGCTACTGGTGACTTCTTAACCAGGTTGTCACCTGTGTCCAAAGGGATTGGCAGACAGTGAGGTGGGGGGGGGGTGGGGGGCAACGTTACAAACCCAGACCCCATTTCCCTTTATTTGCACCATCTTTCTTCTTTCCTCCCATCCTTCTCTGTGCTCTTTTCCCCGTGGCTGCCCATCTCCACCTTCAAGTGTGGGCTACTGAGGGGACACCCCTTTCCTCGGCCCTCCCACAGTTACCCCTTAAGCTGTCTCCTCCAGGGCAGCTGCTTTCTGACACCTGTGTGCCCCTCCTCTAGGGAGTGGAGCTGCTGTGCCCCCCGAAGGAAGGAGGAGTCCAGCTTCGCTTTCAGCTTCCCCCGTGATGTAGAGCCACAGGGCTGGTGAGGATCTCTTTCTGACCAGAAGAGAAAGCCCTAAGTCCTAAGAGACCGATTCAGCAGTGAAGGGGTTACTCTTCAGGGTGCGGGGGTGGGGGGTGTGGAAAGTTGCTGGACACTCTTCCCAGCTTGTCTGATGGAGATGCGACCTGGCACCACTGAAAAGCTTCAAGATTAATGGAGAAAAGGAGAAATCTGACAGCTTTTCCGCTGGCTTCAGTCCTTCTGGGTGGGCCAATTGGTCTTGAATGTCACTAGCTACTTAATCTTGTGTATCTGAAACAGGCTGGCGTGTTTGAGGAGCCCTGCTTGCTCTGTATAGACATCAATTGGAGAAGCAGATAAAAGGAAACTGCATTGAATCTCCCCTTTAAGCCTTTCACCAGGCACTTTCTGACTGCTAAATAATTAGTGGCCCCAGCAGACACAACCGTCCTGGGGTGGATACTCTGGTCACACCTACAAGGCGGCCGGGACTTCCCTGGCCAGGCTGCCCCGTTCTCTCCCATTTGGCGCATCCCCCAACCACGCTCACATTCTTGCTCACCATCGTGTTTTGTTTTTCTCCTCCTTGGTGCCGCTGACCATTCGTAAACCATGGGTGCCTGCTCCATCTAATGGTTAGGTTAATGGATCTCCAGAGGCATTGTTCTACAGCACAGATGCTGACGGTGGGGGGGGGGGGTCCCTAAATGCACCACATGACCTGCTTACATGTCCCAAAAAAGTAGGGTTTAACTGTTGTTTTCTATCTAAAATATCTACTCGGGAAAAGATTTAAAACCAAATGATGCTTTCTACTTCCTGTTTTGTCAAACCTAACACGGGGGGCCGGGGGCAGGGGGTGACCATTCAGGTTAAATGCCAAGCATCAAAAGGGAATGGATAATCGCTTCTCGGCCTTTTGGCTAAGATCAAGTGTAAAAGGGGATGGATAAATACAACGAGCATTTGCCGAGGAGGTTACAATAGGTCGGTTTCTTATACTTCAAAGGTAGGAATGGTTTTGTGGTTCCTGCATGAAATAACGGTCTGGTCTCGTTTGGTCTGCAGCAGGCAGCCTGGGATGCGTCTTCCGCGCACGAAACTCCCAACGTAATGCCTTGGGAGGAACCTGTCCTAACCCTAAACCACTGCTCCAATCAGAGCTGGGCTTCTGTGGGCGTATTTCAGATCATTCGCCTGATGCTTCCATCACTTTGATTTTTCTAAACCCACGAGCGAGGCTGAGCGTATCATCAAGAGGAAGTGATGAATAGCCCAGGGTTGACCGAAGCCAACAGACGCGATGTTGTCTGCAGCCCGGCATCCGGGAACAAACGAAACCACCGTGTCTGAAATCTGCCACGTCACAAGCAAACGCAGGTCTATGTGGAGTATCTTCCCTGAAGTGTGCATTTGGCTGGGGTGAAAGGTCTCTCTGAAGCAGAACATTTTCCAATAAACATACACAAAACTCATCATAAACCAGACTAATTCTTCTGTCTGCCTGAGGAAGATGGAAGACATAAACTGAGCCCAACACCACAGCAACGTGTCATAGCTCTCCATTATGCCTTTGAAATATCACCAGATATCTGGCTAGTTTTAAATTACCAGCTTCTCCTCTCTGGCCAAAGACGTCTGTTTAAAAGAAGATACAGGAAGTTACTGATGAGACCTAAAATGGAAAATGAAGTGGAAAATGTCTTCAGTGTACCAAAGCAACCTTGTTTCAGCCATCATCTCAAACAGCAGGCTGTACTTCCCGTGTGTTTCTCATTTAAAGGCACAGCCTCACCTAGTGTCAAAGCACAAGGCTAGTGTGACAGAAGGAATGTTGAGGACACTGAAGGGAGATGAACACTTTGTTATTCTTCCCGTTGTGTTGTGCCGTCAGGGGCCTGGGAACTAGTTGGCCAGAGAGGACAGAAGGTACTGGGTGAGAGGACAGAAAGGTAGAAGGGTATTACCTTCAGTAATACCAGGATTTAAAAGGGAAGACGGGCGATTCATATGGAATCACAAGGAACTGAAACGGGAGAGACTACTCGAAAGAAACGGTCACTTTTCTGGAGACTGGCTATGAATATTTTTCAATCTTGTTTGAGACGCCTGAAACTTGGCCTGACCTCTCCTGGGGGTGCGAGGATGGGAGGAGGTGGTACAGGTGCGCAGCTATATTTCTATGTGCGGGCAAGAAGCAGGGGGGCCTGCAGAACAGGAAACCCAAGGTCCAGACCTAATGTTGTCGCCAGAGTCTCTGCAGCTCCGGTCCTAAGGCCCCCTTTGAACAAAAAGGTGGAGGTTCCCACACTCACAAAAAGTCAAGAGAGGCCATAACAAAAACAAAAACAAAAAACAAACAAACAAAAAAAACCCACTGGAGTCCCTCTGCGGCTATAATCAGTGGCAGACAGAGCTTTCCCCGCAGCAATGTTTTTGCCTCGTTATTTTATTGTCGATTTGCCTTATAGGTGGCAAAAACAAAGGTAGATTAAATTGTGGGATCCCCATAGCCTTCTCAAGAGAATGAACCCAGGATCCTTGAGACAACTCTAATAAATAAAATGGAATACGGACTGGGAAGAGATGAATTCAAAATGCATTCTTGGTAGCTTATAGGCTCTTAGCTCCCCAATAGGATGTAAGCTAGTAAGCACCTGAAAGGCTCCTCTGCCCCTAAGTACCTTAGCAACTGACCTACTGGGATGCTTTGAAGTTAAGGTTTTGTTTTACTCAGTGTTTTCATTTAGAGGTAAATACCCTGAGAAGGGTGCCACATATATTCATTGATCCAACAAATATTTGTTAACATCTGTGACTGCCAGAGACTGTGTTGGGGATACAGCAAGGATCACAAGAAACACAGTTCCTCCCCCCATGGAGCTTAGAGTCTATTGGGTGTGTCAGATATTGGACCAGGAACTATAAATCTGAAGAACATTTAAAAAGAGGTCCTACCGGGTGCTCTGGGATTTTAGGCCATGGGGTCAGAGAAGGGCTCCCTAGGTACCACTGAGTGACAAAGTTGGTGATACCCCAGGAAGAAGGAACAGAAGATTTGGAAGCAGAGAAGATCACCGAGTCCATAAATTGCTGAAAGAGGACAAAATTCTTAGAACACAGAGAACAGGGGGAGAGTGGTGAGGCACAAAGACGTGGAAGGGTAGGCAAGGCCAGGTCCCAAAGGAACTCAAGGGTACTGTTGACAAGTTTGGTCTCTATTCTAAGAGAATGGGAAACCAATGAAAAACTTCAAAAGGAGAGGGACATGATCAGATTTGTACCTCAGAAAGACCCACTGTGACTACTTTGTGAAGAAACCATGGGATTGAGTCACAGAGGATTCCAGGAAATAGGTAGAACACTGTTGCAGAAGTCCCAGTGGGACTCAATGGTGAATTGGACCAAGGTGGCAGTAGTGAGATCGTAGACAAATTTACGGTAAAGATACCTCAGGGCTGTGGGACAGAGCAGAGGAAGGCAACAGACCTGTGTGAGGATCATATTCTACCCTTAGAAGGTGCGTCTTAGCCAGTCCATCTGAGGTGGGTCTGACCAGAGGCAATGAAAGCTGAGGAGGGTAACTGGGAGGAAATGTACTGAAAATTACTTTGATCAACTTCAAGATTTTGCCTGAAACTGGTCTTAGGTATTTGCTTCAAAAAAGACCTGGGAGCTTGCAAGGATTTAACAAAAGTCAGTCTGTAGAGAAAAGGCTGTTGGGGTGCCTGGGTGGCTCAGTGGGTTAAAGCCTCTGCCTTCGGCTCAGGTCATGATCCCAGGTTGTGGGATCAAGCCCCGTATCGGGCTCTCTGCTCAGCAGGGAGCCTGCTTCCTCCTCTCTCTCTCTCTGCCTGCCTCTCTGCCTACTTGTGATCTCTGTCTGTCAAATAAATAAATAAAATCTTTAAAAAGAAAAAAAAAAGAAAAGAAAAGGCTGTTAGCAAATTATGGGCAACAGCTGTATGGGGAAGACAGCTATAAGGGATTGGAGAGAAAAAAAAAAAAAAAACTAGAAATATATTCCATATTCAGATTCCAGAACAAACGCATTTAAGTTTAGGTCGACTTTGGTAAAACACAAACTGTAGAGGATACTTGTGAGTGTAGCTGATACAAGAAAAGTAGTTTGGAATGTCCATCAGAAGACCTAGATTCAAATGAATACCTGTTTTAGGTTGTATCCCTTTAAAGCTCTGTTTTGAATGTCAAATAGTTGAATATCAGTAATTTCACATGCTTATCTGAACCCAGTATATGCTTTAAGTACAAATAAAATGTTAAGTTTACATATATATGTATCTTTTCCTTGTGTCAGCGAAAGATAATAATGTCGAAAGGATATCTTATCTTAAACCTATTTTTTTTTTTCAAATGATCTGATTCCTCCCCATCCAAACTACTGGGTAAGAAGGCTTCCTCCATGGAATCCAGGGCCCTGCTAGGAGAAAGACACATTCCCACGTGCAGATTCCTAGCTTAGGGGAACAGTGTGGGAAACTAAGAGGATCATCACAACCCTGACTTGTCCAGAGAAGAGACTATATTCTCAGCCACACTTGATAAGATTTCACCAGTAACTAGCAAGGAGGAATAGGAAACTCTTACCAGAGCCCTCTGTATATCATTTATAGCCTATTATATAAACATACAGTACATGTTTACGATAAAGTTTACTATATAGTAAACTGCACATAGTTCTTATTTCATGCTGTTTAGTCATTCTCATCTAATCCTCTTGTATCTTCATAAAGTCATAAAGCAAGAATCCCTGCAGCTGTTGTTCGTGAGGATGGCATGAGCCCAGGGAGCCTACCGGAGTCTGTAGTTCTATTCTGCTCGGAGTAGCTTCCCAGGGAGGCAGTCTCCTTACACAACACTGCTCAGTGGGGCCTATGTTGCTCAGAGTTACATGTACACAGGAAAGACAGCCCATTGCAAAGAAGTGTCACTGAAAGTCATGTCTGGCTTTTAGTAATGAATACTTATATAACTTACACTGGGTTCCATGAATGGGACTCAAGGGATCCAGGAACCCTTAGAAACTGTTACAGATGTATGTTTGCAGGGAAAGGGATTCCAGCTTTCAGGGGATTCTTAAAGCACCCCTTAATCTCAAAAGACATCAAGAATCATTCGTGCAATAAAAAGGAATGAAGTATTGATACATATTACAACATGGATAAACCTTAGAAGCATTATGGTAAAACAAAGAAGGCAGTCACAGATCCTGATTCAAGACCGCGATGGAGGAAGATTCCGGATTCACCTCCTTCCACAGATACACTGCATCTACAGCTACATATGGGACAGTTTCCTCTGAAAAATAAATTAAAACACCCAAAACTAGCTGAGTGACTCATATACCAGGCAAACAAACAAAAACCTCTATCAAAGCAGGTAGGTGAGGCTGAGACACAATTTCACTATAAACCCAGTCCCTGGCATGGTGACCTACAATGAGGAGGGAACTCAAAACCTGGAGCTTCTTCCCAAGGAGTGAAGGCTTTGAAGTCCACATTGGACATCCCAACCAACATCCTGTCCCTAAGAGATAATCCCCCCAAACATCTAGCTTTGAAAACCAATGGGGCCCACATCTAGGAGACCCACAAAGCTACAGTGAATGAGAAAAGGCCCTTGAAGGGTGTGCACACTAAGATCCAACCACACCAGGGCCCAGGGCAGAGGCAGCTAGTTGAAAAGCACCAGACTTTCTGCAGAAGAGGTTTATTTGCTTATCTTCAAGTGTCACCCTGAGGAGTAACCATCTAAGTTAACTTACACATAGGGGCCCACTGAAATATTCTCAGGACAGAGGCCAGTGGACATCACTTCTGTACCCTCACTCTGCCTTGTATTAGCTCAGTGGTGTCTCCCAAAAAGGAGCCTGTAGCTCTGTGGGGGCACCCTGAATTTTCTGGCTGCTGCCTAATGGGGAGCTCTAGATCACAGACTCTGGGAGCCTGTGGGGCTTTACTTGTGGATCCCACAGGATTATAACCGATAACCAGTTACCATCCCCAGGATACAGCAAGAGGCAACAGTCCAAGGGGCCCTGTCTTTCTGTGAAAGAGGCGTATTAGTTTATCTTCATAGTTGTGGCTTGAGGGATAGGCTTCCAATTAAATCATATCTAAGGGTTGACTATAATCCTTCCCAGAAACATTGGAGGGTGGGTGCTATCTTTGTGCTCACCCTATGGCATGCTCCAGAGCACCAGTATCTTCCAGAGAGGAACACTTACAGTGTCTAGTGCCCCAGATTTTGTGGCTGATGCCTTGGGGTGCCTCCTTGACTACCTGGCTGTGGTGGCCAGCAGAGCTTGCCTTCCTGGGTTCTGCAGAGATTGCAGCAACTGGAGAGATCAGTTTTGGTCAGCTACTACCCCCAGGGCACTGTACAAATAGACTAAAACATATCCCCAGTCTTCTTCTGAAAGAGGCCTACTTGCTTATCCTATAGTTTTGGCCTGAGGAGCTGGCATCCAGTCTGGCATACATCTAGAAGCCTACTGAGGGGTTCTCAGGGGTAGAAGCCAGTGATCACCATCTTTATGCTCTCCCTCTGCCTCAGCTCAGCTCAGCTCAGCTCACAGTATCTCCCAGATAGGTTCCTGTGCCAATTGAAGTCTGGCTCCCTGATCCTTGTGGCTGAGGCCATTGTTCTGTGAAAGCCCTCTATGAGCTTATCTGAACTGCTTGTACACTCCTTTGGCGCTCTGACTTTTTGCAGTGGCCACCCATGGGACACCTCTAGATTGCCTAAATATGGTGGCCAGTGGGACTTACGCTTGCAATCCCACAGAACTCTGCATATTTTCATACTTTAAAAGTTGCTGCCTGAGGATCTAGCTTCAGTCAGCCTGAATCTAGGTGCTGACTGAGATCCTCCTTTTTGGGACACTGACAGGTCATGGCACACTCTCAACTACTGGCAGTCACTAAAAATAAATTATGCTAGTTTGACAGTCACAGAGGTTTGAGAGACAACCAAGAGCTAGAACAAGTTTGAGCAATAAGATTCATCTCCTATGTAAGGCTGCTCTTAAGACTGGGAGAGGTGGCTGTTTTATGTAATGCACAGAAACAAACAGAGTCAAGAAAAATGAAGAAACAGAGGACTATGTTACAAACAAAAGAACAAAATAAAACCTCAGAAAAAGTCCCTGAAGAAATGGAGATCTGTGACTTACCTCAAAGAGTTAGAAATAATGGTCATAATGATGCTCACTGTACTGGGGAGAATGATGGATGAACCCAGTGAGAATTTCAACAAATGGGAAATATAGGTAATTACAAAATAGAAGTTATAGAGCTGAAAATACTGAAGTTTACTGAACTGAAAAATACAACTGGAGAGGTTTAAAAGCAGACTAGATGAAATGGAAAAGAGAATCAGTAAACTCAAAGACAGGCACTGGCATTCACACAATCAGGGCTGCATAAAGTAAAAAGAATGAAAAAAAAAAATGAAAACAGCTCATGGGGCTTCTAGGACAACATCAAGCAGACCAAATTCCACATGAAAGGGCTCTTACAAGGGGAAGAGAGAGAAAAAAAAAGGTAGGAAATTTATTTGAAGAATAATTACTGAAAACTTCCCTATCCTAGGGAGGGAAATAGCCATCCAGATCCAGAAAGCCCAAAGAGTTACATATAGACCCACAATGAAGAGACCTACAACAAGTCACATAATAATAATGTCAAGTTAAAGATAAGAAGAGAATCTTAAAAGCAGCAAGAGAAAAACAACTTATTATGTATAAGGAAATCCCCCATAAGACATTCAGATTTTCAGCAGAATCTCTGCAGGCCAGAGGAATGGCATGATATATTCAAACTGCTGAAAGAAACATTCTGCCAGCCAAAAATACTCTGCCTGGCCAAAGCTGTCATTCAGAATTGAAAGAGAGATAAAGCATTTTCCAGACAAGCAAAAGCTAAGGGAATTTATCACACTAAATCAGCCCTACAAGAAATCTTAAGAATACTTCTTTAAGCTGAAATAAAAGTGCTAATTACTAACAGAAAAATACAGGACAGTATAAATATCACTGATAAATACATAGTAAAACTTTGAGAATAATCTAATGTTATAAAGGTAGTTAATCACTTACAAAGCTAGTATGGGGGTTTAAAGACAAAAGAAGTAAAAACTAGCTCAAACTACAATAATTAGATAAGAGATATGCAGGATTTAAAAATGTAAAATGTGACACAAAAAATATAAAACATGGGAAGGGGAGAATAAAAATGAAAAATGTAGTAGCTTCTAATTAATTCAAACCTAAGTTATCAACTTACAGTAACCTGTAATAAATATGAATTGTTATATACAAGACTCATGGTAACTTTTAGGCTTTTTAATTACACAGAAGATAAAGATAAAGGAATCTAAGCACAGCACTACAGAAAACCACATCTCAAAGGAAGAGAGCAAGAGAAGGAAGGAACAAGGAACTATAAAACAGCTAGAAAATATTTTTTTAAAATGGCAGCATGTACATACCTATCAATGATTACTTTAAATGTAAATGGTCTAAGTTCTCCAATCAAAAGACATAGATTGGGTGAATGGATTTAAGAAAAACACAAACTAAGACCCATCTATATGTTATCTATAGAGACTCATTTGATATGTAAGGACACACAGAGACTGAAAGTGAAGGCATGAAAAAAAGATATTCCATACAAATGGAAACCAAAAGAAAGCAGTGGTAGCTACACTTATATCAGACAAAATAGACATTAAGACAAAGACTGTAATAAGGGCAAAGAAGGGCATTACATAAAGTGGTCAATCCAATAGGAAGATATAACATTTGGAAATATTTATGCACCCATCATAGTAACAACTAAATATATAAAGCAAATATTAACAGACATAAAGGAAAAAATAGCAATACAATAATAGGAGTTTAAGCCCACTTTCATCAATGGATGGATTCTTCTGATAGAAAATCAGTAAGAAAACCTTGGCCTTAAATGACACATTAAATCAGATGGAGTTAAGAACATAAGAACATTCCATCCAAAAGTAGCAAAATAAACATTCTTCCCAAGTACATATGAAACATTCTCCAGGATATGTTAGGTTACAAACCAAGTCTTAATAACTTTAAGAAGACTGAAATATCACGAATTTCTTCTGACAACAGTTGTATGAAACTAGAAATCAATTACAAGAAGAAAACTAGAAAATTCACAAATATGTGGAGAACAAATAATATACTACTGAAACAAACAATATACTACTGCATCAAAGAAAAAAATTAAAAAGGAAATAATACTTGAAACAAATGGGAATGGAAACACAATATGCCAAAAGGTATGGGATGAAGCAAAAGTAGTTCCCATTTACAATTACATCAGAAGAATAAAACAGCTAGGAATAAATTTAACAAAGGAGGTGAAAGACCTGTACACTGAACACTATAAGATGCCGACAAAAGAAATCAAAGACACAAATAGACATTCTGTGCTCGTGAATTAGAAGAATGTTGTTAAAATGTCTATAATACCCAAAACAATCTACAGATTCAATGTAATCCCTATCAATAATCCAATGGCATTTTTTACAGAAATAGAACAATCTTGAAATTTTCACAGAACCACGAAAGACCCCAAACAGCCAAAGCACTCTTGAGAAAGAACAAAGCTAGGGCACCACACACCCTGATTTTAAACCATATTACAAAGTTATAACAATCAAAAGACTATGGTACTGATATAACAGACACATAGATCAATGGAACAGAATAGAGACCAGAAACATACCCACACATATATGTTTAATTAATTTATAACAAAGGAGCCAAGAATAAACAATGGGGACAGGACAGTCTCTCCAAAAAAACAGTGTTGGGAAAAATGGACAGCCACATGCAAAAGAATGAAACTGAACCACTATCTTATACCATAAACAAAAATTAATCAAAATGGATTAAAGACTTGAATGTAAAACCTGAAACCATAAAACTTCCATAAGAAAATATAAGCAGTAAGCCCCTTGACATCAGTCTTGGTGAATATTTTTTGGACCTGACACCAAAAGAAAATGCAACAAAAACAAAAACAAATATGTAGTGCAACATCAAACTAAAATGCTTCTGGACAAGAAAGAAAACAATCGACAAAATGAAAAGGCTACCTAACAAATGGGAGAAAATATTTGCAAATCACTTATCTGATAAGGGGCTAATAACAAAAATATAAAGAACTCCTACAACACAGCAGCAAAACTTCCAATCTTATTTAAAAATTGGCAGAAGATCTGAATAGACATTTTTCCAAAGAAGGCATACAGATGGCCAACAGGTATGTGAAAAGATACATCACTAATTGTGAGGGAAATGCAAATCAAAACCACAATGAGACATCACCTCATATGTTATAATGGTTATTATAAAAGAGAAATAACAAGTGTTGGCAAGAGAAGCCTTGTGTACTGTTGGTAGAAAATTGTACTATGTGAAGTAGTACGGAAATTCCTCCAAAAATTAAAAAACAACTATCATATGATCCAGCAATTCCATTTCTGGGTATTTATCCAAAGAAAATGAAAATAACAAGAAAAAATATAAGCACCCCCATGTTCATGGTAGTATTTATAATATACAAGATATGAAAACAACCTAAGTGTTCATTCATGGATGAATGGACAAAGATGTGTAGGTATATTGTGGAATATTACTCACCCATAAAAATGAAGGAAATCTTGCCATTAACAACAAGGATGAACCCTGAGGGCATTATGCTAACTATAATAAGTCAGAGAGAGATAGATCCTGTATGATTTCACTTACATGTGGGATCTAAAAGAAACCCAAAACAGTAACAAAAATGAAAACCAAGATCATTGGTGACTGTGAGAGGCAGGGATGGGGAGTGGGAGAAACTGGTGATTAGAGCCAACAGGTAGAAACTTCCAGCTATAAAATAAATAAGCTACAGATATAATGTACAGCTTGGTGACTATAGTTAATAATGCCATACTGCTTATTTGAAAGTAGTAAAGAGAATAAATCTTAAAAGTTCTTATAATGAGAAAACAAATTTAGTAACTATATATGGTGATGGATATTAACTAGACATTGTAGTGATCACTTCACAAAATATACAAATATCAAATCATTATACTGTATACCTGAAACTAGGATGTCAGTTATACCTCAATTAAAAAAATAAGGCAGTCACAGAAGACCACAGATTATGCTTTTATTCATATCCAAGTCCAGAATAAAGAAATCTACAGAGGTGGAAAGTAGATTCGTGGTTGCTTAGGGCTAGGAGGGTTGTGGCAGGGAGCATCTTTGGAGAGGTTATCAAGGAGAGAGAAGGAAGATAGCTAAAGGGTATCGTTTTCCTCTCAAGGCGATAAACATGTTCTAGCACTGAATGTAGTGATGATTGTACAAATCTATGAATATACAAAAAAACACTGAATTATACACTTTCAATGGATAAATTGTATGGTATGAGAATTCTATCTCCATAAAGCTATTAAAAAAAAGCCAATGGTAAAGACATAATTTGCCAATTTTGCTCATATTATTTCACAAGATATTAACCCCCACTCACAAGTAAGTAAATGAATATCTAAGAATTGCTAATAAGTGACTTTCAGGGTCTTGTGATGCCAGCTCTTTTTCTGACCATGCTACTGCTGGTGCCTAGGGTGGGAGGATCATGAACTCAAGACCCTTAGTGTTCTGTGTTCAAATTGCCAGTAGACAATCTGCTAACCATAGGTCTTTGGATGGGCAACTTAATCTTACATTTAGGTCCTTATTTTTCTCTCCTGGGATTGAATAACATCAACCAACTTAGAGCACTACTGGAAGGAGTTTGTAAGGCACCTGGGACCAAGCCTGGTACATGGCAGGTGCAGTGATCATTATGTTTTATGATCCTGTGCTTATTAGCATTGATGGGGTTGCAAGAGAGAAAAACCCAGTTTAACTCTGTTGAAGCAAAGAAGGAAATGTATTAATTCATATCACGTGAAGTCCTCAGAGCAGTTATGTCCTAGGACTCAGGTGACCTCTCAGGACACCGTGTCCCTTTTCTCTTGGCTTCATCCTCAGGCTGACTCCCCATGTGGAGGCAAAGATGCCAAAGAAACTCCAGGCTCACATTTCACCAGGTTAGCAGCCCTGGTAGAAGAACAGATCTCTTGCCAGATGGTGCCAGCCCAAGTCCTGGGAAAGACTCTCATTGGCCGGGGTTGATCGCTTTCTGAACCAATCACTACGGCACGGGAAATGGAATTTCAAAGGCTGATCAGGCCCAAACCATGTCCCCTCTCTGTGGGTGGAGGATGGCTCAATCTTCCCCAAAATAAGACCTCTGCCATGTCTATAGACATTTATTCTCTCCCACACCAAGACACCCTTTTAGGCTGAGTGGTGAGGCCAAGAAAGTTTCTATTTCAATTCTGCATTTATACCTTAAACGATCACCTACTCTGTAAAGGGCACTTGTGAGTTTATCTACGGGGCCCTCTTTCTACATTCTGTGCCTGTGTGTGTCCACAAATGCATGCACGTGAACCCTCAGACACGTGGGGAGACTGCCAGATGCCAAGGCTAAAATGAGAATCTTGTATAATCAACTGTTTATACATTTCATAACAACAGTAATCCCTTCCTGATGCCTTTAACTAGTTGTTGAAGTCTGGAAAAGACAACCTTTGTAAGAAATGTGGAGAAAATTATATGTCGTGGGTAATTTTACTTATTGAATATTTTCTTGGTTGTGAGTTTAGAAAAGCTAACAAGAAAACACAAACGAATGTTTCGGGAAGCCCCGCAGTGCTAGGCAGTGACTGATGGGAAGACGCAAGTAGTGGGTTTGCGATCGTAAATGACCAAACCCTGCAGAGTGAAGCTGTGCTCTGAGGGTCCGTTCCTGGGGGGCCACAGGCATGTTCATCCTTCGGGCCATTTTGGGAGATGTTTGGATTTAATTTGTGGGTGTCCTTCCCTTTTCCAAAGGCGAGTTTAGAACACAGAAGAAATTTAAGGCTCCAGGATGCTCTGCAGAGCTGTGGCCTCCCCTGGGGCCTGTTTGTCATCTTTACATATTTTCATGGGTGATTCTCATTAAGTTCAAGACCTGTTACACATGTGCCTCCCTTGCCTCAGGAAGGGCCTGGCCCCAATTGCTTATAACCATTCTTTGTAGGGTTCCCATGGTCAAAAAACTAATAGAAACTAATAGAAAATTGTGGCAAAGTGCTTCTTTTTCTTTCTTTCTTTTTTTTTTTTTTTTGGAGATTTTATTTTTAAGTAAAAAACAACAACAAAAAACCCAAAACCCTCAAAACAATGAGGGGCTTGAACTCGCCACCCCAAGACCAAGAGTCACATATTCCAGCAACTGAGCCAGCCAGGTGCCGCCAGGCTTTGAATTTCAATCAGGGTTTACATCTTTATCTTCCTCTATTTTTTCTTTTATCACCAGAGTACACTGAATAATTTATTATGTGTACTGGTTACATCTGTCTTCCCTAGTTAGGCTCTTAAGCTAACTTAAGGGGACAAGCACCTCTGTCTGTTTGTTGAAGAATATATCTCAAGCACCTGGAACAGGGTCAGGCACGCAGTAAATGCCAAATTAGCGTGTCTAGAATCTACCAGCACATTTTGAATCAGTGGTTGTCAGGGACTAGGGGTTAGCACAAGCAACTAACCATGCTCTCTTCTTTCCAACCTCACCCTACTCCTTCATCTGCCCTGAGAGGATTTTATCTTCTTTTTGTATGAACCAGAAAGCTGTACTTGGGTCGGCATGTGTTCTTCCCCACTCTAAGTTTAATGTGTAAGCTCTAGGTGATCAGTTCTCCATGTCTGCTCTTGATAGAAAAAAGTTTTGGAATGCCAGCAGAAATTCTTTCCCACCAAAGCCTGCTTCGGCAAAGTAAAAAAATCAAAGTGCTTTGGCTTTTAGACTTGTCTCTCTTGTAGACTTAAGAACTAGATTTTGAAACCCAGAACTAGAGCAATGACCACTTTGTCTTGAACTACCTCTGCCCTCCTCATGGACAGATAAAAAGCTGCAAATGCTGCCCAGGAGACCGTGAGCTCTCCGTGTTGTGGCATAGCTCCTACTGTAGCCACTGCCACAAATGACCAGCACATCCTCTGAGGCACCGATTTTATTTTATAAAAATAAAATCTTTATTTTGCCTTGTAATGCCTACATGGGATAATGGACTTCGGGACTCTTTTGTCTCTTTAAAAGACTTCATGGGTCTTTGCTTGGTTCAGGACATGCTGATCTCATGTCCTGACGGTCTAGGAGAGCCGTCTCTAGCTGGAGGCTTACAACGGACCCCCAGCATGGGAACTGGGGCTGCCCTCATGTTCAGATCCTAACATCCAAAGCTCCTTTACTACCTGGTCTTACATTAACTATTATTCATCAACTAAGCTTTTCCTAGGAAGGACGGTTTACTTTTATCCTATTTTGACTACTGAATGATCCTGACAAGTTTGTATGGAGGCAGGCATAGAGAGTTAGAACTGCAAATAGAGTGTCTGAAACCACCACATTCCTTTTACTGTATTGATAACATTTTAAACACGGGGAGACTGATTTAAAGGAAATTTATTGGAAAGAGAATAAATATTCTTCCCAAATAAAGCATCCTCACACAAGTCAAGTCACTGGCTGATAGGGCAGAGAGTACCACAGTGGACCTGGGGTGGGAGCTGGGGCTTCCCCCTCAGCCCTCCAGGTGCCTCCCCGCCCCACAGTGGAGACCTGGGAGGACAGGTATGTGGGAACCCAGACCATGGCAGTCACCAGGAAGAGGACAGAGTCCCCAACAGATTGTGACTTTGAATGCCTAGGAGAAATTCCTTAGCTCTCAGGGTCAAATCCACCTCAAAAGATTCCCGAGCTCTCCAAAGTGGAGCTTAAATTTGGCAACGTTCACCTCACAGAGTTCAGGGAAAGGGACAGTGCGCTAGAGGACTCGACTGTCTGGTTTCTATGGGAAAACAGACAATCAGACACGGGACTATTCACCATTTAAAGAATTTAATTGACTCACCTCGCTTGGAGTCCTTGCATGCTTGGCAATCTTCTGATCGTGGTTGGCTCCCTCGTGTTTAGTTTTTTTGGCCTTAAGGAAAAAACACTTAACTGAAACTGGCTTAAACAATAAAGGGTAATATTTCTCAACAGATGAACAGTCTGAGAGATGGCAGGTCCAGGGCTGGTTAACTTAGTGGCTCAACAACATCATCAAAAACTCGATTCTTTCCATAATTCTGCCCTGCTGTCCTCAGGGTGTTGGCTTTGGTCCTTTAACTCATCTCCGCATGGTTAAAAGATGGTGGCAACAGCCAACACAACACGTGGAGGCCATAGCAGACACATTTCTTTATAAAATGGGACACTCTCCCAAGCCCCACCCCTATGCCACTCAAAAATCTTTCCTTATATCTTATTGGCTATAATTGTTACCATGACTTTTTCTAAGCCAATTGTTAGCAAGGGGAAGAGAACTCCGCGACCACCTTAAATTAATCAAGACTGAGGTTGGGCACTACTTTCTTAAAGCAGGAGGTCACACGTGATATTATTAGATATATTAGAACTCTATTTACAAGAAAAACCTGAGGAAATGGCCCTTGTGTATCTAGTGCAATCTGAAGGATCTGCCACGGCTGGAGTGTTTCCTGCCAGGAAAGATGCCTTGATAAAGTGCTCTGAACTCAACTGCCTGGTCCCCGTGGGGGCGACTTGTCTTGTTGTTTTAAAAGTTATAATCTTGTTTACTTAAAATTTTTTATTCTTCTTCAGAAACAAACAAAAATGCTCCTGGAAGGAAGAGGTGACCTATTAAACTTCAAAAAGTGTTGACGCTTATCAGATATGCTTCCGTAGCACAGAGGACAGATGCCTGACAATTCCAAGGGCTCCGTGGGTGGACAGGAAAAAAATGTTAAGAGCACTAAAAAACCTTAGTAAAAGGTTTGGCAAATGCCCATTGAAGGCTCTGGGTATGACAGGCATGGCACCAAGCAGGACACCAAGGAAGCAGTCTCTGCTCCTAGGAACCACAGTCTGCCCCACCGCTTTGCCTGGAGACACTTTTGTGAGAGCTAGACCCAACTAGTCAGGGACTCCACATCTGTCCAGATGCCTCGGGCTTCTGGCTGCACCATCAGTGAGCATGACCAGTCTGCCACCAGTGGAGCAATAGAGACAGAAGGCAGTCTCTTATTTGATCCCCCTTAACTGACCAAAGCCCACTGGAAGGTGATGCATGTACCTTGTTTCAGTCCCTGTGTCTGTGGTTCTTGTGAGCAGACAAGGCCAGCAGTGCCTGCCCTGTTTTTGCCTTTTAAGAGTTCATTTATTTGTCAGAGAGAGCATGCGCACAAGCAGGGGGAGCAGGAGAGGGAGAAGCAGACTCCCCACCGAGCAGGGAGCCCGACACAGGGCTCGATCCCACAAACCCGGTATCACGACCTGAGCAGAAGGCAGATGCTTATCCAGCTAAGCTACTCAGGCACCTCTGCCTGCCCTGTTTTGTAACTACAAGGTGGGTCCACATCTCTGCTCTCCAGCAAAGCATTGGTAGCAATCTTTGGAATAATTTTTATATAGGAAGGCCTTATAAGAGGACAAAGAACAAGTTGGTGAAGGGTTGAAGGGGCGTAGGCAGAGTTCCAGGAAGGAGTGAGAGATATTGTATTTGAGAAAGCCCAGGATCAGGAGTGGGGCATGCAATGAAAAGCACTTGCACCAATTTCCCTTGTAAGGCAATGGAAACACATAAAGAATGGATTCCAAGACCTCAAACCCTATAAGAAGCAATGTGCTGACACCATGAGCCCCTATTTAATAAACATTTTGGGACTTGTGGGTATATTAGATTTAGCAGACACAGTAGAATTTTGTTATTACTATGATTAAAAGTAATTTGCATAATTCAGGAATACTAAGGGGGAAAAGAAAGCAAATTTCCCCACCAAAACCCTTATCTATTACTAAGCCTGTTGGGTGAATTATTTTAGTAATTTACTGGTGCCCGTATAGATGCACATACTCATCCATGCAGTGGTAATTAAGAGCATTGCCCAGAGAAATTTACCTCTACAGATGTAAACAAGTGGAATTTAACGAGGCTTCCAGATGGTCACAAACCACCATTTCTCCTCATATTCTTTTTTTTTTTTAAGATCATATTTTTAAGTAATCTCTGCATCCAATGTGGGGATCTCACGATCCCAAGATCAAGAGTCACGTGCTCTAATTGCTGAGCCAGCCAGGTGCCCCTCTCTTCATACACTTTCTTGATAAAGAAAATGAATGGAACAAAGATTCTATCACATGAACCAATAATTACACCCATTCTTGTGGGGACTGCTGTCCTTTCTAATGGACTACTGTACTTATGCAATTGGCTTGAATTTATTATCTACCACATGAATGTGTCTTAACTGGGATTCTATGAAATGAGACTTCCAACTAAGAGAAGGTTCCAAAGACTAAAGATCACCCCTTCAACTCCAAGAAAATTTCACAGTTAAATTTAAAAATCGTAGAGGGTGAGAAATTGGAACGAAACACCTAACAACCCATTTAAGGTAAGAGAGACAAGACGGTAAATTCCTTGATATATTCCAACTTTCCGGGGTGTGCCGTCTGAAACAAATGCCAGTTTTAGGACAGTAAGTCTCCTCACAACCCATGTGTGATCTCATGACGACAAAGATGGTAGCACAGGGCCTCTGCATTCCCCAAGCTTCTGCAAAGGGCAAAGTCTGTCAGGAGTCCTAAGCTCTGGATGGTTACTGTGTGGGGGATGTGAGCACGCTGCACCCCTGTGGTTTAAGAACAGGCTGTTGGTGGTGATGGAGAGATGGGAGCGATGACAACAGGATGCAGGGATGGAAGACATGTGACGGGAAAGTGGTGTCAGTTCCGTGAGTGCAGGAACTCGGTTGGCCTGATTTACTACTGTTTGTAGCATTGAAAGCTGTGCCTAGAATACAGTAGGTGCCAAATAAGTATTTGTGGAGGACTGAAAGCATGAACAGTGCAAGCTAACTGCATCGCCCATGCCTGCTTCCTCTTTGCCCTCCCTTGCAGCGCACTTTCCTCCCTGTTCCTTTCACCCAGGGAGGTGTGGTCACCTCACCTTTCCCATGTCTCTCCTTCCTATTTACTTTTGTCTAGCCAATTTATGGGGTTGCTCAGCAAATGTTTTGACTCCAATTGGGAAAACAAGCTCTTGGTGCCATCATTGTCACCTGGCCCAGACTCTCAAAACAAGCCTGGTGTTGAAGAAAATGTCAACGGAAAGGTTTTGGTCTGACTCTTTGGCAGATTACACAGGGCTTACAAAACACTTAACACGTCTGGATATCAAATTTGAGCTTCTTCAATTGCCTTTCCAGAGAGACCTCTCCCGCCCCCGCTCATAGCCATCCCCACCTGCGATGACTCTAGTACTGTGTCAGACAGCAGCTCCCTGGCACCTCAAACAAAACAGAAGTGGAAAATGAAGATGATGCTAAACCCGGAGTCACTGTGTCCGGAGCTTGAGGAGAAAACCAGACTCAAGTCCTTTATCTCTCATGTGGAAGGCTATGATGCATTAGGGGTGTGCTCTGGATGCAACTTGCCTATACTGTGTGCTTTGCCTATAGAAAAAAATGTTTTTTTTCTTCTTCTAATAGTCATTAGTTGCCAACACTTAAAAATCAGGAGATTTAATGTTAAAATCTACATTTCCACCTTCTCTTGAGAAATTAGAAGTTCTAGCAATGTGGTACCTGCATTTTCACAGAGCGGCTACAGCTGGGGCCGAATCACTATGGGGGCAGAAGGGCAACTGAAGCAGAGTCCCATTTCCCTCCCTGTTGGGACTGTGTGCTCTTTCCTTCAGTCCTCACTGCTCCCTACTGTCTCCTACTTTGTTTTGAGTCTTGAAGGCCCATGTGGTCTGCTGAGGCATGCCTCCCTGCCTCTTCCACCTTCCTGCCTGGCACCTGAAGGGAAATGGGGATCTCTAAGTGGTTAAAATCCCTTCTGGCGCTCTGATCCTTTGCCTGGTTCAACAAGTTGTGGCTGAGAACTTGTAAGATCGTACCCTCTCTCACACACTTCTGTAGAAGGGCCCCATTGGCTTCTAAATCCCCTCCTGTTAGAATCAGCCGGGGAGTAGTTTCAAACTTATACCAACGCCCAATCTGCATACCCAGAAATCCTGGTTTAACTGGTCTGGGGTGAGCCCAGGCATTGTGTTTTGTTTCGTTTCTTTAATGTTCCAGATTATTCTAGTATACCTCCAGTTGAAAACTGCGGTATTAGATAGCATTAACCCTCAATATCAAAGTTCAATTTCTAGGCTGACGCTTAGCTGTAATGACATGAGATTTGTGTTACTTTCCAAGGATAGATAGCAGTGGTCACTGCAAGGTGTGGACTATGTGCAGGGGGCTCCTTGGTATATCAGCTGAGCTCCACGTTCCCATTCTCCCGATCGCCTTCAAGATGCCAGTGCTCAGATTCTGGAGTCAGTTCTCTATGTGATCTTATCTGTCATGCTGACTCTGAATCTTCAGAAACCAAACCTGGTTACATCCCTCGCCTGCCCAGGGGTCTCAGCTCTGTAGTGAACAACTTCTAACTGCTTCCTGCATTCCCTCCATGCCTGTCTCCAGGGCCTCCTGAGACCCATCTCAAGTTTATTCCTGCCCATATCCCTGCTTGTTCGGACCACATGCAATTAGGTGTGGTAGGCAATAAGCTGCATTTAAGTGAGCGAACCCAAACCTGCTTTAAGCCTGTCCTGGCTGTCCCCTCCTCTGCTTTTGTTAGCCATTTCCTTTAGCAAAGCGGCCTTCTGAGTCTGGCCCAGAACTGCTGCTTCTTTCCTGGATGGGGAAAAGAGAAACAAGATTATTTGGCTCAGTTAGGGAGCTTGCTCCCATCCACTAAAAGTTTTATGATATCTTTCTTCCCTCACTTTTTGGTCCCAAATCTTTCCTCTTCCATCCAGAATGCTCAAATTCATAAGCCTATATATTGAGAAAGGCTTAAATGAATGAATAAAGAAGTACATATGGTCAAAAGGATAACCACAATGTCAATACATAACCTTGCAGAAAGTACAATACACATTTATTGAGCATCACTACAAGTAGGACTGGACACTGGCCATATAGTGGTGAATACGTCCATGTTGTCCTTGCTCTTTCTGAGCTGGTACTTTTTAGTATCTCAGATACTTTTTAGTATCTCTATGCACCTGAAGGCAGAACTGGTTGGAGTGGAGCTGACCAATAGGCTTCAACTCACAAGTCAGGGCCAGTCAAGGGAGAGCACCAGGCTGACAATTCTAAGACCATCTCTAGGTTCCTGGGTCCAGAGGGATGCTGTATGGGTAGATGGTAGAGACAGAGGCTGGTGGTGGTACCAGTTTCTGTCATCCCATTATGGCTGAAACAACATCAAACTAAGAATTGTAAGATCTATGCTCGGAACCTGGCTTCACCAATTCCTACTCACCTGTCCTTGGGCAATCAGATTTTTTGGTTTTTTGGACTACTTAATGCAGATTTCCTTCCTCACTTTAGTAGAGTACATCCTCTTACAGAAGCTTCCTGAGAAAGGGTTCATGGAGGTAAATTTTTCGGGTCCCAGCAACTTTGAGGAAAATAGCATTGTCTATCTTCATCCCAAGATCAAAGAAATAAGTTGATGTATAAAGGACTGGCAAGGAGAACTGAAAATGGTGAAGCAAAGTATTAAATATAAATGACTGTTGTAAATATATAGACATTCATGTCAGCAAGAATTATTAACAATTCTTAAAACACAGATAGTACAACAGGGAGGAAGGGAATTCAGAGGGAAAACCTGAGAGAATTATAGGGTAAAATTGTATGCCCTCTATGTTATAAGGAATGCTTCATTTTGCTCATTGTCCAGTGTTACTTCTGACACATTCTGATACTATTTTTACTACCATTCTCATATTGCATATGGCCTGTGTTTGATGTCTTCTTTATCCCTGCTGTTCTGAAATTTCACCAGGATGCCTTTGTGCAGACCCTTTTCCATGTAATGTATGGGTCCCTTAACCTGGAGACTTGTGTCTTTCAGTTCTGGGTACATTTCTTGCTTTATGTCTTTGGATATTTCATTCTTGTATTTTTAACATTCTCTATATCTGGAACTCCTATTTGTTATACATCAAATTTCCTAAATTTATTATTTGTATTTTTTTTCTCCTATTTTCTATTCCCTTTGAATATACTTTCTGGCAGCTTTTACTAACTTTCTTTAGCCCTTTTACTGACCTTTAAATTTCAGTTAACCTTTTTTCTAGTTTTAATTTCCAGGAGCTCTCTCCTCTGTTTTTTTTTTTTTTTTTTTTTTTTTAAATATAAAACCCTGTTACACATATTTTCTTTTACCTCTCTGTGACTATGAATCTATGAATCACAGCACTAAAAAACTTATATTTTAGTTTTCTTTTGCTCCCTGGTTTTGTTTCCTCTGAGTTCCTTCCTTTTCATCTCCCATTCCTCTCTGCTGTAATATCTGTGTTTCATTTTAAGGGTTTCAGAAATGTTAAGAATTATTGTTGACATTTATATCTAGATATACATTTACAACAATTATTTTTGTTTAACTCTTTGCCATTTAAATCCTTCTCAACAGTGTTTTATACTATGATTTACTTCCTGTTCTTGGGATCTTAATTTTGATTCATCATTTAGTTTGCCAGAGTACATCTTCAAATAACTCTCTCAAAATGTGATACATGGGGAGTATGTATTTGGACTCTATGTCTAGAAATGCATTTCTTTTGGCTTCACAGATGAAAATCAACATGGGTATAATATTCTTGGTTTATTATTCTTAGATTTCATTATTATTCTTGGATTTCACTTCAAAATCTTATAAATACAGCATCATTGTTTCTCTGGCATTTCCATTTGCAGAGGCAAGTTGAGACCTTGTCCAGTCTTTTTCATTTGTGGGTACTATTTCTGGTTAGATGCATTCCCATTTACCCACTTAGACATGTAATTCCAGGTTTTGCTAGAATATGTTTTAGAATACTTCCTTTAAAAAAATTTTTTTAAGTAGGCTCTATGACTAGCATGGAACCTAACATGGGGTTTGAACTCATAACCTCAAGATCAAGACCTGAGCTGAGATCAAGAGCCGGACTCTTCTGACACCTGGGTGGCTCAGTCAGTTTTGCATCTGTCTTTGGTTCAGGTCATGATCCCAGGGTCCTGAGATCAAAAGTGTGGAGGGCTCCCTGCTCAGCAGGGAGTCTGCTTCTCCCTCTCCCTCTGCTCCTATCCCCACTGTGCTTGCTCTCTCTCTCTTGCTCTCAAAAAAACAAAAACAAAAACAAAAAAAGTAAAAAAAAAAAAACCTAAAAAAAAACTTAAAAAAAAAAAAAAGTCAGACTCTTAACCGACGGAGTGCCCCAGAATATTTTTCTGGATGAGCCAATTGTCCCTTTACATCTGCAGATTCAGACTTTTTTTCCACTGGTAAGTTTTCTTTTTTATCATGATTTGAAGTGTTGTTTCTAGTCTAGGTACTCCAGTTTCTAGAACTAGAAATCTATGCTGCTTGGGTTAGCCCTCTGTTCTCTGAATGATAATCACTTCATATCTGCCATTTTATCTCATTTAAAAAATATGTATTTTTTCCTTTTCTCTCTTCTGGAGGAGTTTCTAGGTTTACCTCCACATTACTGATTGAACCACGTCAGCTTGGCTCCTTACACCTTCAAGGCAGATTTTGGTTGTGTTATTGCAAATATTGTTGCCTTGCAATACTTTGTTACCATGCCAACCCACCTTTCCTCCTCGACGTTTTCATTTTATGTTGAGGCACGTGAGGTAGCTGTTGTATCTTGTTAGCCCTTCACTTCAGAATGGGTTCAGCCATGACTTTTTGTTCCTATTTCATTAAGGTCATGTGTTACTGAGGATGTTAATTTTCTAAAATTTTATTTTTAAGTCATTTCTATTCTAAGGCAGTCCCTTGAAGTCTTTAGTTCTTAAGGTATCAGAATTATCTGGGAGAACTTGTAGGGTTGATTTCTGGCTCCATCCTGAGGGATTCAGCAGGCCACCTAGTGTAGGTGTTGTCCAGACTCAAGTGGGTCCACTGGAGTGCAGGTTCTATTAGCTTAGGCCTGTCACCAGAAATGAGACAGAAGTGCACAGCACACAGCCCACTTCCTGGTCACTCACAGGTCTGAGTCATGTTGGCTTTCCTGGAAAGAGGTGGAAATTTTTCCCACTACTTCCAAGGCCTTGCTCTCTGTTGTTCACTATCTACAGTGTTCTTTGGGTGGGACTTCAATCAGCAATGCTCCACTGTCAGTCCCAACCGGCCCTGTACCAATGGGCACAGATCACAGTGGAAGGGAGAGTCCACATCTATTGTAGGAACAGGGGCTCTGTTCTCAACAGGGGGCACACACCTGTGTCTCTGAACAAAGAGGACGGTTCATGGGATCTTCTTCCTGTCTCTGGTGCAGAGCCCCCTTATGTTATATGGAGGGAGTATAGCTAGCTCGTGGATATGCTAGATTATTTGGCCCTCCGAATTTGGATCCATTAAACATCTTAAAAATCTCTCTCAGTTTCCAGCAGTAGGGTTTGTTTTCTTTGTTGGTTGAATAAGAAGAATCTTAATCTGTGCATATTCATCCTTACTCGAGCCTTCACAAATTTGTCAAGTTGGAGAGGCTAAGAGAAGCAGTCGCTACTAGCTAGATAGCATGTTCAGCAGGAATAGAAAATTTTAGCATGAACAATCTGAGATGGAAGGGAGGATAATTTGGAAAGGGGGAGAAACTGTGGAGGTAAGGAGTTTAACTCATTTTACCAAATTGTTCTCGTAAGTGTGCTCCAATATGCACATGGCTTCTGATCTGCCTGTCCTTCTTTTCCTTTCTGTCTGTAACAGAGGAGCTTTCCTTATTCCTCTTCTCTTTCCAACCACACTTGGCGGGGAGAATTTAATTCTCTATTTCTTCTAGTCCTATGCCCTCGGAGTCCTTTGGAGGGCTCTGATCCAGCCCCATAGGCTCACCTAAACCTGCCTTCACAGGAGTGCCTTCCTGGGGTTGATGCTAACATTGTGGCTTTCTACTAATCTCCTTTCTTCCCGCACGCTTTTTCAATTACCTCCAAGCCTTCTTCTCTCCTCTCTGCTGCTTGGCTCCTCATACAGCTGTCATCACTTAGGTGGATATTCTGGGCCTGTGTTACTTGTGTTATTGTGTATATGCATTCTATTTGTTCTACTCCACAGTGATACTGTACACTCCTTCGACCACAGGGACCCAGTCTTCCATTGCCTTAGTAGTTGCTCAGTCTGTCGTGAGTGCCCCCAACATGGGGGCCCCTCAAATGAAGAAGATTACATGTTTCCTTTTGCATGTATATGCCCAACTGTAAGAGCAGACTCTTCCCTCTGTAGTTTCTGTTTCTTAATCACTTCTCATTTCTCTCCTCATTAACTTCAGTTCTATGAGGCTGTGGATAGATTTCTGGTACTTGAAATCAGAAAACCTCTGTTCTTCTCCAATGATATTACCCTGTAACTTTATACAAGTCATTTCACATCAGTGAGCTTCAGACTCTAATGTGTCTTTGTAAGGCGGGGGGGGGGGGGGGGATTATAATGGCTTCCCCACACAGCTCCTGATTCCTGCTGCTAACACTAAGTTCATATTGTGCTCCTTGTTCTGCTGAGGTGTCAGAGCTCCTCAGTGATTTTGTTCCACATTTCCCCTGCCCCTGGCCATCAGAGTACCTAGTGACTAAGATGTTTTCCTACATTGACAATAGGTAGGCATGGCTCTATAAAGAGGAAGCCCTTGGGCCTGACACGAGGTACAAGGAAAGGCCAGTCATACCTCTGAGCATCCTGGTTTAAAACATGTGACTGGAAGAGACCTTCCAGATGACATAGGCAAGGCTTTCTGTATGGGGAAGATAGCTACAGCCCAAGGTTCAAGCTCCTATTTATATCTCCTGCCTAGAACCAAACCTTTACCAAACTCAAAAACTGGTTCCAGTATTGCAGCCCCAGTGTAGTCATACAATATCTTCCATGGCTGTCATTTCATTCCCAAATATCATGTACTTAGCCTTTATCCTAGAGCAGCTCAGCGGCGTTACTGGAAATTGCTTCCAGTAACAGCATTGGCTTTTCCATTGCCTGATTCCAAATGAATCATATATGATCTTATTTCTGAAATTGACATCAATTGATGTTAGGCCTGGGATTTACATAACAGCTAAGATGTTTATAAGCACCATCCCAGCTTAACCTTCTTCTCTCAGGCCACAGTGTACTCTGTGATGAGGGCTGGTTGCAATTCTAGTTCCCTACAGCTAGCTCCCCCCCAATCCCCACCTCAGTTTCTAGCCTTCCAAATCTAAGTCTTAGCATACTCCCTGGTATAAAGGAGGGACTCAACAAATGTTTGTAGAGTAAAGGCAGACCTCACCCCAACAGGGATCCTGATGAGAAATAACTATTTTCTAATTTCAGTGTGAAGCATATGGAAAGACTCACTCTCTCCTCCAGATAGCAAGGAATAGGAACAGCCAATTTATTTGTTCTCAAGTGTGACTTGGGCTGGTATGCAAAGAGAGTTCCAACTTGCTAAGCAGTCTTGTTAATTTTATTCTTTCTCTTGTAGTTTCCCTTGGTGCCAGTCCCAACTGGCAGTTTCTGGAAGTTCCCAGCAATGGCATCTCTTGATGGTGGTAATTATTAATTTGCTGCCTTGGGAATGACAGCTGGTCCTATAAAATCTCCAGTATCTTTAATGTCCCTGAAGATGTTCCATGCAATTTTTTTCAGCATCATTCCTACAGAGCAGTCCAAAGTTGGAGCACTCTTCTTTGAGCAACTTCTATTTGCTGCTCCAAGTCCTCTACTGCCTTGCTACTCAAAGTGTGGTCCATGGATCAGCAGCGTTGAAATCACTTGGGAGCTTGTTAGAAAGGCAGGATCTTGGATTGCACCCCAGACCTACTAAAACAGAATCTGTGTTTTCACAAGATTCCAGGTGTTTCCTATGCACATTAAAGTTTCAGAAACATTTCCTCAATACAGTTCAGATTCAATAGGTCTAGGTCAAGGGTGGGGCCCAAGATTTTGCAGTTTTGAACAAGGTCCAAGGTAATGGTAATGCAGCTGGTCCAGGGGCCACTCTTTGAGTAGCAAAGCTTTAGTTCATTAGGGAAAATGATGTCCCCTTCCCCCGCCCAACATCAAAGAAGGCAGGGCACAGATGGCTGATGTTCCCTTAGCCTAGAACACAGTTTCTCCATCCCAGCTGCACACCAGAATCATCTGGGAGGTTTTTGACAATACTGACACCCTGGCCTATTCCCAGAGTTCGTGATTTGAATGGTGTGGGAAGGGACTCTAGCACTGGGATGGTTTGGAATTTCTTTGGCAGTTCTAATGGATGGAGAACAACTGGCCTAAGTTGAGCTCCTGTTGTTAGTAGGAGTACTCCCTGCCTCCCTCTCCTACCAAATTCTTACTCCTCTTGCAGGTCTAAGCTCTTACATTGGGAAGACTTTAGTTAAATTCCCAATTCCACTTGAAGTACCTTCAAAGATCACAAGAACATTTGTGGAAATCAAATTCCAGCAGCTACTGGGTAGATATTCTAAGCAACCCTTTAATAATGACTGATGATTCTTCTTCACAATCTTTGCCATGAAACTACTCCTAAAAGGCACTATTTTTTTTTTTTTTTTGAAAGGCACCATTCTTTAAAAGACTCCAGGATGGCTACTGGTCCTGCTGTCAAGGTCTTTCTGCTTCATTTTCTTTTCCCCCTCTCTCAGTGTAATTTCTCCACCTGACCCCACACCCCAGCATCAACTTTTTGAGTGGAATTCCCAGGAGAAAAACACAAGTCAGGTATCCTGTATTCTTCCGCATCTCTTCCTCAGTCTTCATGTTGGTCAGCAATTCCTTTCCTACATCAGTTTGTCATGTTTAGGTGCTTATGGTCTTCTCAAGGAATTCTTCAGCAGTCCCCTGGCTCCTCTCCTCTTCACTCCTGAGGACAGTGTTGGAGTTTGAGGGTGACAATGAATTACTTCCCTTCTTTTCCACTCTAAACCTCAAAGCTAGGGAGACATAGACATAGGAGGCCCAGGGCTGGAGACAAGAATGTCTGCTTAATTGCTGATAAAGTTAGACTGGAGAGCATGGCAAGGAGGAGGTCCCAGGTGGCTTTCAAGATTTCTCATATTGCCCTGCGTGACATGCCCACCTGGAACTGCAGGCCTCACCTCTGCAAACCAAAGTTCAGTCCTGGGAAGCTTCTGGAGAATATAAAAAGCTTGAGTCTAGAAGAAGCATCTCAGGAAGTGAGACAGGAAGGGATGGTGCTGCACGTGTCCAGTTCTCCAACCTAACTCATGAATCAGAGAAGGGGGATGAGAGGAGAGCAGGTCATCCTGCCAACATGCAAAATGGCCTCCTTTGGGCCAAGATGGGAACTCAAGGAGAGACTCCCGCAGGCAGTGACATCTTGCTAGGAACCTCAGAGGGAAGTGTCAAGGCTGTAACCCCTCACGGGCCCTTGGAAAAGCCAGTAATCAGAAAACTGACCAGTCAATCTCCCCTACTGAATCTAGTCTGTTTTCTACTCGGGTCCACAGCCCAGCAGAGCCTTCAGTACCCACAGTCTGTTCCACAGGGTTCCACCGGATCTGATGGGCTTGGAGAGAGCTGCTGGTTCCCACTGGCAATAGAAATGGGGAGTGTTTTAAAAGAAATATCTTCCCCTCACACTCATTCACGTGCAAGTAGCTGGCAGCATTAGGTGTGGGCCAATGGGAACTTGAAGCTGTTCTAACTGAAAGAAGAGGTGCTTGGTGCCAAGCAGTTTTCCAGTAAAATGGTTTTAAAAATAATCAGGGAAAAGACAGTGACGACCAGAAGAAGGGACAGGTTTTGAAGAAGTCACTGGAAAAGGGTGCTGAGCCTAATTCCAGAGAAACAAGATGAACCAGGATGTATTTTGCTTCACTTTGCTTCACTAACTGGAAATGTGGCCGAGAGGAGAATAAGGAAGGAGGGGCTTAGGGTTCACAGTGGAATCACATTTAGCCAAGAACCAGCTTATTGTCCATGATTGTTTTCTCTTTTCACATTTACTCCTCTACACTGGAGATGTCTCCCGGGCACCACAGATATAATTCAAGTTGGGTTTCTGTCTCTCTCAAATGTGGAGTCCTCTTTGGGAAATTAACAAGACTATAGTGATCTTTGGTTTTAAAAATATTTAATGATTTCCTAGAAGCATCCTCAAAGTCAATAGATGCAGGTTTAACAAGAACTTGTTTTCTAAAAACTGAAAACTAAAAAATGGAAAGTCAGTACCATGAGCGATGCAGAAAAATGGAGGCTGGATAACTTGTCTGTATAATTAATTACAGAAGGTAACACTGTTTTCATTATCAAGTCGACCTGGAGTCCCTTTAAACTAATGTACCAGTTACAAGCAGTCAGGGGATGTAGTAAAGTGAGGGAGACCTGCCTGATCCATTGCCATAAACAGACCCTGTGTTAGAGCTCATGTGTTTGTTTTCTTTTCTTTTATCCCTCTGAACAGAAATACTTAAATTGTAAGTGGGGACTTCTCATAGCACAAATCTTGCGTCATATGTTTAAAAGCTGTGGCAAAATCATCTTTTGGCAGAAGTTGTATCGCCTTAGACAAGCCATGTCTTGGTGTGTGTCCTTTAGGAGGGATGGTTTTCAGAGAGATTTCCCATATGGTGCATCCAATCAGCCTGCTGACTCATTTTGGACTTGGCACTACTGATGTATGAACCAGGGTTCAGAAAGGTACATATGCAAGTGGTCTTACTGGTGGGAGCTCATGGCTCCCCATCGAGGTGGTGCCCCAACTGTCCACACACTTGTCTTGATGGCTGTTTTCCAAGCATAGTGCACGTACAGTGTGGCCCCCTCTAAAACTTGTGCACACTCAGCAGTTCACTTCATGGGGAGTTGTCCAGAACTTAATCTCCTTTCTCTTAAGGTATGCCACTGAGCTTCACAATGGTCTCTTAATTTGTGATGATTCTCCCAAATGTGTTCGAGAGGAGATGAAAGGAATTTTACGTGAGGTGGATCTCACATGCAAAGTGAATGGGCTTCATCTGTGTACTCACAAATCTTCGCACCAGAGGGTTGAAAGGTCCCTAAAGGTCAACCAGTACAAAGCCCGGGTTGCAAACAATTGCAGATATGGAAACCCACATAGGCATGCAACCCATTCTTTAAAAAGATTAAAATTACCCAGTTTTGCTGAGGATTGTTCAAAGCACTGTTGCAAATTGGGGTGGGGAGGCAATGTCTTGGTTAATTAGCAATACTAAAAAAAAGTGGAAATTCCTATGAACAGAGAAAATAACCTATTCAAGTTCTTAGCAGAGCAGAAATCTGCTTTTCTCTTTGTGAATAACATATGGGCTTCAAGCCCATTTACTGAAGCCAGTGAGTGTGACGTACAAGTCTTGGTTTACAAACACCTTGTTATATCTGAAATGCACACACAATACAGAGAGGGAAAGAGAGGCTGAGAGACAGTGAGAAACTTCCTTCCCATGAGTCCCATGGGGGTTGCCCCTCAGGAACGTATCTTCTAAGCCACAGATCTATAAGTTGTATGATTTAATTTCAAGAACCTACCAGAGTTGGTCTGGTATGCACTGTACATGTTTCCCTATCCTATTTGTTTCTGCTAATATATATAATGAGGTCCTTAGTTAGGGTCATGCCTTAGCTATGTCCACTTGCCAGGGTTCTGATGAACAGCAAGGGCAACCTAACTAAACCCATGTGCATAAGGACTGTGGACCCTCCTGGGTGATTAAAGGGAATAAGAATCAGGAGGAGCTTGCTTCAGTCAGAAAATCATAGTTGTTGGAAGGGAGAGACTTGGGGCTACTTAAATTTATTTCACAGCTTGCCCCCATCAGACTCAGGTCTCAGTTCTGGTGACATTAAACACTGAAAGAGTTCTATGGCTGGGCACTTTTTGGCTTATCTGCCTGGGACAGCACTCCCCTCTTGTTAGTAGGATTCTGGGGGTGGTTGTCAATCACAGTGTCTCATCCTTGGTCATAGTGATGGGTCCAGTGATGGTCATATGACACAACCATAGTCAAAAGTCTATTTCCCGAGATTCCTAATGAGAGCTCTCTGAGTTCTGTGGTCATGACGCTTCAAGGACACAGGCCCAGAGCTGAGGATAGTTTCCAAATTTTCCCCACATGAGGACAAGTCTGAGGAATAAAGTTAATACACTAAAAGAAGCAGAGACAAAAAGCAGACAGCAAAGGAATGAGTTCCCTGGTGTTTGGAGTCCTGAATCTAGTGGCTGCTGAGGCAAACTCTACCCCTTGTCCTTTTCCTGGTTTGGTTATGTCACTCAATAAACACCTCCCTCTTTGGTTAATTTAGGTCAAAGGGGGTTTCTCTGGCACTCTATAAACTCCTGGGGGCACAAATTGCACTTCTTGGAAGCTTCTTTAACAGGATTCACAAAGGTCTCCTTGCCTTGGACCATTGTAAATCCTGAGCATTCGATAGAGGTAGAACATATAATTTATCATACAAACCAGGACACTTTTGAGAATAAAAGGGAGCACTACTAAAACTGACACCAAGACAACAGCCATACACTAAAATTGAGGGGCACCTTGGTGAAGGACCTTGTCTGGTGCATGTGTTGTGGTCACGTGTGGTCATAATGCCTGGTGGATAGCCGGCATACCTTGGGAGTGAGGGAAGACCCAGCTGGAGTTGGTCTTTTATGAGCTCAGATAAACACTCAAGAGAACCCTTGGTGGCACTTGTGCAAGTTTGAGGTCCAATATAATTTTGGTACTGTGATCAGGGCTCCATTTGTACCCATAGCTGATGGGAGCTGGGGACATTCAGGTTACAAACAGGAAATACAGGAAACTCTGGATAGCTTTCATCTGGAACAGGGACTGATTATTCCAAATGCATACAAAGCTCCTTTTTCTGAGAACATATCCCCAGTGTCCTAGGTGAGCCCCTAGTGTGTGACTCTGTCCCTTTGTTAGTAATTCATTAGGCCACTGTGGAGGCTGATCCAAGTTGGGCCAATCAGGTTCTCCCTCCCAAGAACCGGGGCTAATTATTAGCTAGTTACCCTTTAGGTGGTTGATAACACGTCAATCCGGGAGACTAGGGGCAGCCATTTTGCGATGTGACCAGGGAAAGTCAGTCTGCAATGAAAGAGAAAAAAAGAAGCAGATGTGCAGAGGGCAGCAAGAATGAGAGGCAGTGTTTTTTCCTGGGTTGCTGACAAGCTTCCCAGACCTTAGTTCCTCAGGTTGGGCTGCATTTTCTAGCCACAGGCTCTAGGAGACACCGCTTATCCTTAGACCACCCTCCACATCTTGCTTCAGCTAGCTTAAATTGATTTCTACTTCTTTTATCCCAAAGTGTCTTAACTAATACCAGGATATTTATTTTTGATGATTTAAGAGCTCATATATTCCCTCGATAGCTTATGAGCCAAACAATCCCCTCTCTGTACCATACCTCTCAATCCAAATATTGATGTGTTCCTTCTCTAATTGAAGCAACGCATTAAAGGAAAATACAAAACAAAACAAAACAAAAAATGGAAACACGGTCCTCATACTCTGAAGTCACATGGGATCCACATGGACTTAATTAGGATGAGAGACAAACAGATAAACATTTGGGGACGCCTCCTTCCCATACAATATTTCATAACATGGGACCAGCCTGTAAAATTGAGATGTCAAAAATGATTTTGGTAACTTGTTCGCTCAATTTTTCCTAAGTAGACAAGTGCTGAAACACAAAGATTCGTAAAATTCTAGCTGAAATACACACAGAGCTGATCCTAGGAAAAATTGGGAAATAGATGAAATTTGTTAATGTTTCCCCAACTCTGCTTTCTGTGTTTCTCTCCCCTTCCTGCCTCCCCCACATCCCCCAGAGGAGAGCCATCTGACAAACTAAATTACAGTAAAGTGTTAGTTGCTCCTATTAGGTGTATTTGCATTTTTAAAAAGTCTAGAGAGGGTGATACAAAATCAAAGAAATGATTCTTTTGCTATTTTGAGGATATCTACTTTTTGTGAACACTTCTCTACTTATATATAAAGCCAGTAGTGACCTTGATAAATAAGGTGAACACAAAAGAGAGCGACAAAATTCAGAGCACTTTTTTAGTAGTCCTAAAAAATTTTACCTCTTACTTTTCTTTTGGAGCCAAAATTTCCAAGTCAAAAGCTGGAAATGGAAAAGGAATAATTAGAAGGGTGGAGTAGGAAAGACCCTCGATGCTCCTGTGTGTGCACATGTATGTGTGTGGGCACGTCTGTGTGTTAGGCTTGACTAAAGAACCATTCCCACGATTTCCCTGCAGGTCTCTCCCTCTTCTGCTGCATAAAGGAGATGGGTGCCTCTCACAGAAGATCAAAGCTCTTCAGCTTGGGTGGGTAGCCAAACCACTGTCCCTCTTCCACTGCTGGGCTGTCTAGCAAAAGTGACCAAACTATGCTCAACTAGCACGTCTTCCCGTGGGGAAGAGAGCTGGAGCCAAGGACCTCACAGAATAGGAGCCCATGATCAGTCCCAGGAGAACACCAGTGACTGTCTAGAAAGCAGTAGAACCTCACCCCCATGGCAGGACTTGCTGAAGATGCCAGAGAGGTCTGCTGGGGGATGGAGGGTGATTGAACTGAGTTCTGCATTCATCTGTTGATGGCACTGCCTGGCAGGGCACCAGAGATTGAAAATGAAAAGTCCATGTTGTGCTTTGACTTAAGACTGGGGCAAAGGCCAGCCTGTTTTTTGTTCCATGCTCCTGAGGGAATGACTTTAGAGGAAGGACGCATTCTACCCAATTGAAGGCTTTGGGTAGTTGATGTGGAAAGGATATAGGAATATCAAAATGCATCCAAGGGCAGGAGCCTAAGCCAACAATACCACTTTTGGGTATATATCCAAAAAAATTGAAAGCAGGATCTCAAAGAGATATTTGCACACCCATGTTCATTGCAGCATTATTCACAATAGCCAAAAGATGGAAGCAACCCGGAAGTCCACTGAAAATGAATGCATGAATAAATGGAATATTATTCAGCCTCAAAAAAGAAAGAAATCCCACCACATGCTACGTCATGAATGAACCTTTAGGACATGACAGTAAGCTAGATAAATCAGTGACTAAAAGACAAATACTGTATATTTGCACTTATATGAGTTATCTATAGTAGTCAAACTCATAGAGAGCAGAAAGTTGAATGGTGGCTGCCAAAGCTGGAGGGAGGGGAAGCGGGTCTTTTTCGGTAGGATGGGGTCTACCTCTCTAGAGGTTCAGTTTTGCAAGAGGAAAATGTCCTAGAGATCTGGCAGCTAGTAATTTGAATATAGCTGGCCCTTCTGAACTGTATGATTGGAAACGGTTAAGACAGTTAATTGTATGCTATGTGTTTTTTCCGTTCTTTTCTTTTTTTTTTTTTTTTGCCACAATTGAAAATTAAAAAATGATTTGACAGGTGTCCACGTGGAACAAGGGGTGTTTCCGTTGTCTGTGGGGATAGCTGGAGTGAGACCACCAGAAATGGTTTTCCCCAGGGGTAGGGAGGGCGGAGGAAAGTGGTCAGCAGGTGTCTACCTGAGGTGGGAATATTAATACATTTAGCAAAACCAAGGCTGACCCTGGTGCTGTTTCTTTTTCAGGAGCAGCCCCAGAAGGCGCCCCATTCTTGGGCCTCCTCCTTCAGTCACTGGGAAGTAAACAGAGATGGGAGGGTCCCTGTTCTGGGAAAAAGCTAATCAAATGATCCAACTGCTCCTCCTTCGCAACCCCGAGAGAGGTACCAGGAAATACAGTGTTGGCTGAGACCGGGAGGGCCATGAATAAGGGAGGCTGTCAGGGACAATCGCTCCCCTCCTCCCAGCTCCTCCCAGACCTTTGCCTGCACAAGCTAGCCCTGGAGTAGGTATCAGCCAGGGGGCTGGAGTGAGACCCTGGCTCGGGGAACACAGTCGCCCAGCCTTCTGCTTTCGCACTTTGGAAAAGAAACCGTCTTCTCTCCCTATCCTGTTATTTAGTGTTTGGGAAAGGACCAAAAGTCAGCTAGGAGGCAGAGGACTGGGAACCACCGTGAAGGTAGGCATCCACGGAACAGTTGTGAAGCTTGTAAATCCAAACCCCCATGAAGAGTTTCCTGATGAATTCCCCAGTGATACTCTTGGCTGAGATGGGAGGGCGGGGTAGGGGTTGCAGAGAGAGAGAGAGAGATGCTTCTCCCTTACTGGGAAGTCGTGTTCCTGTGACCCTATTTCAATCTTTGGTAATGAACCATTTCAGAACAAATGAAGTCATTGGAGTCACTGATAATTACATAAATTTTCTTTTTTCACTTAAAACTCTTAAGTTTCTATCCACAAAGTCCCATTTTTAGTAACACATTGAATCCTGCCAACATCCTGAGGCTGATTTTGTCTTTACACTTCTAGGAATTTCCGAGGACGTGGGGGTTCAGGCTGCCAGGACGGATGTGGATATGTGTGACCAGCAAGGAGCTTCTAAGGTCTGAAGATTGGGAAGGTCGAGGGTCAATCCCTCCTAAACCCCAAAGAGAGCGTCATCTCCTCTCGGGCCTTTTCTGTGAGTTCTCCTTCAACCTCTTGAAAACAAGATCCCCATTTCACCTCGACCACAAGGTGATCCAGTGCCAGGAGTGTTTTTAGTGACTCTAACCCGTCCCCAAGGCCACATCAATGCAACGTCCAAAAAGGCAAGCATTTGGAACTCTGAAACCCCTGGAGACAAAAACAGGACTCTGTGATGATGTGGTTTATGGAGTCTCATTTTTAAAAATCGGACACACTTACCACGAAAGATGCTGTGGAAAAATAATTGGATTTACCCCAACTCCTCTGCTATTTATTGCCTTGAATGGCACTGAGGTTATATCAGAACACAGTCATAAGGGGAAGAGGCTTTGGAACAACTAAACCACATTTCTCCTAAAAAGTAAGTCTGTCATTAACCCTTTGTACAGTGTAAGCCATGTGACTCTTGCACAGTGTTTGTTTGCAAAATACCAAGACAAGGTTAACAAATGTAAGGTGTTTTATGCTCTGAATTGAGGATGTGGTCCTCTTGTGTAGAAAACAGGGTCTCTAATAGCCCTACCCATCGGTGGACTCCAAGTCTTAAGACTCAGACACTTTTCTCCCTCCAAGAGCGAAGGGCCCAGCATGCAGAGGGATGGATGGTCTTCCTTCTGTCCTCGGCTCTCGCAGGAAGCCAGCCCCGAGGGATATGTTGCACAAGCCTTGCTTGACTGTGACTGACTTTACTGTGTACTTGGGTTTTAGGACCTCAATATTTGCAGCTCCTACACTGCCATATCAAATCCATGACAGCTTGTGGGGGAAGCTCATAAAATGCCTTGGAAATTAAAACAGTTGACTGCAGCAGGACAAAATCTAGTGGCTATTTGACAGGCAAGATTTTGCAATTAGAATTTCTATTCCAGCTGACCACAGACAGACCCTTGGCTGCCATCTTCCAAGGGGCTTCTGAGAAGTTTGTAGAGCTTCCATGGCCGGTGGATCACAGCTTAGTCAATGATATCAGATGTGAAGTCGCTCTTCCTGCCACGAATCCATCTGTAGTTAAACAAGATAGTCTGACTGTGCCAATAATTTGCTCAATTTTGCACAGCCATGTTTAAGGAGGCAACAAGAAATCTGCTTGCAGATCTCTAGGGAACTCTCAAATCAAAGACAGCAGAGATCAAAAGTCCTTGAAAAAGCCATCTGGGAACTTTTGTGCGCTAACAAGTTTGCTCTTGAAGCTCACACACCACACTTGCAAGATGACAAACAGATACCACAGACTTCTGGGGAAATTCTGCACCACACTCTGCCCCGAAGAGAAGCCATATACTCTCTAAGGTCATATGTCCCCCGCTGATGCAATCCCTGCCCCAATCCCCCAACCACAAGGTCACTGGCTTTCGTGGGAAATAGAATGGACACCTCTCTGCTATTGGTCTAGTGATGTCCTGGGTAGCAAAGAAGCCAATGGTGCAACAATGGTAGAAATAGTCACCATTTCTTAAGGACCTGGTAGGTATGATTTTGCTGAACTTTTAGCATACACTATGCAATTTGTCATAATAATTCTATGAGGAAGGCATTAGTTTCGGCACCTTACAGACAGGAAGTAACTTGTCCCAAGGTACAGAGCTTTAAGCAGCATAGCCCAAGTTTCTAATCAGGTAGGTTTGGCAGGTTCACAGTGCTGCCCTCACAGGAAACTGAAAGATGCTAGAGAAATGTCATTTCTCCTCTTTGAAAGCTAAATCTGTTGCATGATTGTTTAATGTCCTTTTCAGCAGCAGTGGCAAACTTCTACTCCTCTGTCCTTCGCATCCCAGTGAGAGCTCATGTTGTGTGTAAAGACATCTCTGCCTTTTCTAGGCTCGTGTAAATGTCCTTTTCTCAACACCCTCAAGACATTTTATGCAGAACTTCAGGGGTGCAGTGATCTTATTTGAATAATTATTTGTATATTTGTATGCCTCCTATTGAAAACTAAGAATTTCTTAGTGCAAGATCCATGTCTCCATAGCTTTTGATCTGAGGACTGACACAGTGTTCGGCTCTGTAACTACTGCTGATAGGTGGACCAAGGGGCCATGGATCCCTAAGAAGTGTACCATGTACTCAATTGTGCCAAAAGTATTAGATCGAACCATTTGGAACTGCAGTTTTTCTAGGTCAAAAAGTGTCAACTGTAGGTACTTCTGTACATTTCAATCTAATACATCTATTACAGTGGATGTGGCTACTCAGAAACGTGGCTGGTTTTCAAATTTGATGTATTAAAAGTCACACATCTAAGTGAATGCTTTATGAATCTGCTGTCACATTTTATTGAGAATGTCCTTTATTTTTGTAGTTCTAAAACATTCAGTCTTGCATTTTTACCCCAGATCAGCTGGTCTTTGGAAGTCCTTTCACTACTAAAGGTGTTTGTCACAAGACATTTGGGATGCTTGGAAAGGCAGTGTCATGTAATGCTCGAGAACAAATTTCTAGGTGTCATCTTCAGCAAATTAAAGTCTCTACTCCTTCCCCATCTGCAAGAGCAGGATCTCCAGGGTGTCTGTCTCACGAGGTTGTTGTAGGGATTACATGAGGTAATACACACTGCTTAGAAAAATGTTTGGGACACACTCAGAGCTCACTGAGTGTTTGCTGTTATTATTATTATTATTATTATTATTATTACGGAATTTGGTGTGTGTGGAAGGCATGCATGTTGGAATAGCAACAGAGTGCATGAGTAGCCATGAAGAAAAATTAAGTAAATGAGTAAAGGGATCCCAAACAACATGGACTCTATCTTTACCTGGATAGCTCCCTGATGGAGTATGTAAATAGGAAAATTTTAATTATAGGAACCGAAGTATCTTAAGAGTGCACGATATTTGCAGTTTTCTGAGTGCCTAAAGCCTTGTCATTTAGTCCTCCATGTGGTATCCCAGCACTCAGATTCCCGCTGGTGTCCTTTACAACACCATGAGTCCTATTGTACAGATCCAAGTCCAGCTGTGGTATTTGAAAATAATCAAACTGGCGTCACCAATTCACTTCTTCCTTTCTTTTCCCTCAAAGTTTCTTTCTTTCAAACAGTTTTGAAATACCATTACTAAATTTCCTCTTGCCTTTTAAATATATTACACATTGTGTTACGTATTTGTGGTTGAGATAATCACATGGTTCCATTTGTTTTAAATTAAATCCGTTTAAGCTACGAAAGTCTCCAAGTGTCCTGTAAAGGCCTGCTCTGCATGCAATATGGGCAGAGCCCATGGCCAAATAATTAGGAACTAATTTGTCAGAATCATAACCTGCTCGCAACTTTTGAACACTATCTGTCTAAATTCCTCTACGGAGATAAAGCTCAGCTTTGTGGAAGTTCAACCCAACCCAGTAGCAAAGGGGATATTAAAGTGAATGGGTCCGCTTCTAAATTATAACCAGATACAGGACCCTTTCTTTGTGTTCCATGTTGAGTACTGTCCGACATTGTTCCTAAATCAACTGCATGTTTGGGGACAATTAGAGAAAGAAATTAGATCCAATGCATCTTTTTTGCAAGTCATGAAATGAAGGACAAAGGACAGGCGCTGCAGAGATAGAGGACAGGAACCAATTATCAGAAGCAAAGTAGCAATGACAGGCTATAGCAACCTTATTCAAACCTATGCGGGGAAAAAAGGTGTATAATTACACATATATGTGGCCAGTCACATTCTACATAAATCTATATAACTTTCTGTAATGCAGAGAGTTGTTTGAATCCAAGATTTGAAGTTGCTCTTTTAAAAAAATTCTTTGTTAAAAAAAAAAATGCTTCGTGTAGGAACTCAGGCTAAAAGGTGGATGTGGCATGTGGTGTATGTGGTGACTGTTATGTTCCTTTCTGAGTTTTAAACAAGTATGCTTTTTAGAATATTTCCTAATTTAAATTTTTAAAAAATAGGGGCACTTGGGTGGCTCAGTCAGTCAGGCGCCTGCCTTCAGCTCAGGTCATGATCCCAGGGTTCAGGGTTCCAGCCAACGCCAGGTTCCCTGCTCAGGGGAGCCTGCTGCTTGCTCTCCTCCCCACCTGTGCTCTCTGTCACTATCTCTCTCTCTCAAATAAATACATAAATAAAATCTTTAAAAAAATAGAATACATTTTTAAAAACAACCAAAGTAAACCTATCAACCCAAACATGTGAAATGAGTAGAGTCCTTTAGGAAGACAGAACTCACCTGCCAAGAGAAAGGCACATGAAGAGAAAGAAACATAGATCATCATGCTATTACTTTTAGACAGCGAATAGTTAGCACGCCCGTTCTCTTGAAGTCTGTAAACAAAAAAGAAATACAGCATTAGCCTTAAAACTGTGAAAGTCTCTCCCAGACACTTTTCGAGATCTGAATGTTTGTTTTATTCTGCAGGAGGAGTGTTGATGAAAGCCACAGTTAGTTTCTAAGAAGAGGAATAGGAATTTAAGAAAACATCTCCCCGCTCTGGTGGCAATGGCTTTAGAGGGAAGCACATTTGTTGGCCACATTTTGCACCGTTTGGGGCCCTTCAGCTTTATCCAAAGCTTTTGCTAGCAGGACCTCCTCCCTGCACTCATCCCTACATTATCACTTTCATCCACCCAAGTTAACAAAAGCTCTGTGAGGAAAACAGATTCTAAGTTTGGGGAAGGAGTGTTACTCAGAAACCTCGGGTTTATCTGGCAATAATTGCACTAATAATGGTAAGGCAGATTGGTGGACGTCAGGGGCTCCAAGGGGAATCATTAGGGTTGAGGTCTCTGGGCATTCAGCCAGTGATTTCCTTGGACTTGGACTGCTCAAATCAGGGTTCTTTCTTTCTAAATTATTCCTACGCCTGTGCTGGGTACAGAAATGAAACCTAGAGGATAGATTATAAAAATGAAAAATACAAACTTTGCATTTGAAAATACCATAAGCACAGTAAAAAGACAAATGTTAAGCTGGGAAAAAATGTTTGCCATTTAAACTGTAGACCAAGATTTTTTGATATTCTTCATGTCTAAAAGCTTCTGAAAACAGAAGAAAAAGTTCAACTGCTTTATAAATAAATAGGCTAGAGATATGAACAGATAGTTCGTAAAGATAGGCAAACGGCCCTTAAAGGTGTTTAAACTCACTCATAATGATATAAATGCAAATTAAAACTTTATGGAGTTACTGTATCCTATCTACCAAAATGGCAAAAAGAAAAAGAAGTTAGGCAAAATACTTTTTCAGTCAAGCTGTGCACAAATAGTCAATTTTTAAACAAAATGCAAAATGGTTCAACTCCCAAGGAAAGGAATTTGGCATATCTAGCAGAGTTCCACATGTGTCTACTCTTTGACTCATGAATCTTACTTCTGAGAATCTATACCACACACGCATGAGCATATGAAAAAGTATATTGTCAGGGTAATTCAGTGCAGTATGAGTTATAATAGGAAAGGACTGGAAACAATTCAAATGTCTATCATTAAGGAGCCGGTTGAATAAGCATTGGTATATCTGCTCGGTGGAGTACTATAAAGCTATTAAAAAAAGTAATGAGAACACACAAAGAATACATATCCACATAGTTTTGTACAGTAAAAAATGGAAGTACTATTCCAGAAGGAGGAAACACTTCCCAGCTCATTCTACGAGGTCAGTATTGCTTTGATATGAAAACCAGACAAAGACATCATAGAAAAACTGTAGGCCAACATCTCTTATGAATATAGACACAAAAATCCTCAACAAATACCAGCAAATCAATACAACAATATATAAAAAGAATTACACACCATGGTCAAGTGGAATTTGCCCCAGAAATGCAAGGCTGCTTTAACACTGGACAATTAATTAATGTAGCTCATTGTATCAATAAAATTAAAAACATATTATCATCTCAATAGATACAGAAAAGCATTTGATGAAATCTGACACTTTCGTAATAAAAGCACTCACCAAACTAGAAACGGGAGGGAACTTCCTCGGTCAGTTAAAGGCGTCTATGAAAAACCTGCAGCTAACACCATCCCTAATAGCAAATGAGTGGAGAGCTCCCGCTGAGATCTGGAATAAGACAAGGACGTTCACTCTTGCCATTTCTGTTCAACACTGTACTGGAGATTCTAGCCAGGGCAATTAGGCAAGGAACAGAAACAAAGGGCATTCAGATGGCAAAGGAATAAGGAACACCATCTATTCATTGATGGCGTGATCATATACACAGAAAACCCAAAGGAATCTACTACCATAAATGACTAATGGTCCTTTATTAGTCTATAACTAATAAATGAGTGCAACAAGGTTGCAGAATACAAGATCAATATGCAAAAATGGAGGGACGGAAAAGTTTAAATGATCATTTGTAAAAAAGGGACTTCTCCCTTTTTAAATTTAATTTTAGAAAACCCTGAAAATTGAAAATAAACAGATATAAATGAAATTAATTGTGTACCAAGTTGGTGGCATAACTACAGATAGAAAAATTAGTTCACATGACAATAATATGCAGTAATTTCACTGTCCATCCTGAGTGGAATGTACTCCAAGGACAAAAAGAATTGCGAGAATAATTTTATTATTATTATTTTTTTTAACATTTTATTTATTATTTGACGGAGAGAGAGAGAGAAAGAGAGAGAGAGAATACAAGCAGCAGGAGAGGGAGAGGGAGAAGCAGGTTTCCCGCTAAGCAGGGAGCCCAATGTGGGGCTCGATCCCAGGATCTGAGCTGAAGGCAGACACTTAAAGACTTAGCCACCCAAGGGCCCCACAAGAATAATTTTAAAAGCCTTAACCTGTTTTCAGTAATCACGTCATTGGTGGTACTGGTAGTTTTGTTATTTTGAGTCTATCATGTGTGTGTATCACAGGATAAAGTAAAAGAGTAATATTCCGTGTGCCATTGAGAACCAGGACTTCACCGTGGGAGAAAGGAGACATAGGTGATGGTTTGATGGGGTTAAGTCTGAGAGTCTTGAATTTGAATTGGAAGTGAAAGTTACAAATTTATAATGCACTTTATCTTTAAAAATATAAAAAGCATTTCCCATTTCTGTCCTTTGAAAAGACATAGAGGTAATGACTAACACGGTAAAGATGAACATTCCTAGTGCTCAGATTGTGGTCCCTAAACATCATTCCCGACTTAAAAGAATGAGACCTGATTCTGGATCTACAACATTTTCTCTTACCAGAAAGCAAGGAAAAGCTATCAAAGACTATCACAGATGTTGGGGGTCAAATTTTGTCTCCAAAAAGATAAGTTCACAGCCTAACCCCTGGTACTCATTAATATGACCTTACTTGGAAATAGGGTCTTTGCAGATGAAATCAAGTAAAATGAGGTGATACTGGGTTTGGGTGACCCCATCACAATGACTGGTGTCTGTATCAGGAGAGGGAAATTTAGACATAGAGAGGGAGAGAATACCATGTGGTGTTGGAGGCAGAGATGGAAGTGATAGGTCTACAAATCAAGTAATACCAAGGATTGCTGGCACTTGCCAGCAGCCGGAGTGGGGCATGGAACAGATTCTCTCTCAGTGCCTCCAGGAGAAGCCAAGCCTGCCAACATCTTGATTTTAGTATTCTAGCCCTCAGAACTGTGAGACAATAACTGTCTGTTGTTTGAAGCCACTCAGTTAGTGATACTTTGTTACCGCAGCCCTAGGAAATGAACCTGAACCCGGGTTATGTCAGACACACTCAGGAACCATTTGGAAGGAGCTACCACTGGCTTAACAAGGCACAATCTGAGCACCCACAAGGATAGTAGTTCTAATAAACTAAAACTAAAACAAACTAACATGTTTAAATCTATAAAATCATAATAATGCCTAAAAATTTAAAAAAAAAAACTTAGATAACTTGGGAAACAACTTGAGAACTCAATAATGTGATAATTAATACATAAAGAAGAGAATCGAGCATTAATTCTGCCTTGGCATCCAACTCTTGATTTTGGCTTGGTCATGGTCTCAGGATTGTGGGATTGAGCCCCACAGTAGGCCCCACATAGACTGCATCAGATTCTCTCTGTCCCTCTTCTTCTGCTCCTCCCCCCAACCCATGTGTTCTCTCTCTCTCTCTCTAAAATAAATAAGTAAATAAATAAAACCTTAAAAAAAAAGTAGTAGTATTCCAGGTAATTTGTGATAGAATATCACCATTTTGTAGTTCCTAATGAATGCATGGTTGCTGACAACAATCACCCATGACTAGAAATGAAAAGGGAGACAAGTCATGTGTCTTTTGATACAAGTATCTGGCTCTATGATGTACTCTTGAAAAAAAAAAAAAACTTCGAACCTAACCTGATCAAATCTTTGGATCCAGTCCCCAATTTGCAGAAAATATGAGGGACAGATGAAGTTATTGAAAAAATATTATGGACATGCAATCAGCAAAATGCAGGGCAAAATCCTGCAAGAAAACAGATTTGGTCTTTTAAACCAACAGATTACAAGGAAAAACAAAAACAAGATAGTCAGGAAAGTCCTGGATTAGAAGAGACTTGAGGAACATCGACCAATTATAACTTGTGAAATTTAATTTAAATCTTGATTCTTATAAAAAAAAACTGAAGGCAAAAAAATATTTATGAGGTAATCGGCGAGAGTGGCTGGATAAAAATTACTAGTAATTTTTTTAGGTGTGACAATTTGTGTTTTAGAAGAATATCCTTATCTTCTAGAGATAATCATTAAAGTGTTTACAGATCTAAAGATAGGTCTGGGATTTTTATCTAAAATAATTCAGCAAAAAAAGTAAAATGAAAAAATTCAGCTGAGTTTGGAGGAGATGGATGGGGGGAACGTGGGTGGAGTAGGGAGAAATTTAGATTGGTCATGACTTTATAATTGTTGAAGATGAGGTCATGGGAGTTTATCAGACTTTTCTTTCTACTTGTGACTATTTTTAACACTAAAAAGTTAAGGGCAAAAAACTTAACTGAAGGAGCAAGGGCCTCTGACCCCAAAAAACTCATAATTCAAAATGTTAGCAGGGACCAGCCAAAAAGGCCGTGCAGAGAAAGGAGCCCAGTTACCTCCTCAAGGCAGTTGTTTTCTCCACACAAGCGCCAGCCACAGGGAGAGTCCTGCCCTAACTCACGGGGCCACAGTGAAGAGTACGGAAAGGTTGAAAGCATGTCACAAATACAAAGCGCTAAGTGTTTCACAATAGTCGTTGCAAGGCAGTTCTCTTTATCTTTTTGCTGAGTTCAGGCTCAGGGCCACAACGCTCCTTTGGACTTGTGTATTTATTGCCATTGCCCTGGGCCCTTAGACACAAAGATAGATCCAGACCCCTGACTGCCAGGCCCTTCGTCTGATATCCAGACCACCCACCCACTTCCCATGGCAACTTCCATTTCAGGAAAATATTTATGGGAAGGCACCTGCTCCCAGGGTGAAAAAAACCCCAGCGGTGGAACTGAAATCATTTTCTCGCAGTCTAGTTTTAATCCACCACACCGTGTGTTGAGGGCATTAACGAGTTGAAGATGCCTCCCATGGGAGCAAAGTCACAAATCCCACAACATAATGACGTTTCATCACAGGAGGGCCTTGGTTTGTAATAGAGACTCATCACTGCCAGAGTGCTTGGTAAATAATGAATCACTAATGAAATAAACACCTGTGGAGTTAGACATTGTAGCTGCCAAGGTAATAATTACAATTAATACGCTCACAACACATGCAAGTCAACGGACCCCTTATTACTGACGTCATCTGGAGGCTTTCTGGCAGCAGTCGTAATTGAGAATTAGTATAATTAGCAAGAATCACAATTACATGTGAAATCTCTACGGCCCCTCTATAAGACTTCTGACTCAGTCTGCACAAGCCTGTAAAGAAACTTCATGTCCAGTAGGATTATACCCATTTCACAGATAATGAAAGGGGTCAGTAACTTTCTCGACACCTAGCGGGTTAATCACAAACGTCCAGAGGGGTGTCCTTCGCCAGCCCATGTAAGCACTTTACTCTCAATAGCGTCTGTCATCCGGAATTTCAAAATTTATTAAAATACAAACCTTTAAATAGCAAAGCTGTGCTAATCCAAAAAATTAGTGGGAAAGGAAATGTTGCTGTTCAGGGCCTGCAGAAAATTTCCAAACTTTCCTGCAGGACACTGTTTTTCAATGAACTGTGTCTTTTTATTCCGAGTTAGATTTTCTATGGCTGTGTTCTGGGCTGCATATCAAATAATAAACATTTCCTGCAAAAATTAACTAAAAATGGATCACAGATCTAAATGTTAGAGCTAAACGTATAAACTTTCTAGAAGAAAATAAAGGAGAAAAATCCTTATGACCTTGGGTTAGGCAAATAAATAAATAAATAAATAAGGAAAGGAAGGCAGAGGGTAGAAAAGAAAATGTTAATAAACTGGACTTCAACAAAATTTAAAATTTCTGCTCTTTAAAACATATATGGAATAAATGAAAAGAGAAGCCACAGACTGGGAGAAAATATTTATAAACCACAGTTGGTAAAGGACGTATCTAGAATGTATAAAAATATGTAGAAGTATATATTATAGTGTATATTATATTCATTATATTATATACTTATTAACATATTATATAATATGTAAATGTATTTCATATTTACTATAGAGATAAAAGAGAAAGAGAGAGACAGAGTGGGGGAGAGAGCCCCCCCACACACGAATAATAATAAGAAAATAAAATATAATAATAAGAAAAACCCAATGTTTAAAAATGTGTAAAAGAACTGGACACTTCACCGAGGACATACTCATGGCAAATTAGCATAGTAAGATATGCTGAATGTTTGTAGGAAGAGAAATGCAAATTTAAATTAAAATGAGATACCACCATATATCTACTGGAATTAAATTTAAATGATTGATAATAGCAAGTTCTGGCAAGGATGCTGAGCGCCCAGAAATCTTACTTTGTTGGTGGGAAAGCCAAAAGGATACAGCTACTCTGGGAAACAATTTGCTAGTTTCTTATAAAGTTAAACATATACTTACCGTACAACCCAACAGTCCTACTCCTAGGTATTTACCCAAGAGAAGTGAAACATGTGTCCACATGAAGACCTGTATGTTGACATTTACAGTAAAGACCTGATCATGAATGTTCATGTTAGCCTTATTTATAACAGTTCCAAGTTAGAAATGCCCGCCCACTAGTGAATGGATAAACAGACCATGGGATAGCATACATAGGAACAGATTACTGATTCATACAACAATACATACGAATCCTGCAACCATCATGCTACGTGAAAGAAGCCAGACACAAAAGACTATATACGGTTTGACTGCATTTAGATGACATTCTGGAAAAGCCAAAACTGTAAGGGCAGAAATCAGATCAGCGCTTGCCAGCGGTAGGTTCCTCTACCTAGGGGTAGAGGAAGAAATTGACTGTAGAAGGGCACAAGGGAACCTTCTGAAGTGAAGGCCATGTTCCAGATCTTGATTGTGGTGGTAATTACACAACTAGATGCATTTGCAAATACCACTTTGAATGGTACAATCAAAAGAGTGAATATTAAAATATGTAAATTATACCACTATAAACATCACCAAAGAAAAGCACTTGTTAAGCATCAAATGCAGTATACTATGTAAGGTACAAGAGAAAAGTCAATCAATTAGAGAAGTGACCTTGTGAACTGAGGGATCAGTGGTTTTGGTAGGAGTATACAAATAATGGTTAAAAAATACTGAGCACTGCCAAGCTCAGGAGAATGAGCAGTAAGTGCTGGGGTGGTATATTTGTTTTGCATGGCTGCTGTAACAAATGACCACAAACAACAGAAATGTATTCTTTCACAGTTCCAGAAGCCGGAAGTTCAACACCAGATTCACTGGGTCAACCCCCCCACCCATGCTGGCAAGGCCATGACCCCTCCAAAGGCTCTGGTTAGACTCCCCTCCTTGCTCCTCAGCTGTTGGTGGCTTCATCCGTCCAGTCTGCCCTGTGTTTATCATGCCATCTCCTACGTGTGGAATCTCTCTCTGCCTCTCTCCCATGAAGATACTTTATGGACTTAGGGTCCCCCTGACTAATCCCTTGTCAGGATCCTTCACCTAGTTACATCTGCAAAGATCCTCTTTCCATATTAGGCAATATTTACAGGCTCCTGAGAACAGAACTTGGCTTCACGGGGTGGCCATCATCCAGCCATCTACAGTTACAATGACATTACTATGGGTTGGGTGGTCAAGAGTGTTTCATGGGAGAGGTAAACTCTGGCTTTGAGGATTAGACTGGAGTTCAATAGAGGCTGGATTCTTGACACAGGGAGTGGTTTTGGAAAACCGTTGGTATTAGCAAGCTTTTTGGCAATGCCTTGGCTTGGCTTGACTGGATGAATCAGGATGGAGGTCAAGGGTACAGGAGGAAAGAAAGTTAACAAGTTAGCTTAAGGTTGGAATGTGGAAGGCACTGAGTTTTGTGATAAAGAAGTTGAGCTATAAGCAGTGAGGCACCACAGAAGAACTAAAGCAGTGAGCTGTGTGGAAGTATTGCTTTAGGGAAATGAAACTGGCAACAATTTATAGGATGAGTTAGAAGAGAAGAAAGCTAGAGTCAGGAAACCAGTTTTGAAACCCATCAATCTCTGAATTGTGAGGTAAGGAGAGTTGGAATTAGAGTAGTGGCTGAGGGAGTGGAAAGCAAGGGATAGAATCAGCAACAGGGCTGGCTTCATGAGTGTGTGAACTCCATGGTCACACGGGCCCGACAATCCGAAGAGTCCTACATTTGGTTTATGCTCTTCTATCGCTGTCTTGAAAATTTTAATAATTTTTTAAAAATATTTTATTTATTTATTTGACAGAGAGAGATCACAAGTAGGCAGAGAGGCAGGCAGAGAGAGAGAGGGAAGCAGGCTCCCTGCCGAGCAGGGAGTCCGATGTGGGGCTTGATCCCAGGACCCTAAGATCATGACCTGAGCCGAAGGCAGACGCTTTAACCCACTGAGCCATCCGGGCGCCCCGAAAATTTTAATAATTTTATCTTCAAACTGTGTTTCATAAGTCCAGTCCAGTTGGACAATGGACCATATGTAGGAACATAGCACACAGGCACAATATCCACCATTCTTACCACTCTGTGTCCTCACGTGCATAGAACATTCGAGACGAGCTATGAGCACAGACTTCCAGTAGACACAAAATGCATACGAGTTCAGCGAGAGGCAAATTGAGTATAAGACAAGTGTATTACCTCGGTAACTGGGCAACCAGAGGCCTTAACGACCCCAAGAGGCCATGCTTCTTTGTTTAAACTTAGTTAGAACACAGAAAGAGGGCAATCACATTCTAAGAAACACAAGCAGCCAAGGAGTCCTGATACATACTTTCTGCCTGGGTTACTCCCCTGTATGTGCAGAGTGTTTGCTGTTCTAGTGACAATGACATGGAAGTGCACATGTGAGCTATGAAATATGAACTCTCATCTTGGCAATTCAGCATACACGGTAAATGCTCCAATATTTGCATTTAAAGCTGGTATGGCAGGGATGTCTGGGTGTCTCAGGCGGTTTAGCGTCTGTGTTCGGCTCAGGTCCTGATGTCAGGGTCCTAGGATCAAGCCCTGTGTCTGGCTCCCTACTCAGTGGGGAGCCTGCTTCTCCCTCTCCTTCTGTGCTCTCTCCCTCTACCTCTCAAATAAATAAAAGAAATCTCAAAACAAAACAAAACAAAACAAAAAACCCCTGGTATGGCACAATATAAAAATGAATGGAGACATTTTGAATTTTAACTTTTCTTTAGAATGATCATAAATAGCAAATAAAAAAACACCATGACAAATTAAGAGAGTCCACAGAAGAAAGGAAAAGCGTCATCAACAGCCCTCCTCTTTGAACAGGCGGCCCTTCATCAGTATTTTGCACTAGATTCCACTGACTACATAGCCAGTCACGGTCAGAAGGCACCACGCAGGACGAACCAATGCAAAAAGCAGTTTAAGCAGTTCAAGCAACCTATCCTCCACACCTGACCACAGCATCAGCATGTCAGCCAACACCGTAAACAAAGCCTCTGTTCAGAGTAAATAATCTCACTTTCACTAAAAATTGTTCTATTAAAAAAATGTGGTAAGTACATAAAACATAATATTTACCATCTTAACTAGTTTTTAATATACAGTTCAGTAGTGTCAAGTATATTCACATTGTGCACAGCCAATTTCCAGAACTTTTTCTTCTTGGAAAAGTATAACTTCCCACTTTCTCTTTCTTACCAACCCCTGGCAACCACCATTCTAGTCTGTCTCTGTGACTTGAGATACTTGATATAAGTAGAACCAGGCAGTATTTATCTTTTCCTGCCTAGCTTATTTCACTTAACACAAGGTCTTCAAGGTCCATCCATGTTGTAGCATGAGACAGGATTTCCTTCTTTTTTAAGGCTCACATTTTCTTGTGCATATATATTAAGATTTTGTTTGTCCATTTATCCGTTAATGGACATTTGAGTTGCTTCCTCCTAAACACACTTATTTTAATTGCAGTCAAAATCTGCCTCAATTCCTTTTGACTTTGGTAGTTTATCCTCCACCTATCCATCTTTGACTCACTCCACAAAGTGGAGGTCATTCAGAGACAACTCCAAGAAAGAAAGAGAAAGAGAGAGAGAAAGAAAGAAAAGGAAAAAGAAAGAGAGAAAGACAAGACAAGAAAAGAAGAGAGGTTCAGGAAAAGGGGAAATGCAGGGGACAAAATAGTAAATCAGGGTCCAATAGAAATTTGGCTTACAATGTTTTTCTAAAAACTATGCTCCCATAAAGTTTCTAGATTGATCTGGAACCACTGCTTCTCACCCAGGGCTTCTCTGACTTTTTCAGGCCATGGCACATATAGGAAACAATAATATTTGTATGTCATTCAGGGGTAAACTGACGAAGTTGCTCTCTACCAAAGGGGGCTGCCCCCAGCCCACACTCCAACCCCAAGGACGGAAGGAATCAGAATCTTGGGCCTAAGTGGGATCTACTCCTGGTGGGTCAGGGGCTGCCCACACCCTGCAAGAGCTACGCTGCCAGCTTACTGCCTTGTAGGGGCCCTGCTCTGACACAAGCTGCGTGTTTCAATTGTCTGTAAATTCTCCAGCAATTAAATCTGTGAAGCAGAGGAGAGCACCTGGGCTTCGGAGTTAGTACAAGCGTAGCTCTTTCTGTTTCCATTACTTACGAATTCTGTGACTGGGCGAGATACTAAGAATAAAAATAAGACTAAAAATACGTGCCTTGTAGGAATGCATGGTAAGTAGATAGAATGCTCCTTAGGCACCTAACACATGCCAGACCCACAGTTGATGCCACAAGATACTCGTGTTCACAGTAATGGAAGTGCTAAACTAGATACTATGCCATAGAGCTAAGTAGCTCAAGGGAACTGTCAGTCTGTGCCTCTTTCCTTCATTGCTTTATTCATATGAACAAATACAGATTGAGAACTTAGTTTGTGCCAGACACTACCGGGTTCCAGGGAGACAACCAGTAAGCTAAAGCGTAGAAGAAAACTTCCAATGGGGATATTTGGAATGGAGCCCAGGGTATGTAACAAAGGGTCCATGTGACTTTGGGTGAATCACTTCCACTTCTCGAGTCACTGTATTAGTCTGCTCTCACAAGCAACTCTAATACCTAAGGAATTTAGAAAACCATTTCTTGCTCTTATTAGAGAGGAATATAAATTGGCTACTGTTCTGCTTCGCTCCAAAAGTGAGAGTCAAGTTGCAGCCAGGATGTGCTGTTATGGGGAAGGCCCATACAAGAAGACCCCAGCCAAACTAAGCATTGCATTTAATGTTTCTGCTCTGAAGCAAATGCTGCATCCACCCACATCCCATTGGCCAGGGCAGGTCACCTGGCCGAGCCCATGGGGCATGGTGATGGCGGGGAGGAAAAAATAATCAGAAGCAAAGAACACAATCTACCACTACCAGTTTTCTTACTTCTGGATTGAAGATACCAGGTTAGAGCTCTCTATTCCTTCAATTCTATATTCAGTAATTCTATGACGCAACAGAGGAGAGAAGTAGAATTGCTAATTACTGTTATGTAATTGAAACCAAGAGAGCCACACTGCCATACTGCCACATGAAACACAGAATGCTCTGGACAGGGACCTATACTATCTGAGAATCCCAGTTCATCTTCTGCAGGGAAACAGAAGGATAAAAGTAATTTTACTAAATATGCTGTTGAAACTGTTTTTCATTTTGATCCCTGAGGTCTTCGTGAACTTCACTATACTCCTTGGTGTTACTTTTGAGTTTGAGACAACAGGTGTATCCTAAGAACTGGGCCCTGACTTTGTCTCAATAAACTAATATTAAAATTGTAAGGCACTGGAGGAGGGGCTTGCCCCTTCAAAAACCCTCTGTAGTGAATCTTTTAATGAGATACAAAATTGTTTTTAACAATTGAGCTTCCATAATCAGTTGTTTGCAAATGTAGATTTTAATTTACTGTCAATCTGAAAAAAGGGCTGGAACAAGATAACCCTCCTCAAATACATTGGCCATTAGGCCAATCAAATTCTGTGTTACGGATCCTGTGTCAGCCTGCAAACATAGCTTCTAGATGTTCAGATTCCTACAGGCTCATTAATGACTAGCTTCATGTATTGTGTACTGAACTAGAAGGAAAAAACGATTTCCATTATGCTCTTACAAATGGCTATCAACCTGGAGGACCTATTTACATGCCAAGTATTACGCTGTGGCTTTTCGTTTGTGATCTTTGCTCTCATCGTATCTCTGCAAGGTTGAGTATTACTCCAGTTTCGCAGAAGATGAAACCAAGTTTTCTAGAGGTTCAATAACTTGCCTAAATACTTAACAGAGCGTATTGTCAACCAATGCTACTATGATGCCAAAGTTCAGTCCATCCTGCTGAAGACGAAGACCAGAAAATTCTTTTACTACCTTATCTGCAAGAAGATGGAAGGCTAAAGAGCTCTTTCTCATGTTTGTGTTTCCAATTGTCATTTTCCTCCCTGGAGTTCGAGAGCTATTATGCTCTAAGATTGCCATATGAAGGATGTGACAGGATGAACTATATAGCTCACTGTAAGGAACATGGGTGCCTTGCTCTGTGTGCTTGGGAAGAAAGTTTGATTAAACAGGTTAATTGCAATATAGTCTTCTATACATGAACAGCATGCACTGTACAAGAACAGCCTCTAGCTCTCCTTGGCATTAGCTTTATTTTGACTCCACTGGGGCTCCGGGCTACATGCTCAGTGGATAGGAATGAGAGCTCCAGACCCCAGTTTCAAGTGCTGATATATGCTAATTATATGGTCTTCTTGAAGTGGGAATGAACTAAGGACTCAACAGAAGAAGATAGCTTTTCCTTCTGGCTAATAGATGAGAAGAGTCATCCTATCACTTCAAAGGTACCCATGTTCATCCGCCTACCGTGGGCTGTGGCCATCCATCTGCAATGTCACCGACTCGGCAGCCCTTCCAGCCACATCTGGAAAAGTTAAGTGAATTACAGAGTTGACATGTGTTGGGGAATGCTTTCAGCACAGCATACTGACAATAGGCTAACACACTTTTCCTCCCCCTGTTTACATCAAACCTAGTATGTTATGTGAAAGTTAAATCTTCAAGGTTTCAGGTAAGTCAATGAAAACATGTATAGTCTGATATGTACTACAACCAACAGCAAGTCTTTGGAAAGTAAGATGTGATGGACCCAGAAGGGCTAATGAGATCCATAAAAAGGGTGACCTGTCCAGGGGAAGCTAGCGGGACCCATTTCAGACCCAGTAGCTGCACCCTCAGAGGACAGGTGTGTTTTGGTACCCCTCACATACACTACACAACTGTCTCTTTTCCACAGAGTCTGAGAACCCTCTGAAGAATGGAGCACATGCTCTGTCTGAAGGATCGCACAGCTTCCCTAGAGATGGCTCAGCAGCTTTGTGGACTGCCTTGGATGGTTTCAGTTTTCTATGTGTAAATTTGCAACAAGCCCCTCAAATCAAGAGCCACGTCTTAAGATTTAATTTATTTGCTTATTTTTGTGGCTTGACAGCCTTGAGCTCAGCCACATGGAAGACACTTCATAGCAAATCCCTCTTGTCCTAATTTGGCACGAGATATGGCAGCCCAGTACAGGGACACTGGAAGTAGTAGGATAATCTTGTGCTTCTTTTAATCATTCTCTTCTACAAGCTCCTCAGCTAAGGAGAAAATTCTCCTTATTTCTAAACATTTTAAAATGGTGTGCTCACTCACCATATATCCATACAGGCTTTCTATTGAAAAAACTGATTTTTACTCCAAAGTCCATGGTATCTCCTTCCCGATACAGCTTCTTGAAGAATTTGAGGAAAAGAAGAGGAGGTGTGTGGCTGGGGAAAGTGGGCGAGGAAATTCCTTAGCCTTGTGACAGAAGCTTTGGACTGTAGGGGTGGTTCCACGGTGCATCTGGATCTTGTACTGGTTCCCCTTAAGTCCCTGATTTCCCCAGTTTCTCACTGCTGCTCCAGATCTCCATTAGAAAGAGTCATTAGGAGAATCTTTGCCATGGCCTCCCTCATTGCCATTGAGATTCAGAGAGGCCATTTTCAGAGATGAAAGCTCATCTTGGGGATTGGCTGTTTACACCAACTCAAGACAGGGATGTGTGGTGAGAAGTCCGGTAAGGCAAGGCCTTCTGCTTTGTACAAATGGACTGCAAGAATATTCCTTTTAGGAAAGCTCAACAGAATCCAGTTTAATTTTCTAGAGAACCTGGGGGGAAGCACAGCTGCCTGACAGGAGCAGTGACTACATGGAGGTTTGGTGGAGCTCATGTTGAGTGCAAGTGGCAGAAGGAGAATTCAAATTTGGATCTCCTAACACAGCTCACCAGGAGCTCCACAATACTCTGAGTGCCCAATGGGCTGTGTGTGGTGTCTTATGGCCACAGACACCCCAGAGATGGATGAGCTCGTGGAGGTCAGAGCAGTTCACCTTTGTATAATTATTATATCTATTTTAAAGAATTTATTTATTTATTTATTAGAGAGAGAGAGAGAGAGAGAGAGAAAGAGATCACAAGTAGGCAGAGAGGCAGGCAGAGAGAGCGGGGGAAACAGGGGCCCTGCTGAGCAGAGAGCCTGATACGGGGCTCCATGCCAGGACCCTGAGATCATCACCTGAGCCGAAGGCAGAGGCTTAATCCACTGATCCACCCAGATGCCCCTCATAGAGACATTCTTATCTAAAATGTATTACCGTAATACCATATTAGTGAACCTTAACATTTGGGTCGGACACACACACACACACACACACACACACACACACTCTCTCTCTCTCTCTCTCTCTTTCTCTCTCCCCCGGCACCCTGAATTACGGAAGATGTTCCAACTCACCATTTTGCTATTTCTGATGAACACCGCCTAGGTGTTAATTCTGCTTCTCCATAAGAACAGCGGGGAGGTTCTAAGCGCGGAGGGGTTCTAAGCGCGGGCTCTCGTCAGACGGCCTCATTACGTAACCTTGGACAACTTGAAAAACAGAAAACGAAAACAGAACAAAACAAAAAACCCTTTATGGCACATGGGGTCGAAGAGTGAGATGACGTATTTCGAGCCCATAGTAAGCACTCAGTAAATATTGGCTATTATTATTACTATTATTACTGTTGTTGTTGTTGTGACGTGAGGGACCCACGGTGAGGCCTGGCACCAGCTTCCGGACACCACAAACGTCCTCAGCCTCCTAAAGGAAACGCTTTAAATTCTTGGCAGAGACCGATAAGTTGTTACCTTAAAAAAGGCTGTTTGGGCAGAGCAGGCCCCGCAGTGGAATTAAGGGCGGGGGGTCTTCACCTCTGGAGAGGAGGAAGGGGTCCGGGAGCTCCCGCGCCCCGGGCTGGGGGTGGGGCTCATCATGGCCGCCAGCCGCCCTCTTCTCCAACCACCAGGCAACTGCAGTCTTTGGATCTGTTGGCTCAGCCCAAACCCACACTTCCAATTTTCACACTATCTGTAAACGTTGAATTCTAAAGTCTTTCCTATTTAATATCAAACAAGTGAGGGAGGAAAAAAAAAAATCTCATCCGCTCATTAGCGCGGTGCCAGACTTGCGCGGGGACATGGCGGCGACTGGGGCTCCGTGGCGCCGAGACTGCAGTCGCATTTCTCAAACGGCCGAACGGAGAGCCAGGCCTCAGCCTACCGAAACCTCCCGTGCCATTTGGTTTAAATATTCAAGTTCCTTTGAGGTGAAGTAAGGATTAGAACCAGAAGGAAGGCAGTTTACAATCTGTTAGCCTGGGCTCCACATGCTGCAACGGTCACAAACGTACCTCCTTTCAGCAAGAGGGGTCACTGTCAGCCCCGAACCGGCCCAGCTCCATTTATTGTTCGGAACTGGACTTCCGCTTTCCCCTCAGCCTCTGCCAAAGGCTGCTCGGCCCTCGGTCTACACTGACAGACCAACAGAAATATAGTGCAAGCCACAGATACGGAGCACGCATGTCATTTTAAATTTTCTAGTAGCGACGCTAAAAGAAAACAAACAAACAAAAAAAACAAACAAAAACATAAACCGGGGAGATGAATTTTAATAATATATTTTGTCTAACCCAGTATATCCCAAATTGTATCATTTCAACATGTAATCCCTATAAAAGTTGTCAAGGAGATATTTGATATTTTTTCTGGTACCAGGTCTTCGTTGAAATCGGGTATGTATTTTATACTTACAACACATCTCGATTGGGACCCGCCACCTTTCAAATGCTAAATTGCTACAGCATTGGACAGCACAGGTCTAGACTAAATCCACACACTGCACTATATCCTAAAGCAGCAGGCTGGTGGTGAAAACACCCAGCAGAGTCTGAGGAAGGTTCTCGGGAGAGGAAGAATTGGGACAACCCTGTGAAACAGAATCTGTCACCACAGCTCCTTTTGAAGTGCATTTGTTTGCAATAACTTCTATAAACATCACCAGTTCCCTCTCCTTTGTTTCACAGTTTGGGGACCCAATTTATCTCCGATGGAGGAGAGTATTATTTTCTCAGCTGCAAATCATGTTAATTGGGCAGCAAATACATAGGAATGTGGAGTAAACACCCCTAATACCTTTAACGCTTTGATGACTTTTCCAGCCCCATACTGTAGGTACTGTATTGAAGGGAGGTAGCAGCCTGTGTTCCTTCTAAGGACAAGCCGCTGCATACTGCAGGGAAAGGGGCTCCTGGACACATTCGAAAGGGGATGCATTTCAAAATTCTGGTCTTTGGTTACTTGCCTTTGTTTGACACTCAGCTCACATCATTTGACCACAGTAAGTACAAAAAGGGAAGTCATCAGGGGTCTTCTGACAAGTTTGGGAGGGTGTTGCAGGGTCTAGAGGTATTTGTTTAAGGCACTGATGTCTTTCTGGGGGGGGGGGTGTCCCAGATGCCTTTGCTTCTCTAACACTGCCCTTCTCTCAGCTCATGGGTCAGTGCATGCCTAACCAACTCTCCTGGACCACGAGAGGTCTGCCTTCCTATCCTGAAGTGGGAGGAGCAGTTGTGGAGCAGAGAAAAATTTGGAGAAGCAGAATGCTGACCTAATCTTGGGCAGATGAGTTGTAGCGATGAATGTATATGTCAGCTAAAGATCTAGACATTGGTTTCCATAAAACCATCCAACTTTGTGCCCACTGGAACATATTGCTGTTTGACACCTGCTGACTTGGAGCACACCAAAACCTCAGGCAAATCTTCAAATGCTTTTCTTCAAAGTCCTCAATATGACCCTGTTTCTTTCTCAGATCCCGATCCTCGTTCTGCTTCCAATGGGTCCCTTTATATCTCAAGGGATGACATACCACTTGGCACTCAGAACCCCAACACTACAGAGGACCTGTAGGCTCTCATGTCTTTGCCCAACCACAACGTCAGGAAGAACATGGCTGATGTAGGTTAAGTTTAACAGCTCCTGGAAAAATGAACTTCCTTATTCCTAATTTATCTTCATCATTGTTCACCCACAAACACCTAGAGGGAGATGGTTAGAGTCACCTGGGGAGCCTACTAAAATACAGATTCCTGGGCCTCCCACTTATAGATAATCTGATTCAGTAGCTCTAGGAGCAAGGCCTGAGAATCTACATTCACAGCTGTACTCTGGGTTCCTTTTATGCCATCTACAGCCCACACCCTCGGGAGCCCTGCCGGATATCTGTGGGAGTAATGCTTTTAATGGCAAGAATTCATGTCAATATCAATGTATAATTTTTTCCTCTGCGTTCAAAAGATAGAATGATGATTTCAGCATTGCATTCTGCCAAAGGAAATGTACTTATGCATCTTTCTAATCCCTCTTGGACAACCAAATCATTAAAAAGACCTATGAGTTTCAGAGAATACCTTATAGGGCAGCCAGACTTTGTTCCCAAGGGGAAACACAAGGTGCCTACTCATTACATTGCCACAACCTGGGAAGCATCAAAGGGGTTACCATACCCCATGGCCTCCTATTGGGAGTCTCTTATGCTTTTTAACATGTGACCCTATTATCCTGGCTATAGTAATGAGACTAAGGATGGGGGCCCCATTTGGAATCAGCCATCCATATGATGGCAGTGACTTATGAGTGACAACATCACGGAAGTGCCCCCACGCTAAAGGACAGGCATAGCTCCCCGGAGGAGCTTGCTTATGCCACTGAGAGAGGGACTCAGGGGAGGGCGGGCGGGCAGAGTAAAGCACACACAGCAATGCTGTGGTAGCATCACCACTCGGCGGGAGACCAGTGCCAGTGATTGCAGTAACTAACAATTTACCCCCCGAAAGAACTAAGTTACACTGACTGTAAGAGCTAATATTTATGAAGCATGTGCTCTGCGGCAGACAAGGTACTACGTACGTGTAGTAGCTCATGTAATCCTTATAAAGACTTTATGGTTAAATGCTATGAACTGTTAATATCCCAATTTTACATATGAGTAAACTGAGCTTTGGAAAGGACGATTTGCCCAAGATCAGCAAGTGCCAGTGCTGGAATTCAAACCCAGTTAATTTGTCTTGTGATGTCTAATGATGTCTTGTGGGTAGGGCTAGCTCCATAATTTGCAGGGCCCAGTGCAAGATAAAAATATGGAGCCCCTTGTCCACGAAAAAGAAAAAAAAATGCCATTAATATAAAGCGTTTTCTTTTATTGCATGATCTTCTTGTTAACTGGTCTTGGTGATTTGGATTTATTTTTTAATGACAGTTTAAGTAAAAAAAATTAAAAAAATAATATCGCCATTCATTTTTGTATTGTGCAATGCCAGTTTACATCATATGCAGAATCACTGAAATTCTACAATTCATTTTTACTTTGTACAATGCACACAAAATGAACTCATCTGTTTTTATTTCACTTCTTGATGCGTTCACATTCACCAACTCACTACTTTTGGCTACTGAAGTGTAAGGATGGACAGAAAAGAACTGGAACTATGGGTTCCTCTTCCTTTCCCCTCTTTTAAGGTCCTTGTTTTAGGTGTGAGTGGTTGGCTAAAACAGAGAAGAAACACACATAAGAAAGAATATGATAGAGTTCCTTGCTTGTTGGTGTTTCTTAGAATACCACTTGCCTTTTCCTTGCATTTGATGCAGTCAGGTTTGGACGCAATGCATGGCCTCAGGCAGATACCAGGGCTCCCTCTTACCTAGTTATCAACCAAAAATGATTACCTTCTGGTTAGTTTGAAACCATATGCACTGGGAATGTGTGCTGAGGGGGCATCTGAGGCACTATGTATGACTAGATGGGCAGAGACACACATACTGTGGCAGCCCCTCTAGTCACATGCAGCCTCCCATCATCCCATCGGACTTCACTTACAAAACATAAGTGAAAGGGTAGAATTATTAAGAATTTCAAGATGGTGCCAGCAGAGCATTAAATCAAGAACAGGTCCCTTTTGAGTGTGGCCTGCCGTGTGAATGCACTGGTTGCATGTCTGTGAAGGTAGGCCTGAACGGAGGAACAATCTATAGTTTTTGTCATTAAGAGGTTGTTGGATGATGTAGAGCGCTACTGCATCTGGAAAAATGTTCCAGCCATGCAGCCTCAGAAGTGGATCCCTGCCTTGGAGATTTGTTAAAACTGCTTGTGTTCAATGAAGCCCTTTCGGGGGGTGGGGGGCTGTGGGACTTCTTGGACCTTTGGAATTCTTCCACAGGCAGCAGGTGGGGAGAGGAGCAGCCCTACAGAACCTCCACTCACCCACCTGGATCATTGGAGTTCACCCAGTCCATCTTTGGAGGCAGTCCAATCCCGTCTTCATTGTTCTGGACAATGGGGCTCTGGAGTGACAGGCAGGTAATAAAGGTAAGGAGGCTGGTTTCAAACTTCTCATTACCTCAAGTCACTCAGTTGGCCCTAACTGCTGTTTCCACTAAAATGTTTTCCTGCTAAGTCATCACATTTATTTTCTTTTGTTACCTCCAACCACCCTAGAGCTCCCCTCTTCCAACCCATCCCCTTCCCAGGTTCCTTGTCCTAAATAACTGTTTTGATTATACTACTCTTCTTAAAACTATTCATTGGCTCCCCACTGACCACTGGATTTCATCCAAGTTCTTTGTCTTGTCATTCAAGGCCCTCCCCAATCTGACCTCAACTTACCTTTTCCATTTGTGTTTTCATTCTTTTCTTCTGGGCAAGAGAGCAGGAGCACATATGATCCTTGCCTTCTTTGTGCCTTAACTATGTCTTTCCAACTTCCCATCCTTTCACACTTACCATCTACACAGTGTACTCATCACAAGTGCATGGTGTTTATTTATAAATCTTTCCTCCCCAGAGAAACATATATGGTTGACCCTTGAATGACATGGGTTTGAACTGTGAGGGTCAACCTAGACATGGATTTAAAAAAAAAAATACAGTACTGTAAATACATTTTCTTTTCTTCATGATTTTTATAACATTCTCTAGCTTATTTTATTGTTAAGGATATAGTTTATAATACATATACAAAATTTTCTAGCCTTTTTTATTGAAAGAATAGTTTATAATACATTTAACATACAAAATGTAATACATACAACATATAAATGGGTAAGACTTCCAGCCAACACTAGGTTGTGAGTAGTTGAATTTTGGGGGAGCCAAAACCTGGGGAGTCATGAATTTTTGACTGTGAAGGGGTTGGTACCACTAAACTCCACATTGTTCAAGGGTCAACTGTGCAAATATATTGTGCATCTATGCTGTGGTCAACACCATGTAAGAAACAAATGGGAAGTGTTTGAGTTCTGCAATTTAGCACATAGAATTAAATATGGTCACTTCTTCCACTTCTGCAGAAGATGATTGACCAAAGCTCTTCTCTTTGTTTAAAGTCTAGCTACAGTGCAAGTTATCACACAAGCATATTGAAACAGGATTTCATCTTCTAACTATTAAGCCAGGGTAGATAAAAATCATTCAATAGCCTGGGTTCACGAGATAATGGGCAAGTAGGAACCAGCTTCTAGTCACTGGTGGGAGCTGTGAATCGGTACAGCTTGGGAGGGCAAGTGGAGAATATGTTTTAAAAACCTTAAAAGTGTTTATGCCTTTTGACCCTGTAATTCCACTTCGAACCCTGTAATTCTATGCTAGTATTTATTTTATGGAAATCATCAAGAAATGTGCACAAATATTCTTCTACAAAGACTTTTAAAACAGAAATCCAAATAAACAGGGAACAAGTTAGATCAGCCCTGGGTAGCCATTAAAAGTCAGGTTTTAGGAAGAAATCCAACAACATAGAAAAATGCTAATATATTAGTAATAATAAAAGCATGTTCTAAAACAGTGTGCATGAGGCACCTGGATGGCTCAGTTGGTTCAGCGTCTGACTTCAGCTCAGGTCATGATCCCAGGATCCTTGGATGGAGCCCCACATGGGGAAATCCCTGCTCAGCGGGGAGTCTGCTTCTCCCTTTTTCTCTGCCTTTAGGCTGCTTGTGCATGCTCATTCTCTCTTGCTTTCTCTCTCAAATAAATAAATAAAATCTTAAAAAAAAAGTGTGCACAGCATGACCCCAGTTCTGTAAAATTATATATGCAAAGAGATTAAAAGGACAGACATCAGTTAATGCGATTCTTTTAGGATACAGTTATTTTCTATTTTCTCCTTTATATAATCTTTGCAATTTCTGCAATGAATGTGAATCACTTTTATGATCCTTGGTGACAAAGCTCATCTTTATGCACTCCCAGCCCTATGAAAAAGATGTTAGGCTTGAAATCCGTGTCCCCAACTTGAAGTTGTTAGCCAATCAGCAATGTTCAGGAAATATCCTGTATTAAGTGCTATAAAGATTTAAAAAGGCAACAGAGGTCATAAGCGCTGCCTTTCTGTGATTTATAAGCTAATGATGATATGGAAAGTACTAGAAAGAATGATCAACTTTAGAAATAAACATAAAATTGGTTAAATAGCAAATATTTAGTCTTGAGCACTTTATCAGTTTATATTTTTAATTGGTTTTTCACTTTATCTGAGATATATATATATATATATATATATATATAGCCTGATACATTATTCAATGTTGAATGAATACATAAATGGATGGATGGTTGGATGACAAAAGACAGACATTATGAAGGTCACAGGAGCTGTGTTATCAGATCTAGAAAGGCTCCATGACCAGGTGAGGACAGGCTTCCCAGACTGATGTTGTCCTAGTCATTATGTAACTTCATTGGTCATAAAACTTCACCATTTGTGCCCTTCGACCTGCCTAGCTCTGGCAGAGCTTTCTACCTAAGAAATGCAAAAGGAGAATTGCTTCAAACATTACTGGAATCATCGTTGTCACCCTTAATTGTATGTTTCCTGTGTGCTGAGTGTGAGAAGCAGTTTACACGCGTGATTTTTTTCAAACCCTTTTGGTAAATTTCTGAAGTGGGTGTATTGTCTCCACCGTGGACAGGAAACTAAAACACAATTAAATGATTTGTCCAGCATCACGTGACTAGCAAAGCATGGAGCCAAACTCTAAACCAGTTCTGGTTGCCTCTGAAACTGTGGGATCAGTCATTGTGCGACACACTTTCTCCTTGGAATTAGGTCACAAGTTTTTAGTGCTGATGAATATGCCAGACTGATACTGCTTTTCTCTTATTTCTTCTTCTTGGTATTGTCTTGAATTTTAGCTCTTCCGGTGAGTGTGGAGTGCTTGTCTCATGGTAGCGCCTCATTAGTTACGTGCACCTGTTAAAAAGTTATTTAAGTTGAAGTTATTGGCCACTTGGAGATGATCTTCCTTGGTGCAGTACCTGTTCAAGGCTCTTGCTAATTCTTCCATTCAGTTGATTGCTTTTCTCTTTTTACAGATTCGAGCAACTCTAAATCTATTCTGGCAACGGACTTGGTTTTTCTTGCAGTTATCTCCTATTCCATGGCTTTCCACCAAGCCCCCCTCACTTTTACTTCATTCTCTCTTTCAAAACCTTCTTCCTGGGGGGAAAATGTCAGTTATACATACAGAGGCAGACCACAAGTTACTGTGAACCTACATGTCACCATCTTTGGCCTTGGCAGTTGTCACCTGTGGCCAATCTCGTTTCAATAACATCCCCAAGTACTTATGTTCCTTTCTCTACCTAATTATTTTGAACTAAATCTCAAGCATCATAATAGTTCATCCATAAATACCTCTGTGTCAGCAACAGGTAAGGGCTCCTTTAAAAAATACACAACAATTCTACGATCACACCTAGGATAGAGTTGCCTGGTAATCAATGACTACTTAATTCATAAAACGTTCAGTAAATGCTTAGATTTCTTCAGTTATCTCAAATTTTATTCTTTTCATTGGTAGTTTGAATCAGAATACAAATAAGGTCCACACTTTGCATTTGTTTGATAGAGTTTTAAGACTTTTTTGCTAAGTGGGCTCTATGCCCATCTCTGGGCTTGCTCTCACAACCCTAAGATCAAGAGTCACATGCTCCACTGACCAAACCAGCCCAGGAGTTCTGTAGAGCTCTTTAAAGACTTTAAAATGTATAGGCTTCCTTGCTCTATTTCTTTTTTCCTTCCTGCCATCTAAGAAACCAGCTCTGGGGCTCCTGAGTGCTGCAGTTAAGTGTCTGACTCTTGGTTTTTGGCTCAGGTAGTGATCTCAGGGTCGTGAGATCAAGCCCCGTGTGGGCCTCTGTGCTAGGCATGGAGTTTGCTGGAGATTCTTCTTCTCTCTCCCTCTGACCCTCCTGCTCGTGCTCTTTCTAAAATGGAAAAATCTTAAAAATAAAAAAAAAAAGAACCAACTCATTTGTACAGTCGAGTCTCCCATAATCTGGATTTTAAATTCCGCATCATCCCATATCATTTACATACACCTCTATTCTTGTACTTCCTGCAAATCAGTACTTAGATCCAGAGGCTTGATCAGACTCAGGGTCAATTTTTTTTTTTTTTTTTTTGGCAAGAAGAACCCTTCATAGGTGGTATTGCACACTTTTGTCAGGAAGCATATGATGCCTGGTTGTTTCTCTTTTTGTGACATTAGCAGATGCTGATGATCATTGCTCGGATCCATTATTTCATTAGGGGCAGAACTTCAAAGTATAAACCACACAACTAGTGTCTGGTATTATGTGACTTTTCATTGGATCCTGCTATTTTACCTAAAAATTGGGAATGACTTGAAATTAACAAACTGAACAGAAGTAGCGAAGTTTGCTTCAGTTTATTTTGTGATATGTTGTGATCCTACTGGAGCCCAGGCCAGTAAACTGTAGAGGGCTATGTTGTGGTTCTGAGAGGCACATCCATTGTAGGGTTTGGGGCTGGTGAGAGAAGAGTACAGACTTGAGTTGTTCAGGAAATGAGAACGGCACTGGTATAAATTCTGCAGAAGTGTTCTAAAACCTAAAATGCATTAACGCCTGCTAGAAGAACAACTCCGCCCAAGTACTCTCTTGGAATAGATAATGGGCTTAAGAGGGTCTCTCCAAGTTTCCAACCTTCAGTGAGGGTAAAATAAAGCAGCCTCCTGCAACCCAGTTGAAACTCACAGCTCTGACTTGATTAAAAAAAAAAAAAAAATCAATCAATCAATCAACCCAGGGGCTTATATAGCTTACAGGTTACTGCCTCTGTCTGGGCATGTGAACTGTGGCATGGCTTTTTACATAGCAGCCTTCACTGTTTGGTGGAATAAATCAAGAGATGGCCACAGAATTAAAATGTTGCTCTTAGGGGCACATGGGTGGCTCAGTGGGTTGAAGCCTCTGCATTCAGCTCAGGTCATGATCCCAGAGTCCTGGGATCGAGCCCCGCATCCGTCTCTCTGCTCAGCAGGGAGCCTGCTTCCCTTCCTCTCTCTCTGCCTGCCTCTCTGCCTACTTGTGATCTCTGTCAAATAAATAAATTAAAAAAAAAAAAGAATGTTGCTCTTAGAGATTCAAAATTCAACATTTCAAATATAGATCATTTGTTGGATCCACAGACAGAAAGATGAGACCAAACTACTTCCAGAGAAGAAGGAGGTAAATCCCTGTGAATCCAGAGAACATGGAAAGAACAGCAGGTGACTGACAGAGTTTGATTTTGCACTTTGGAAGCACTTGTGTGTGCTAGACACATGCTTCGTAGTTGCCACAGTTAAAAAAAAAAAAAAAAAAAACAACCCCCAAATCCCCAAAATACGACCAAAGAAAAGGTGCTATCTCCAGAGAGTTCTATTTAGAAAGATGCTAAAAAGAGTGATTAGCCATGTCTGTCTCATTTGTTTAGATTTCTAGTTTTATTAATGGTCTCAAAAAAACTAAACTGCACTCAAAGACAATCTGAAATTAGGAGGGCTGAAGACGAAGACTTAGGACCAAGAAAAAATATTTTAAAATCTAGAGACTCACACTGGAATTTTAACATGCCCAAATCCACCCCCACCCCACGCCGCAATACAAAAATTCTCTAGGATCATAGAAATAATCCAACGTAACCAATGTTCTGGGGATTAAAGTCCTACAGAGAAAGGGGCTGAGTCTGTCCTATTTACTCTGTGTCCCAAGCATCTAACACAGTGCCTGGTACAGAGTAGGTGTCCACAAAAACATGCCAAATTAATGAGGAGATGAAATCCCTTAAAACTATTGAAACCGAAAGTTCCAAAAGCGACGTTAAACCTGTAAAAAGGACAATGGTTAAGTTGACTCTTGACAAGCAGTCATCTGAAAATCCTGTCAAGGCTGCTTAAGAAAAGCGTTGGGTTGATACACCCCATGTCTAGAAAGTTGTAAAACAACTGGAGAAGGTCCAGAGCCGATTCTGACTTGCTCCAGATTAGAGAGAATGACAGCCAGACTTACTGTTTGCATTCCTGTCTCTGCCTTTTGCTGAGCAGTTTCCGTTCCAACCAAATCTTCTTATTTTTAATTTACCCTGATATTTATATGTCTACTGATTTAACATCATATCGTACCAGTCTGGGCTTCAGGGTGCCCTTGACATGCATTTTTCTAACTGATCTTCACATATATTATGCACAGACTGGCCAGAAATCTTTCTTCTTGACGTGAGCCTCTCAGGTGAGAATCGTGGTTTCACTTGTCTCCAGAAACAGCTTTCTTCACAGACTCCCATTTAGAAACAGCTCCCCTGCCCCCTCCCCACCACCTATGTCTTCTGTAAGCTTGTCCAGACATGGAGTACATCATCAGGCCAGGCCTTCCAGTCATTCCATTGCTTGCAAAGCAATCATTTATAGGCATTTGGTGTTTTGTCTGACATCTGTTTGATGCTGGAGCTCCAGCCTTTGTCTCAATGAATCACTTGTCAGAGAAGGTTGTGGCATTTTAGGCTGAATTTCACACCTACAAGGAAGGGTTCCCTGGAATGTAAGTGATCTGAGGCTTTTTTGAGACGACCATCTTGTCCACCTCCCACGAGGAAGATCCCATGAGGACATAGCAACATCAGGGAGCTCGGGAACATGATGCTTATTAAAGGCTTATTTTCACTGTCAGTGTGTGCCCTGTCCCCATGCACTTAAGCCAGGCTATCCTCTCTGGGGACAAGCCTGCCAACTGACCTCCAATGACCAGTGCTGAAATACCTGGGTAGAATATTCTGACAGCATCAGAATAAGAGTGGGTGACTTCTGAACAAGAAAAGGGAAAAAAGGAATTAATCATTCTTTGCAGTTTACAGAAGACCCTGTCCATACGATGTGATGGCTGTTCTCAAGTCGGTGCACGGATGTGGGAATGTCTGCCTCAGCAGCAGGGGACTGGGGGTCACGCTGGGTCCTAAGCCAGGCTGATCCTAGCAAGGCACAAAATCAATGAGTCCCTTTCCTTATTCTCCAAACGGTACCAGTGACCTCATAACACTGTACCTGTAAACGAGGTTACTTTAAACCACCAAGCCTGAGCTATTTCCTTGTAAAAAGTCATCATTCATACAGAGTATCCCATGACAACTCCCATTTGATCGACGTGAAAGGGTGGGGCAAGCCAAGCCCGAGAATACCACAAGTGGCCTTCCTAAACCCGCATCCAGTGACTAGAGCAGAGATGGATGGCAAGATGGGAAGACAGTGAAAATCCGATTGAAAAGTCATGCACTTTTTCCTTCACTTCGTTCTGTAAGGAAAGAAGGATGTGAGGCAAGGCCTATGTTGGAGGGATTCTTCCTGGTGCCTTTAAAACTCTTCGGTTTCACAGAAAGTCACTTCATGAAGAGTTTGTCACAAAGAGATGAACCCCCAGGATGAGAGGTCAGAATTTCTAGCTTGGATGAAACAGTAGGTGGAAGGCCAGTTTTTCGTTTAGGTTTTAATTTAAAGAGAATGGGGAAGGGGAGCAGAAACTGATACCCCATCTGAGGCTTCTGGGTCTCACACGGGATCCTTTTCATGTTCCTGTATCAGTGTGAGGGGGGTGGGGTAGGGTGCCAAAACGCTAGCCCATCAGTCACCTCATGCATCTGAGTTGGAAAACATTTAACCCTGAGATGCAAATCATTTAATCATGCTGAGTCAGTGGTAACCACAAGTTGTTAACTCTTGGGAGTCAGGAATTCCCAACATGATGTGATAATGCATTTCACAGCACGGACTTCAGATCTCCAGAATCCAGGGTAGTTACCCTACAAGGCAGGAGTGCATCTGTATTCTCCTAAACTTTCTGCATAACAAAGACAGATCCTCCTTCCCAAATTCAATGAAAATGAGGGCTCCCAAAGGGTAATTCCCATTCCCCCCCACCACATACTTTTGCTTTTCTGTTTGCACCATTAGGTCAGAAGGTTAATGAAAATGCACTCAAAAATTATAAAGAAGATGAAGCCAGGCATGAATATGAGATTTCCACTTGAGTCTGAATATTCCATCTGGATGTTAGGCAAACCCACTTGCTTCGAAAGTCATACAGTTCTGTCCACGTTTGCCTGGATGGGTCTGAGATGCTGAGGAACTTGATACCTACTAACTGCCTACCTTGGAAATAAAACTAGGAATGCAGTTTGGATCCCAGCTTAGAAGGGAAGGGTTGCGAGCTTTCTGTGTGATCAAACGATGTGTCAGAATAATGCTGCATCTGGGACCAAACAAGAGCTGGGATTTGAATTTTGCATCTTTTTCTGTTTCTTTCTCTTCTTCCATCCATCTATCCCTTTAGTTTTCTTTCTCACTTTTTCTCTTTTATAGAATACTCTCCTTCTTTAGAGTTGGACCTGTAAATACACAGCATTTCCTCGAGTCACTTAAAAATCTTTACTTCCTTGGTGTTGATCACCACTGAAGGAGACAGCTCACTGCACCAGTTACTCTTAGAACATTGCTTTTACGGCAGACATTAAAAGACGCTGCTTTGACTGAAAGGTGACACTTTACATTAACATCTCGACTCTGCTCTCTCATTCTGAAGGAACAGCTCCAGTGAAAGTAAATCACTGGTGAAGACAAACCAACTGGAAAAGACACTAGCTCTTTTTTTTTTTTTTTTGGTCTTTTAAGTTTTCACAACGACCTTAAAGGAAATGTGAATTAATCATTTGTTTTGACCCAAGAGCAGCAGAACTTATTTTGAAGACTTAAACAGGCAACACAAATGTAAACAGAAATCTGGGACTCCCAAATGCTAAAAAGCTTGAAAGGAGTAAGTCTGAAAACATCAATTCTACTCAGCGTTTATTTTCATTTGAAGATAGGGGAAATCATATATAAATCACGGACAATACAAGTTCTTCTTGTCTGGCAATTGTCCACATAAATCTGTTACCCTCTAAGTACAGATACATATATATATATTTTTTTTTAATAGAAAGACAGGGCGAGATGGCAGTTAATTAGCAACCGGTAACTATAAACTACAGTAGGTACAAAGTTTTGTCATATAAATTAATTGCCATTACAAAAAGGCAACTGCTTTAGCTAAGAAGGTACAAAAACGGGTAACTTCCATAAATATAACAAGAAACTAAGTGGAGAAATACATAACAGACTGTTTTTCCTACATAATATTTGAATATGCAAACTAAGACACCTGTGGCACTTTACATGGAAGTAGGAAGAGCCGTACACACACACCACCCACCCGCCACCCACCCACACTCGCCCATCCAAGCCCCCTCCCCGCCCCCCAAGTGGATTTCCAAAACTAGGGTTACAAGGACAGGATGCCGCTCGCTCGGAAGCAGCAAGACGGCGAGCTCCGAACTGCCAGACGAAGAAGGAGCCTTATTGACAGTTGTAAAGCATTAGGCGTCAGACAGAAACTTGTCAAAAACAGCTGTTGTTGGGTACTGATTGATAATGTTTTCATTCTGACGGCTGAGACACTGCAGACAGTCGTGGGTCTGAGAAGAAGCCCATCACTGGCGCACACATGAACACACACACACACACAGACAACGGGAAGTCATTTAACAGATGGCCTAGGAGCACTCAGCCACAGTATCTTAAAAAGACAACATTCTCCATTTAATGAACTTGCAGAGAAAGCAATGCCTAAGAATCATTTATTTTTCACAGAAGATGAGCACAACAAAACAAAAATGCAAGCAGGGACTGTGTAACTGGTCATCGGAATAAAAGTTTTGTGCTGCTCACGGATTACGCAGTGAAAAATATTCAAGGACACTCGAGACAAGATTGAATACGAATCTTTTTGGATCCATTCCACGGGGGGGCGGGGGAAGCTTAAAGAAGTGGTCGATGTTTCAAAGGTAATGATTTCATTAAAATCCACCTACAAGATGAAACCACAAAAGCTGTATCTGAATGATGTATATCTTCTGGAGAATTACAAGGTATTACATCACCGTGTAATACAGGGCGAGTCTGTGGTATCTGAGAACCAGTCTGTGCTACCTAAAAATTACAAACATGTTTTTATTGCTCAGGTGAAAGGAGCAGTTTTCTAACATTTGGCCATTTTGTGTTTGAAGTGGTCAAAAATCTACAAAATGTGCCAAAGAGGATTACATCCATAAACTTCGATATCTATAGATTATTCTTGATTTAGAAAAGGTCAAAGGTGCCAAACCTTCGTAAAACTGCACATTTATCTCTACATAATTTTATCATTTAAATTAAATGGAAAAAAAAAAAAAAGAGTTCCAAAGACTGAATCTAGGCCCTAAAATGATTTGCTGCAGCCCCAGCACATTTTTTTTAAGGGCACACTGAAACCCCTGAAAATAGAGGTTTATAATAGGAATACTGACAGACCTTTAATTACTCGTCGGAGACAATCAGCGACTCCGTTAAACTCCATCAGCACTTAATGAATATCCAGATGATTCTGTCTTTGTTTTCTTTGTCAAATCCATGCCAGCTTAAACCCTAGCCAGTATAAACTATACTTCATTTGGCTGTTTTTAAAATTTTTATCTATTATTTTAAAAATTATCTTCTCTCTTTTCAATCAGACACTTTTAAGATTTTTAGAGAAAGATACCTCTGTCATGTTGCAGCTTGACTTAATGTAGGGGACTCTTTCCATTAAAAAAATACTGGAGGACTCGATGAAATAGTCATCAGTGAGGCACACCCGCATTGTGCCTACATTCTCGCTCGTCTCAAAAACGGAAAGTTTCTGCTCTTAAGACAGGGGAGTGAGACTTCAGATGGAATCAAGGGAATTCTGCATCTTGTCTTTAAATTCTTCCATGTTAATTTTATCTTGGGTAGGATATTCCTCTCTGATAAGGTGATTCATTGAAGTTTTTGGTGCTCATTTTTCTCTCATAATCTATGAGACCCATATACAAAAAAACTCAAGAATAAAATATGATAAAATAAAATAAACACCCCAAGAGATCTTGGAAAAATAGACATAAAATGAGGAGCCCCAGTCGTATAATGCTCCACCCCCAAACCCAGGGAAAATGAGTCAAGGTTCTGAGTCTCCCTGAGTCCTTCGTAAGGGATTTGATTTCTGTGAGCCACGAATTCCATCCATTTTAACACAGAGTACAGAAGAGCTGCTTAGAACAACAGAAGGAAGAGACATGCGGCGAAGATAATTAGTGGTAAACAGAGAATAAATTCTCTCTCAGTAGTGTGTACTTGACGTTAATGCCGATGATGATTCACCTGATTTACAGAATATTCACTTTAATAGAGAGATGAGAGTCGGAGATAACTAGAGGAAAAGAGACACTGAAGCCACGAAAGTCTTGATACCAAAATAAAATTAAAATGAGAAACTAACATGATAGGTTCAAGGCCTTTGGGAACCCGTGTTCTTTGCCAGATTTCACATTCTTACAGCTTCATGGTCTTTCTCTTCTAACAAATTTATCAGTTGAGAGAAGCTGTCTTTCAGTGCCTCCATGTCATCCAGCGAGCAGGGCTGCAGAATCCAGCGTTTCCCACGTGCAAGGGGTTCAAGTTCAAAATATTTTTTGACCTTAAGGGGGGAGAAGATAAATATGTTATTAGTTATATCAGAACCTTTCTAATTCCAGAAGTTTGCGAGTGACGAAATAGGGGGGATTTCAAGGAGAACGTTTATAAACTGTGATGCCTAGGACTTTCTAGAATTCCATTCACTGCTGCTGTTATAATGTGGGTCTTACGCTGTGACCCAGGACTGTTTTCTTTAGGGGTGAGTGACCTGCTTACAGACCATGTCACCCACACACTTATCTGCATGGGAGGTGATGGAGTCTAAGAAAGAATTACATGCACAGCACACAGGGCAGAGTACACTGCAGGCACCAGAAAGATTCAATTCCATCAAAACCACCAGCAGAGCAGCTTTTGCTACACCCCCTTGCTAACTTACTCAATTGGTGGCAAACTATAGTACGTACTGTATCAATTACTCAAAATTATTTTGACTACCAAGTGCATATTTTGACTACCAAATGCGTATACGACAAAAACTGGTAATTTAAATAATCTTTTTTCTCTCTCCCCCTTAAACTTCTAGTATCCATTTTTGAGACCTGGGAAAGCACTTTTTAGGAAAGAGGCTAGAAACTGAGTATGTGTGTGTATATGCATATTTAAACCGTATACAGATACATATATATACAAAGCATCCCGGTTTTTTCTCCTAGTCCTGAATTTTCAGGGAGGCAAAAATCATGACCTTTTAACTGGTATGTGAGTGGAGAATTTGCTATCTTAAGAACCTGTTTGGTTAATATTCAGTCACAAATCATTCTTAGCACAGAGGCTAATAGGTTACTGACTAATAGTGTCCAAGATTACCAACTCAAGACTGAGAGGAAACATCAAATTGTGACATCTTCTGGAAGTACTGATGACCTCTCAAAGGGTATGATAAAGCACAAAGCTTGCACAGCTATGGCCCTGCCCACACTCCGTCACATAAGAACTGAACACCGTATGTACAGCCTAGTGAGGTTTTACTAACATAAAATAGAGTGAGTAGCAACACCAGAAGAACCACTGTTTGAAGACATACTTGGTCAACAGATTTCATTAAATCCCATGTGCCAGGGCAAATTCCAAGGTCTTACCTTAGGCAATACTCGAGACCTAGAAAAAAAAGGTTCTCAACCACATGCCATTCCCAGTGTGGATTCATTTTGCCTCAATCACTGCAAGGACCAGAGTACAGCAGAGGTACATCATTCAAAAGCGGCATTAAAATATATGTACATTATTTTCATGTGAGCAAGAAGATAGACATAAGAAATACTAAGGCTTTATGCTAGTGTAGGAACCACATTACACTAACATTCTAGAGTTCAAGTGTGTCTCCAAAGTCCTTCTGTAAATGTCTGCAAATTAGCAATAAATACTACTACTTTAAAAAAAAAAAAAAGCCTGTGAAAATGGAAGGACTCTCATCAGTTGATTCTGGAAAGTAATGAAAATCTCCTTTCAGATCAGGAAGCGGGTATACAACTTCAGAACAGTGTTTGCCCGAAGTATTTTATAAATCACGTTGTTAAGAGAATTCTCCTTTATGGAAAATGTAAACTCCCTTCTTTTAGTTTCTTTTCTTTAGAGCACTGAAAGCAACCCACTTCCAAGAGAATCTGAAATCTGCTTGTGCAACAACCGGCCCTAGGCGGGCTCTGCCCCACCAAGGGAGGCCAGCAGCCAGCAGGGGGAGAGCAGAGCTGGCAGGGGGGACAGGTGGGGACCGTGTTTAAGGCCACAGCTTGGCGGAGGAGCTGGCTACTCTGGAGAGTATAAAATCAGAGATGTCAGGCTCCTTGCTTCTCCCACAAAGTGGGGCTTCAGAATGCACAAACAGAATCTGGTATTTGATCAATAATGCCTCCCATCAAGAAGGGATGGCACAGAACATCCAAAATCTGGTACATGAAGGAAGTTTTACCCTTGCCCCATTTCATAACCTCACATCATTTTAAGTCTTGCCAATAACTGAGAAGAGGACTGGTGGCAAGAAATTCAGGAATAATAGGATAAAGAGAAAGACTAACACAGTAAGTGCATGTTACCAACAATACCTTCAAACAGTTGGCTTAAAAATTCAGAATTGATCCTGGTGGCATACTGACAGCTAATTTGAAAACAATGTTAGATTTAAGCAATCACAGAATAGAACTTGTGATATTTTACAATATGGACCAGACACACAAAGCCACGTTTTAAGTACCCATTAGGTTGGTCTCTAGGCAACTGAAAATACAGACTATTGCGCGGGCACACTTGGAAGATAATAAAGATGTCTGAAGGTAGTTTCTGAAGTTGTTCCTGCTGAATATGAAACCTGAGGAGGAAATGGAAGGTTCCATTACAGGGTGGTCACCAGATAAAGGAGCCTAATGGTGTTAAGCTGACAACTATGGCTGCGTAACCCGAGATTTTCCGATCTGTAACCTAAGTAGGTATCTCCCTCACCCTGCTATACTCTCCCAACTGGTATCGAAATGATTCCACACCATCCTTCGTTTATAACATCAACTGTAAACCTAGTCTGGTGTTTCAGTGAGTTTCAAGTACAGTGAGTGACCGGTTGTTGCCGGAACACAGCTTTTCATTACCCAGCGTTTCATGTTTCTAAAAACAAAGCAGGTAATACAAGAGAGGGGACAATGGAGACCTCATGCTCTGACTTGAACTCTTCCCGTTGGGTTAACATTTTCATTCGGTTTTCTTTAATAAATTTTTATTTACTTATTCGAGAGAGACAGCATGAGTGTGAGAGCACATGAGAAAGTGTGGGGTGAGGGGAGGAGGGAGTGAAATCTCAAGTAGACTCTGCACCTAGTGTGGAGCCCCATGTGGGGCTCGATCCCATGACCCTGAGACCAGACCTGAGACAAAACCAAGAGTCGGATGCCTAACCGACTGCGCCACCCAGACATACCTTCGTTTAATTTTCTGTCAACTTGAACTTCAAATTTCACCTCCTCTGTATTATTAAGATACAAATTACAGTCACATTTGACTTGTTCACCTTATCTTTTTTTTTGTCCTTTCATAATGCTGCTGTATAATTTTAAAGAACAAGGCGTTTAAGTTTGACCAACATAAATCACATGTTTTGAATACTTAATCAGCCACTTAAATATTATGCCTCAATGGAAGGTGCAGGGATGAGAAGGAGGGGACTGCTTCTCACTGGCTTCGGGAGACGGCACTTGGGGCAGTGACGTCAGAATCCAGCTGCCTGGCAACCTGTAGTCAGCTGGCTATTTTTGGGTTAGCCGCAGAGAGTGGGCATTTGTTAGTGGCCATGTGTCCACCCTAGAGATAGGAAAACAAAGCTGCCGTAAGTAGCCAACTTATTTTAGCTATGCTGTCAGAGCCCTCCTTCATTCACGCCACTGTGGGGTGACGCACATGACTGCATTCTGTTGATTCCCACAACGCACTTACTGTAGAGTCCTAACGGACAACTCGGCACCATCGCTTTGCTGCTCACGTTTGTAACAGCTGCGAAATCGGGTAGGAGATGTCCTTTATGTTTCTTTGAGAAGAGAAATAATAATCCTTTCCAACTTGCAGGACCTCTAACAAGGTTATGTAATAATACCGACTTCCCTATCTTGCCCTCACTTCACGAGCAAAAATTTCTTTTTAATTCTTGCAAACCCGCTGTGACTACATTTCTGGAAGTCATGTAAATAGTTTCTGAACTGCAATAATAGGTCTTCCGTTTTAAAAGCCTGCCAATCTCATTTTATTTATAACAATAACTGCTTGTTTTTCCTATTTTTGTTATTAAAGCATGTAAGTACTGTGTGCCCAGAGTTGGCCTCATTTTCCTTTAAACACTCTGGGGAGCAGGGGAGAGAACAGTCCAAAAGGGATGACTTAGTGTTTTTATGTGACATCGAGTTAAGTTCTAAGCTCAGATACTTATAAACAGTGCTTTGACACACATGAATGTGTTGTAAGACATTAAAAAGGGGGTTAGTTCTTTACGCCATGGGACTGTGCTGTGCATCTTTCAGTAGGTCGCCCCTAGTCCTAGTGAACTCAATGCCATTATCCTATACCAGTCACAGCAGTAACTAAAAATCCCTCCCCCATCTCATGTCCAGAATGCCACCTGGGGCGGTACTGTAGGTATTTCTCCCCTTCTGGGGCAATTTAGCTTGCTTTCTCAGTGGAGATAGAAGCTGGATATCTTTTCTGCACGTACTTCTCTAGATCCCCACCTACCCACAACACACGTATTCCCTCTGAGGAAAAAACTAGCTGGTTATAATGGACCTTTCTTAACTTGAGGGTGGTTGTGGTGCATTGTCATAGGGTGAAGATTAGTACGAGAAGCTTTGAACACGTGGGTCCTGAAAGTTCGCTCCCTGTAACTTCATTCATTCGACCACCACTTCCTGAACAAGACTGGCGAGTGTGTGAAGGCGGTGTGAGTGTGCCCTCTGCCAGTGCTCCACCGGCCAATGTGTGAGGTTCCAATGCTTAGAGCGGAACCCTAGAAAACAAAAAACAGAGACAACAGCCGGAAGAGGAGGCTGTCCTCATCATCTGTATTAAAAGATTATAAGCCTCATTGCCCCTGGCTTTTCAGTGACCATAAAAGACGGTTTAATACTGCACAGTTTACTAAAGGCTTTTTCACTCATTTATGGCACCCTGATTATACAACTGGAAGAAAAGCAACAGATTCAAATAGAGAGAGGGAGGAGTATTAAAATAATTCAAGTCAAAGTGAAAAAGAAATATCTTGGTAGAAGATTGCCCAAAGAAACTTTCGAAATAAAGGCACATTCTTTCTTCATCTCTGGCACAGGAATCAGTCTCACAAAGGAGTCCAGGCTGACAATGTCAGCTCCTTCAAGGCAACAGTGATCAGTCAGCAGGTAAGACAACAGGGATCCTGGGTGAGGAACACAAGCAAAACACAGAGAGCCAGCAAAGAGAGCTGTGGCTGGGGGTCTGGTAGGCAGAGCTCAGGTCAGATGCGCGATGCATCTTGCAAAAGCCCACGACTCTGTAACCACCTTGAGCCAGTTATGGGTCTCTTGTCATTTTAAGTCCACAGCGTGTCCATCGCATGTCTGTATTTTTCAAACAACTAGATGAATAATGTTTTCTGAGACAGGTTCATATGGGTCTTGAACTCTTTGGCAGAACTATGGTCTACATGATACATGTACTCCAGGGCTCCAATTAATAGGCTGTTAAGAGAGTCTGAGCCATGAGTGAAACTTGTAGGATATTGATCGTGACTGTCAAAAAGGGAGCAGAACTTGCCTCATCCTCACCCAAGCCCCTTACTTTCATTATTAGAGGAGATGCCCCGTTGCAGACCCATGTCACAGTGGGGGAAACATTCGTACTGAAATGCTGGTCATGAGCCTTCTCTTTCCGCCCCCAGGCACAAGGACATCAAATTCTAGGAGCCACGAAACTGGCCAGGGTCTGAATTATTTACGCCATGGAAATCTGCAAGTGCAACAAACCAAGACTTTCTTCTTTCTAGAGAGTCGGGTGCCAAGCACCCGACGGCACGCACAGTATGTACATCTCGCCTGGGAGTATGCCAAGGGGCCTTCCAGCCTTGTGGTCTTAACTGCAGAAGCTCACGGAGCAGGCTTCGCTTGGTAACCTTCACCAAAGTCAGAGAGAACTTTGCCCACACCGTGGCTCCAGGATAGGGTCTGGAGATAAAGTGGCAGGGCATCATTAAGATTCTTCAGAGTGCATTCTTGGCAGCTTGTTCAAAGAAAGGTTAGTCCAGAGAGAGCAGCACCAGCTGTTCCCCTTTTCATTGTGCTGCTTGCAGGATTCTGAAATCCTTAGAAAGGTACTAAATATGTCATTAAAGGCAGAAATAAAGAATGCAAGCAAAACCAATTTACCATAGTCCCAAAGATACTACAACACAGAACAGATATTGTTTACTTTTTACTGTACTAAAAGGGACCAGAAAACAACACCTTGATATTAACCAAGACCACAATATTAGTTTGGGAGCGCAGATCTATAATAGATGATTGGTTTCAAGAATGTTAGGTGTAACAGAAAAGTGTAGTTTCAGTAAGATCGCTTCTTTCTTTAGCAAAGTGCAGCCCACCTGACCTTGGAGTAATTAAAAAGCTAGACAAATGCCAGCAGGTTATGACCGGTGATTGAGCCCCACCTTTATTAGAAGTCTTCCTGCCCAATCAGTAATCTCTGAAGTGTGGCGAATGTTATATATTGTGACAATAATTATATAGAAACCCCGTCTTCCACTGCACAGGAGAAGTCAGTGTGTTCCAGAAGAGCTAAATAAAATGATCCCATCGCTTTGGTGGTAGGAGCTAGAATCTGGAGAGCATTCCTGTTTTTTTGCTTAACCTGCTAACCTAGAATTACAGAACAGATTACATCTATTTTCTCTTTTTGATATACCTAGAAGGTTTGTTTTATTCACCTATCCAAAAAGCCTGCTAATCAGACAACCACTGTGAGAGGCAGAAATGAGGTATGGATGCTTCCTGTCTTCAAGGGACAATGAAAGATACCCAAGACTCCTACAGAGTATCTCCTCTACTCCGGGGATTCTACCTGGCCCTCCCGAGCCTGGAGCGATTCCCATATGTAGGTCTTTGCTCCAACTTCTGCATTCAAACAAAGGTGCCTCCCTCCACAAGTAGAAAGAGTCGGCTTATAAATATTCGTATTTTTAGACCCAGCTGACGTCCTCCTATCATCTCAAGGGGAAGCCTTAATGTAGAAGAAATGTTAAAAGCAGAAGGGACCTTAATCACAGTAGCCACTGTTGGTTACCTCCCAGCACCCAGGCAAATAAAGTTTTATTGGAACACAGCCATGCTTACTCACTTGTCTATGGCTGCTTTCATGCTTCAATGCAAAGTTGAGTAACCATCACAGAGACAAAATCTAGAATTACTGTTTAGACCTTTACAAACAAACAAACAAACAAACAAACAAAATTGCCAATCCCTGGCTAACGCTATTTGCAGCTTCCCGCTTTGTCCAGCAAGGGGCACAAGCAGTGCCCGGGAGGTGTCTGGGGAGCTGGCCTCTCTTGCTAGACCAGTTCGTCCCTACTCATACTGTAGAGGGCCAGAGAAGTTGGCTTTTCCAACCTCTCCAGGCTCCACTTATAATTTCAAAGGCTCTGGATTGTGGTCTAGCAGGCAGAAGGGTCATAAAGCCATATTTTGACCCCTCTATGTTCAGCCTGGTTTTCTTTTATGTGGAGACTACCTAACAGCAGCGAGAACTAGCCAAGGCACAGGGTCCATGACCTGTCTGTTTAAAGCTTATGGTGTCCTTAAGGATGGCTCTTAGTGCAGAGCAATACTAGTTATTGTTACTTTGCAGTTTTAAAAAGGAACATACAATTTATTAAATATACTGTGTCTAAAACCCAGTTTTTCCTGAAGCTATTATATTCAATTTAAAAATCTTACCATTCTGTCTATATATCTGGTAAGTTTTAACAACACATTCAGGAAGTTGGATACAGTTTAGGTCCTTTTATAAACGTAGTTTAATTAACCACTTTTAAACATTTCAAAACTCCATTTATAAATTTAACATATTCAATCTTCTTTTTCAGCATTTAGACTGTAATAATCAAAATATCCTCAAGTAGTTAAGAAGTCTTTTCTTCCCCAGCAAGAATTCTTAAGCATTTCTTCAATTAAATTTATAAATTCAATGACTCTCAAGCTCTGGTATTTCTTCTTCTTTTTTAAAAAAGATTTATTTATCTGAGAGGAGGAGAGAGAGAGAGAAAGAGAGAGAGAGAGAGAGCATGAGTGCATGTGCACAGGATTAGGAGGGGCAGAGGGAGAGAATCTTCAAGCAGCCTCCCTGCTGGGCGTGGAGCCCCACACAGGGCTTGATCTCATGACCCACAAGATGAGGACCTGAGCTGAGGCAGAGAGTCAGCTGCTTACTGACTGAGCCACCTGGGCGCCCCCTCCTGCCTTTCTATATAGGGAATCATTTCTGAAATAATTTATACATCTTAAATTATAATTACAAAGTGACTCTACCAGGTTGACCTAAATGTAATATATACTTGAAATGAAAGTATTAATATTGTAGATTTGTTATTTTATCATTTTTATACTTTTAATGTTAAATTTTCCAGGGTTAAAAAGACTTTCCCATCAAGGAAACAACTTTCCATCCCAAACGAAAAGAGTTATCATTCCATACGTGGTTCTCACCTCACTGAACTTGAGTTGCTTTTCAAACAGACTTTTTAGACTGAAACAGAATTGGAGCCACAGATGTCCAGGGCAAAATTTTTGAGGTCACTCATTGTCAGGTTAGGGTCTTTATAAGAATAGCTGCCACAACAAAAAGAACTTCCTGGCCTTCAAAGGGGATTGTTTGCTCCTGGATGTAAGTTATCATTACCTATTTCATGGGTCTACTCTCAGAGGCAGACACCCCCTCCTAAGATTCTAAAGAATTTTCTTTACTTGTTTGCCTGGATTTCGCATTTCTCTAGCACACACTTTAACATCTTTTCGTTTGGCTCTATAGACATTACTTTTCATTTATTGAGCTATAATTTGCAGACTGTAAAATCCACCCTTCTAAAAATGTACAAGTTAGTGATATTTAGTATATTCAGGGACACCTGCAATTATCACGGCTATCAAACTTCAGGACATTTGCACCACTCCAGAAAGAAACTCCCCACCCATTAGCAGTCATACCCCATCTGCCCTTTCTTCCAGCCCTCGGCACTCACTAATTTACTTTCTGTCTCTAAGGATTTGCCTATTCTGGACATTTCATATAAATGGAATTATATAATACATGGCCTTTAGTATCTGGTTTCTCTCACTTAGCATAAAGTTCTGTGTGAGTACTTCTTTTTATGGCCAAGTGATATTCCGCTGTATGGACCTAACACAATTTGTTCACCCATGTTCATCAGTTGCTGGACGTTTGGGCTGCTTCCACTTTTTGGCTATTATGAATTCAGTTATACAAGCCACGACTGTCTCCTTCAAACAGGCTTTATAAATAATCATTGTATAAGTTAATGAGTTAGAGGATATCAAGACTCAATGGGAATGAAGCATCTTCACAAGTCTGGGGTGAACTCTTTTCATTCAGATTTATGAGGATATCCTCGTTTCACTTGAGGAAATTCAGAGATTTGGATAATTAGTCTTATTTTTTTCATGTGTAAGAGACCTCAGTTTCTGGAAGGCATAGACGATGAAAAAAATTCTTTTGTATTCCCTGATGTACCCAGTACAATTCCAGACACAAAGAGAATACTCATTATTTTTAAACAAATGTAAAGAGCTGAAACTATAATGAAAAGGGCAACAAAGTATGTACCGTATTTCATCTCAGATTAAAATGTTAGTAAAGGAAGGAAATTGAACATTGGAGAGAAGTTGCCACTCCTTTTAATTAAGCAGGCCAAGGTTTCATGCAGGAGGTGGGATTTCATGAACAGTTTCAAAACCATAGGTCTAATTGGTTTAAACTCTATTATACATATGCCTACAGGCAGCTGCAATGGATTGTTTTGCAAACAGAAAAGTAAGCAACCCCTCACGGAAAATAGATCCACTCCAGAAATCTCAAGACCCAAAGGACACATATGTTTTGATCTATTCCTTTAATCTGTGTCCAAACAAAGCATCTAATTCTTATCTCAGAGAATGGAAAGCATTGACATATGCAAAAAAGAGAAGCATCGGTACACTTGTCTTTGCATGCAGGTGCAGGCCTCAGACTTTTCAATAACATCTATAACATGGTCATTAATTACACAGGCAGCCAGGTTTCGACAGCATATCATTTTCTTTTGCCCTCCTCTCTTTCCCTTCAGTAATCAATTCTATTCCACTCCTTCAAAAGGGCTTTCATTTATGGTACCAATACGTTTTGGGTGTTACACTTGATTCATGTTTGTGGTAATACTGGGTTATGATGTACCTTTATTTCAAAAAAGCAAACATTGTAAGCAGGAAGAGGCTTATCTATGAAAAACTTTTTCCTGGCAATAGAATACGGCTGTCTAAACAGTTCTACCTATATGTACGAGAGCCAGTCAAGTATGTACTAGACAGGAAGGAGAGTTAATGAGTGAAAGCCCCAAAGACATCAGAGACAACCAATTAGCTTGTCTGAAACACAGGCTTGTAAAGCTATCAGTAACTTATAAAATGGTCTGCTACACACGAGTAAAATGTTGTTTAAATGGCTTGCTTAACTAGATGCATTCACCATGAAATTGATTCTTTTAAGGTTATCTTTTTAAACTTAATACTCATTAACTGTGCATATGGAAATGGCTGGCTGGGTGGAAGGGTGGGTAGATATCTTGGTATTGTCAAGTGCAGGCTGAAGATATGAATTCCATACTTTTTGAGGTTAGCAGGTATTGGAGAAGAAACCCCATCAATTACCAACAGTTGTATCTGCCTCAGTCACTGAAAAGGATCAACACACTTCGATCATTCCTCCCCTGACTTGCGAAATGCTTAGCTTGGGGTTGGTAGATGGGTTCCAAGGACCTTCCAGTGTTGAGAACACATGCTTTTGTGTTACAGAACTGCACCGGTTTTTACCACAGCCTGTGATTCTGCAAAATGGCATGACAGCAAGAAGACCCAGAGCCTGATAGTTTTCAAATCCAACATTTGTCTCAACAGTGATCAGCTTTCATCCCCCAAAGACTTACTTTACTAAAACATTTGAGGTAACTTGATGTTAGCTGACACATGAACGACAATCATGATACTATTTCCTATTCTGAGTTATCTTTTGTTGTTGTTGTTGTTCTTTTAGAGATAGAGAGAGACCACAAGTAGGCAGAGCAGCAGGCAGAAGAAGAGGGAGAAGCAGGCTCTCCTCTGAGCAGGGAGCCTGATGTGGGGCTCGATCCCAGGACTCCGGGATCATGACCTGAGCCAAAGGCAGCCGCTTAACCAAATGAGCCACCCAGGTGCCCGCTATTCTGAGTTATCTTAAAACACTACTGTATATTTTGGAATTTTTTTTTTTTTGCTGTGTCTCATATTAGCCTTTTTCTGTTACACAAGGCTCCTTGCCACAAATACACTTTAGTAAGTTGCAACCTGATCAAATAATCAGAAGAGCATGCTTTGATTTTGACATGACTAACTCTTGCGTGCTCATTCAATGTTGGTACCCTTCATGGAACCACTATGAGCTGGTCAACTCAAGGGATTCTTTGACTTAACAAAATACTAGGAAAAAAATAACTTGCAACAATGTGTTAAAGCTGGTTAAAAACGAAAAAATATCTGTTAAAAATAGTTTATATATTCCAGCTTATTTGGCTTTTATAATGCACTATATGTCCCCTATCTCAGTCTTGCAGCTGGAAGGTGTGGGGAAGGCAACAGGGGCAGTAACAAATCAAAATATGAATATATGGAACCCAAATAAACATGTTTAATACTCGCCTTGTGGTACTATGGCAGCACTCTGTCCTAACAACGACAACATTTAGATGTTGGGGCAGATTCAAATTCTTGGGCCTTGAACAGGAGACAAATATGGCAAGCCACGCGTTGCTGAGCCGCCAATGGAGGGTGCCAATGGCCCTGTCCAGATGCAGAGATATTCAAGGGATGTTCCTGTCAGCAGTTTGTCCTCTGGCTCCAGCAAGGAGCCACCACCATGGAAACATGGGAAGAAAAAGGAAAAACAGCAAGGCGTGGAGGGACGGGGGTGGGGGGGGGAAGGCAGAAAAAACTGACAGCCACCTCAGTAACACATCTGAGCAAGGGGAACAGGTAACAAATGGCCTTCGGACAAACTGCCATGTTGTTAGTCACAGGGAGAGAATTTCTTTTCCTACTGGCAATACGGCCAGGAGCCTAATATCCTGGCAACTGAGAAATAATGAGCTTGGAAGAGGCTTGCAGGCAGTCTGAGAAAAGAAAAGCTGAGTGGTAATCCGTCCTGAGGAATTTTAGCCAAAAAACCCCACACAGGACTAGCTGAACTCAGAATAAAGCCCGTGAAAGACAAGTCTGGAGAACATTACAATCAGACATAAAGAGAACACCAGAAATGAAGGTTCCAAAAGCCACTGACTGGATTTAGCACAGCACTGCTAGTGTGGCCTTGCGTCCTTGCTGTCCAACCGGGACTAGTCTGCACCATTAGTTCTCGGCGGAGGGCAAAGGTGACCATACCCCTCAAGGGACTTTTGGCAATGTCTGGAGATATTTCCGGTTGTCAGAGTTGGGGGGCGGGGGCACAGTGTCTGCTGCAGGTATCTTGTGGGTAATGGTCAGGGATGCTGCCAAACATCCTACAAGGCACAGGATAGCTCCCCCGCCCGCCCCACCCCCAACAAAGAACCGTCTAGCCTGAAAGGTCAATAATGCTGAGGTTGAGAAACTGTTCTGAACTGATCTTTTAAGGCAAAACCAAAGAACAAAGGTCCCCATTAATGCTTCAGTCTATGGTTTATCAGCGTGAACCATCAGGCTCCCTCGCTGAAATCAGGAGATTTAGGAACCGGATTAAGAAAGTAGACCAGGAGCTTTGTCAGGGTACAACTCTCTGTCCTCTCTTCTTGCTCAAAGCGGAAATCATTTGTTCTTGGTGGGGATGAGTCAAAACATTCAACTGGGCTAAAACAAGTGCACCTGATAAATAGCCACCTATCCCTCTTTCTACTGTTAACTCCGCATTCATTGTCTCAGACCCTGGGGATACGAAGGTGAACCTAAGTCCCAGTCCTCACGAGCTTACTTGGAAGAGACTGACAGGTATCGAGTAGGTGCGTCAGTGACTAAGTGAAGTCAGATGGAGTAAGCACCATGAAAAATTAGAAGGCACCACGGCACTAATAACATCTGCCATTGAGGTGATCCGAAAGATGGACTGAGGGCATGCAGTTGCAGGTAAGGACAACTCTTTAGCTGGTTTCAAAACAGAATTTCATACAGTTACAACAAAGGCTCCTTCAATTCACCTCCACCTAATCACCTTGGCCTAACCAACTCTTCACCACCCGGTTCAAGATAATGATGGACGTTGCCTGCCCTATGAATGCCCACGTCCTGTGGGGACAAGCCCCGGATGAAGCTGGCCCCTCACCTGATGCTCACACCAGGGCACCCATCTCTGGCACGTCTGCTCACTCTGTCGCAAGCTCTTTCACAATTCTCCCTCAGGCAACCACACTTGTTACTACAGCAAGTCATTCAATTAAATATGGCATCAACGGATGAAATAGGAAGTTGAGAAGACAATTTCTACTACTATGAAAAACTGAGTGGAATGTGTTCAAATAACTCAATAAAGGTAAGTCATTAAAACAACTGCTGTCGAATCAGATTTAGGGGAGACAACTATCAAGAACTATCGTGTGAACTGCTTCTCACATGTCTTTAACTTACCATCTTATTTTATCTTATAGTGCTATTTTAAAGAAATGGGAACTGAAAATCATGGATGATGCCTGTATTTTGTGCTAAAAATATGACACAGAACTCTGATTAGTGGCCATGTACTCAGAGAAAAGGCACTGGCCCAGTATCAAAAGATCAGTGCCATTTGTATGTTTTAAGTTAAATTACTTAGGGTATACATTTATTTTATGTTTTTAATGACAAAAAACTAGCCAGCTCTTTCTTCATTAACTGTTCAACTACCAGTTCAGATCAGATAAGTGGGCTTCTAACAGTCTCCAATCCCACTTTTTATTCTGCCTGAATCGAAAGCCTTCTCAGGGGGACGTCATTAACACCTACTTCAGTCGGAAGTTGAGAGTGTTACATAAAATCATGTCCACTGTCAGAATCAATACTAGTGTCTATCACCTCAAATCCTGCCGTGAAAGAAAGCAGAGTATAAATAAAACACTCAAATCCATATTGATACCCACAACCCTGCAGTCTCAGGTAGAGAATATGCACTGTTCACATCTGAGTGCACATTATGGTAAAAACTGGATACTTTTTTGTTAAATACCATATCCTTTAACAAAATAAACATTACATTATTTTGAATGTATTTGTGAAATATTTTCTAAGTAGAACTTATTCCTATTTTCTAGACTCAGGAACGCAAACAGAATCATACAGTACTTTTCTTAGCGGATGCCCTCGAGTTCTACTTCCCTGCACTTACGGCTCTCAAAGAACACTCTGATTTTACCTTGAAGTTATTATCTGTTTCTTTATATCTTTATCACATATCCACGAGTAAGATGGCAATTCTATCATAGTACGTAAAAATAAAAATCATATAATGCCGAGACCTGACAAATGATTGCTTGGGCTGTCTGTTTTTAACTAAAGTGTCAATAATAAAATAAAATGATGGCTGTAAACGGTGTTTACCCCTGTGCGCCACAAATTTATGTTAGTGAATGAAGTACCTGATACCCTTGTCTTTACCGTTTAACATAAGAGGATCTAGACTTCAAAGCCCTTGAACAGGGTTTGTAAATTTTAGGTGTGAGTTCATGACATCTAATCTTTCACACAGAAAGATGTGGCCCTAGAGAAGAAAAAAAAAAAAAGGATAGGAGAAATAAATTCTTGCCTATTTGACTCCAGCTTCTCATTCAGACATACAACATGCATAACCTGTGCACTTCTTAGCAGGTTAAATGCAGCACACGGTTTTCATAAAACATTCGGGTGAGCTCAAATCTCTTACAGCTGCTAAAATATTTGAATCCTGACTTTTTATAGGAAGTCACAGACACCCAGTTTGTAGTAACCTGGTCACAGGTTGAACTGCTTTTTAGTGCATCAGAAGGGGCAAGCTGGTGTGATCAACTGTGGGGACGTCTGGAATGAGCTACGGGCTGCAAGGCTTGGATCGGTAACCAGGAGCACTGTGTTTTGGAGTGGAATTCGCCTGGTTTTGACGTGATCACTGACCCTGTGAGGCACAAAGACACAGGATACTTCCTGTACAACCTGAGGAAAGAGAAGGAAATGGAACAAGCGTGAACAGTATAATGAGCAGAAGTTCTGATCAGGAGACTGGAGACAGAAGTGAATGGACTAGCTGTTCTAGGTTCTTAAGCCAAAGACTTATTTAAAGCACTGAGAGATATAATTGCTTGCCTAACACTCATGGAGGAACTAAGAGAGTTCCCTCAATAAGCAGACCATCGTACTCTTGCAGGCAAGAATCTGGAATGGCTTGGATCACTCTCTTAACGGTTTTTAGATTCTTATGAAATATTGTAAATTAAGACTCTTACGGTTCAGGTTTAAGAAATTCATTTGCGCTGTATCATAGATGTTTAAAAATATTCCTGTATCTGCACAAAGCATTAAAAAAAAAAAACTCTCTGGAAAATGATGTACCCCTTGCACACCCAATATTCCCCTCCCCATTCCCTCCAACCCCCAGAATCCTTCCCATCTGCCAGCTGGGTTTCATTTTAAGAATTTCACACTGAATATAAAGTGCTATTTTGGCCATGTGGCTCCAGAAATGTGAATTTATAGTCTATTCAGATCGCACGCCAATGATTGACAGAGAGGGGATTAACCAACTGGATGCGATGAAGCCGTTGCCTCTTCCTTCAGGTTGCTTTAAGTTTCTAGGAAAGGATGGTCACCCTCACACTGCTTCACAGAGGCTGGCAAGAAGTCGTCTCCTTAGCAGGGCACTTGTTTCTCACTTTTCTAGTAGATGGCTGCTCTACCTTGGAATTCCACTCCCCCACCCACACCCCCCTCCCTGGCCCCCTGTTCCCAAATTCCGTCCATTTCCCCACATGTAAAATGCGAACACTAAAGCTGGCTTTCTTAGACATTCCTTGCAACAATGTTCTGTTTACTCACACATAACACATATTTATAATCACTGGTCTTCAGGAATAAGAGTCAAATATTGGAAAAGTACGTGTGTGTATCTGTATCTGCTTTTTTTAGGTAAGGGCTCGCAATGCCCAAGAACTTACACATGGGGAAGACTCTCTCCATGTTTTTAGTATTTGAGAGATTGTTGGCAAGTCCCGGCCATCTAGAAATGTTTCAAATACCATCGCTATTTAAGCTTTTCCAAAAGTAGTTCTGTTTTTTCAATGGTGTTCCATCTTGTTTCACACTTACCATCCTCAAATATTGTCCTAGGCATGAAAGTGTAGCTATATATTCAGATTTTCTAAATCTTTCTTTTTGCAACTTTAGGATCATGCTGTTCCTAGGACTCCGTACACTCAATGCATAGTAAGTAACACTATAAAAGAGATTACTTCTCTGTTTAACAGATGATCAATGAAAGGGTATGTGTAAGCGTTGAATTTTGAGAAGGCTGTGCAGAACGTATTTAGATCTGATACTGTGATACTGAAGCCAGCCTCAAAATGAATGAGCATATCCACGCTTGTATTACACATACACATAAAAGTTGATGTCAGAGGGGAGGTCGACATCATCAGAAAAGCACATCAGGTTTGGTCCTGTTCAGAACAGGAAAGGCTCTAGTCAAGATGGGGGCTTTAGTCTCTAAGTTATTTGATAGAGGTAACAGTGCCTTGCTCCCTTCCTTCAAGACAAAATAAACAAGAACACTACAGAAAATGGATTAGAGTTAAGGGAAAATTTCTCCTCCCTGACAGCATAATAAATACATCTCCACTAAAAAACAAACAAAAAACCCAAAACACCTACCCATCTTGCACATTTAAGTTTTAGACATATTATCTGACAGTTAAGAAAGTCATCTGAGAGCAGAGGAAAGCACGGAGGGAGCCACATCACACTGGTAACCATGAATGGTAATACGGGGGTGCGGGGGGTGGGGAGAAGGGCAGATTTTAAACTGTCTTTAATGTGCCTCTGAATTACTGGACTTGAAATGATAAGCTCCTGTAGTCTTTATACTTCAGAACATGAATAAAAACATACATATGAACAAATCAAAGAGCAGAAAAGGGCAACTTTAGAAAGAAATAAAAAAGATGCCTGTATGTAGAGACACATAAAAGAAGGTAAGTGGCTCACAGTAGGGCTCAATAAAGAGTTGCTGTATGACTGTGAAACAACACTAAAAATTATCCTCATATGGTACTATCGACTTAAAGTCTATAAGCGAGCTCACTTCAGGAAGGTGGGGGAACGTTCCATGCAGACGAGACCACCACTCAGGACTAACTTTCACAACTGAAATTCTGACCCCCTCTCACCAGCCTGTGAAGTTCCTGTGTGGGTCTTGTCAGCAGGACCAGAACTTCAGGTTCCGGGTGGGAAACCAGTCTGCTTCTTCATCACACCCCCTTCAGAGAGATCACAGCCTGCCCCCACAGGATGTCTGATGCTATCTTTGAATGAACTATAGCCTGCGGAAGGCTATCAAATCTCTACCTCAATTTTTTTTAAGATTTTATTTATTTGACAGATAGAGAGGGAGACAGTGAGAGAGGGAACACAAGCAGAGGGAGTGGGAGTGGGAGAGGGAAAAGCAGGGGTCCCGCTGAGCAGGTAGCCTGATTCGGGGCTTGATCCTAGGACCTGGCATCGTGACCTGAGCCGAAGGCAGACGCTTAACGACTGAGCCACCCAGGTGCCCCTCTTCCTCAATTTTAATACTAGGGTCTTTATTTGATGCCGGCACAAGAAAAAGCCACAAAAAATTGCGAACCACATTTACCTTAAAAGTGCTGTCAGGGGTTACTCATTAATTCATTTGGTATCTATCTTATCAAGTCTTTTAGAACTGTGGAAGATAGTTCATTCCTTTGGAAGACATAGCCTCCTCTTTTCCAATAACAAGAAATACATCACAGATCACGATTCTGCCACTTTTTTTCAGAAACTCAGAATGCTAAATATGAAACCAAATTCCCGCACTGATTTAACCCACAGGATCGATGTTCTTCCACTCTCCTCCTCTTTGTCCTGATCTCCTGCTTTAATTTTTTATTATTATTTTCATGTGAGTCACTTTAAATCGACAAATGAAAATACAGGAATATCTCCATCTGGAGTGAATAATAACACTCCGTCTCTTTGCTTGGCACTATTACTTAACAGAACACACCAAGCTTCATTGAAAGTCACTGGGTCTTGAGTTATCCTTACTATTTTAGGGGTTCTTAAGAGTGCTTGTCAATACTATTACCAAGGAGTATGGGCTCCGATCTTTCAGAATCGTCTCAGTATAAGGAACTTCAGCTGAAGTTAATTCATTTTAAGAATGGATTTCTGGTACCACAGGAGGAAGAAATTCTTCAGTACATCAGATCCCTGACAGAGAAATCCAAGGGACTGTTTTACTGTATAGAACACATGATGCTTAAAATGTAATTTTCCTGATTTTTTTCCTCTCCTTTTTTAGGTAGTGCTAGTAGTGTTTACCTAGAATTTTTCCCCCCTGTGGTGTTTCTGGGTGATGGGATTTTAACAGCACTGTCCACCACTTATTATCTTCTAGGGCAGCTATCAGATGTCATATGGCATTTTAAATGCCACGTGATCAAACCTAACAACATCCTCCAAAATTATCTTCCAGGACAGGGTGGGGGTGGAGTGGCGGCGGCATCTAAAATCAGCAAAATTACCTTTAGCTACAGGACTTTGGTCAAACTCTGTGAGATAAATAAAATCTGCCTTTATTCTTCTTTTTCCACCTTCCTTTCTAGTAAATCCTTTCTGCAATCCTAGGGACCCCAGGCCTCTGTGTATCTTACTATGTGTCAGGCGCTCTTTAAATAATTTTTTAAAAATAGGGGCGCCTGGGTGGCTCAGTCATTTAAGCGTCTGCCTTTGACTCCGGTCATGATCCCGGGGTCCTAGGATCAAGCCTTGCATTGGGCTTTCTGCTCAGCAGGGAGTCTGCTTCTCCCTCTCCTGCCTGCCACTCTGCCTGCTTGTGCTCTCTCTGTCAAATAATAAATAAATTAAAATTTTTTTTAAAAAATATACTACCTCATTAACCCTTGTGTCAACCCACTGAGGGTGGTACTCTGAGGACAGAGACCTGGAGAGGTTAAGCAGTGTGTCTGGGCCTTGGGGGCAGGATGTGAGGGTGGTGGTCTGTAAGCACAATGCAGCAGAACTCTGCCACCCGGAAGACAGAACCTCCGCCGACGAGGGGGGACTGCGTGAAAGACCAGTGACTATGAAAGGAAATGCAACCCAAAAGAATGGCGCTTCAGGCACCCCAAGTAAGGCTGGACTAAGACCTGGTTATGGTGCTTCCTGACGCTCCTTAAAAATCAGTCCACGTAAATAGCCACTCGTCCATATGGACAGACTCTTGAGTCCCCAAGTTACTAGCCAAACTGGGCTTACAGTCACTCCCTAAATCTATGTAGCCCTTCCCATAGATAAGCCCTTTGCTCAAGGCATGACTTTCTCCTAGAAGGCTCTGTCTCCACGTGGGTGGTAACTTCCTGTCAGAGTTCACTCGACTGGACTCAGAACTACGGAGGTTTAATTCTCTGCTTTACCACGTACTTGGTGTTTTGGGAAATGAGTGTAATAATTATAATACCTCCGTCACAGGAAGGCCCCACTGAACTAGGTGATAGGAAACACACAGAGGAGTGTCCGGCACTATTTCATGACCATTTCCAACACCCCTCAGATTCTGCTTTCCCTCGTGCTCAGTACCCAATTCCAATGCCTTTCTTTTGAGATTCTCCTCCTCTGAGATCCTGTAGTCCCTTGGTTTTATCATTTCAGTGGTATTTACCCTGTATCAATGCAAGTATTCACATGGTCTTGAAGTGCGATTATTTATACATATGTTTATAAACAAGGCCTCCCCTGATGAAATCATAACTCCAGAGGTTTAGACTAAACAAACTTTTCTTCTTTCTCCTTATCTCCTTCTCTTCCCTTCTGCTGAGTGTTTTCATCAGTTCATTATTCATATACCCCAGAGAGTGGGTCGAACAAGGAAATGGGAGAGAAATGAGAACACACATGCACTATTTATAGTTCCCTATTAGATCATTCAATTTCAATCTACCAACATTCCTGATCTCCTTCTCTGAGCAAAGCTTTCCTGGGCTGCAGGGAAGGTGGAATACAGTCCCCATCTTCTTAGGACTCACAGTCTAGCTCAGGTGAGAAAACATGCCTCTAACTATACAACCTGAATCCCAATACTACTTAAACCTATGTCTCGTAGTGCTGGCTCCTGCTCCAAAGACATCAGATAACAAGGCTGCTACTTACTCAACTCATCCACTTTGGAACCTCCATCCCCTTATCTGGTCACCTCTCTTCTTTGTTTTTTGTTTTGTTTGTTCGTTTGTTTTGGGATGCCCCCTCCCCTAAGAATTGACTGCTCCCTCAGCTATATATTCATTCATTTGTCGACTTAATATTTAAGGTCTTCATCCCCCCTGCTAGAGTACAAATTCTCCAGGAAGAAGACATGATTCAGGGCACTTGGCCCAAAGCAGGCCTTATGGCTCATCTTGGTGAATCCCACTTCTGGAGCAGTGTCTAATGGGGACAGATGCTTGGGGAACATTCCTTCTTCACCCTTGCCTTCTGGGCAGAGATGCTGAGGCAGGGAACGGCTGGAGAGAGGGAAGAACCACCAACACTTCGCAGACATGGCGGCCAGGATTACCTGTATCTCATATGTATTCATTTGGTAGGGGGCTCTACCGTGGGACAGAGAGACAAGCCAGGTGGGCTCCAGGGACAGAAAGACAACAATTAGGAGGTGTTTCCGTGTGTAAAAATGGCAGTGTGCAGAGAGGAGGGTGTGAAGTTCACTTGTCTTGACAGTTGCTAACCCATTTGAGACTTTATCGTATTTATAAATTATGAGAAAATAACATAAAGGACCATTAAAACTAGAGTCTTCATGTCTAGCATTAAACAACATTGACATATTTTATTTTGCAGAGAATATGCTTGATGGGGTTTTTGATAGCTCCTACTTTTATAACCCAATCAATAAGAGATCCCTATTTCAGCTGCCACACTACTCATTTATTTTAGTTGTTAAATTTGAGGGAGTGAAAGGAAGACACTTTAAATATGCATCCCCATCACATTCACTGTTTTTTTTTTTGTTTTGTTTTGTTTTTAAAGAATGATGATCCAAAGACAATAGGTTCAACCATGGCATCATATATTTTGTATTTACTGCGCTGAGTAAGAAAGATAAAATACTTTATTCTCAAGTTGGCTTCTGACTTGTCAGGTGACTTGATGTGGTTCACCTATTGCTTCCCAATTTGACTTCTCCTATTCTAAAGGAGGAATTCTAAAACTTGCTCAATAAAAGAAAATAAAAAAAAAAGAACAGATTTAATTAAGAAAATACCTTAAACTTAATTGGGCTGTATTGTACACACAGAGTCAAAATGCAATAGAGAAAGAAAAACAGAAAATTATGTTCCAGGACACAGCGTACTGTTTTCTCAGAAATTTTTACTATGACAGAGTGGATGATACATTTTTTAAGGTATCTGTACTAAGACTGCCCAGCAAATACACAGCTAAAGGAGAATGTTCTGATAAAAATATAAAGGTATAGGGGATCTCATGTGGAGTCAGGAAAAGGCTATATGATTTTGGTAAAGACCCAACATAATTTCCTCCTAAGGCTGTTAACATCACAAGGAGTGACAAAGCATTACACTGAGCAAATTAAGTCCTAACTGGTCATTAAGGAAACTCACACAGCCCAATATCTGATGTCCTACCATTTCGTTTTGCTCTGCACATCAAAGGGATGTGGACCTCTAACCCAAGCTTCTGATATTCAGTAATTGCCCATTTATATTTATATGAAGGAGACCACTACAAAAGATATCCATAAGGCTTCAGTTTGCTCTGGATTCAACATCTAAGGGAAGAGACAACAGTTTCGTTTTCTTTTCTTTCTGGGAAACAAAAGCATCAGATAGGAAAACCTGTCCCTTTGGAAAAGGACCAGCCATTTGTTGTCTAGAAGGAAAGCAGGCAGATAAGGGAAAGTGGATATCTGGACTTGTCTGAGAAAAGCCTTTCAGGTCCAACCGCAGCAACTTCTGTGAGAGCTGTAAGTCATTAAATGTGTCTCTGATATCACCTCACGTATGAAGATTAGTGGAACATACCAAGAGATTGAATCATCGAACAATTCTCTTAGGAATTTCAACATAACTGATTTGATACAGAATTACTCCAAAGGCCCAAGCCTGGATGGGATCCTGGTAGAGATAAGATACAGACCCCTTTCAGACCAGGGCTTCATTCTTCAGAAACGGAAGCTCAAACCAAGGACTTTGCATCAACAGCATCCCCTGTGTTTATTAGGGGTCTACACATACCCTGTGGGCACTAAGCAATCACAAAAAAGTCTGAATAAAGTCTTTGCCTTCACAGAGCGTACAAAAGAAGGCGGCACCCCCATCCCCTTTCCCATTCCTGAGACCACGCTTCAGGAGACAGGTCTCCCTTAAAAAAAAAATCCAAGTAGTTTATATCCTTAAAGCCCTACTGATCCAGAAAATAGCACTCTTCCAATTTCTGGCTTGAGAAGAGCAGCTACAATGAACCTCTTCTGATACAGAGAGGAGTTGCTGGATGGCTTCTCTGCATTGCCTCTAGAAGGACTTAACATTGCTCTAATCCCTCATTTATCACACTCCTTCACCAGAGGAGTGAAGGGGGGCCCTTTTGCTTCTTATTTTACAAGTCTGCCAGGAGTGAATTGGCAATCAAAACTGAAGCTAAATTCCTCAAAACACTTTTGGTAAATAGACATAAGACAGCACTGTGCTTACACATATTGCCTATTCTAAGCTATCAATCTTAAACCAAGACTGGGAAGAGGCTCTGCATTTCTCATTCTTAGAAATCACATGGCATATGCAGTAAGAACATATGGCCACGAGATAGCTGAGGCTTCGATCTGTCCCACAGCCAAGAAAGCTAGACGCCCAAGTGTATCACTACTAATAAATTAGGGAATAATGCGGAGAATTTGCCGAGAGAAGGGAAATTTAGACAGAGTTGGAAAAAAGCAGACATTTTAAAGGTATCTGGCAATGGGGCCATATCAAAAATATTTACATAAATGTGATAATGAGAGTGATTTAGATTGGGGGGGTGGATCCCGTAGAACAGAGGTTTCTCAAACTCAGTGGAATTTCAACAAGTACCAAAGATGAGAGTAAGGTTTTTTAAAATGCAAACAGGGGGTTGCATATTAATAAATACACAAAGCTCTTAAAATCTGGTTCTAAAGTAACAGCAAGCAACACCAGCCCCTGGCAAAGGTTTAGCAAATGAAATCAAAGAGCGAGTATCTAAAAGACAGTTGAGTATACAAGGCAGATGAGATTTTGAAATGCAGTTTTCATTTGAGGAACCAACGGAACTCAGACTTTCAAGGGTGACAGGTATAATGTTGTGAGCCTCACAGGAAAAAAAAATTTTTTTTTGTATTTCTTTTGAAGGTCTGATACACTTTGAAAGTGTCAACAAAAATCTATAATTGCACAGTTAAATTAGTCCAAGTACCTGTGCAATCAATTTTATAACTTTTGGATTTCTATTGGGTGTTTTATTTCTTTCTTTGGTTTTGTCCTCAGTTGGAAGGAACACTTCAGTGGTTTATCTTAAAAGTACCAGGTGTGGGTTAACGTTCACTGGGCAACTGTAGAGGACATAATATGCACCCTAAAGCACCTTCCCGTCTGGGCTTTTTGTAATGGAGCACCACCAATCTCTGTGAAAACAGGAACCACATTGCCAAGATCCGCAGTCCTGCAGTTCTCTTTAACAACTTCAAGGACTAAATTCTAAGTCTGCGACATTGTGTGCAAAGGTGTTATACAATGTACTGAGTAGTAAATAGCATAAGCCCTTCCCCCACGCTCCCTCAACTTGAGAGGAATCAGGGAAGCCACTGAAATGAACGGAGAATGGTTTGCAGAACCTTTGAGTGTCCATAGCACATTCTACAAATGCAAGACTAGCTCCCCCTTGTAAAAAGAAGTGCACCCCTCCTGCTCCTGGGACTCACTCCAGCGGAGTGCAGAACAGCAGGAACGTATTTATTTTTCTTATAAGGAAGAAAAGAAAAAAGAAAAAGCTAGCGCTTGTACAAATGGTAACATGAGGGAGAAGAAAGCAGTGGTCGAGGGACACGAGAGAGGATGAGAAAGAATAGAAGGTCTGAGCAGCATACCTCTGTGCGTCGTTTTATAAACAAGCTAAGATTTCCAGATGAAAGATCTATGGCAGGCAGACTACTTTTTTTTTTGAAGATTTTGTTTATTTGACACAGAGAGAGAGAGATCACAAGTACACAGAGAGGCAGGCAGAGAGAGAGGGGGAAGCAGACTCCCTGCTGAGCAGAGAACCCGATGTGGGGCTCGATCCCAGGACCCTGAGATCATGACCTGAGCGGAAGGCAGAGGCTTAACCCTCTGAGCCACCCAGGCACCCCCAGCCAGACTACTTCTATGGAAAAGCATCAGGGAGGGGAGCAGGGGAGGCAAATGGGCTGACACTGGCCCTGGAAGCCACCTGTCTGAATCACCCCACCTGCAATGGGCGTGTAAGTTACTACCTTTGTTCCCCATACCAGTGCTCTGCTCCTTGAACCAGACAGATCGCTGTCCTGCTGCTTTCTAACCATGTACCCTTGGACAAGTTATTTCACTTCTTTCGATTTTAGTTGTCCAATTTTTAAAACAGATAAAGGACACCTGTCCTTGAAGGGCTCTGGTACAGATAGGGCACAAATACAGGTAAGGTCCTTAGCATAGTGACTGCCAAGAGATGGTCCTTGAAAAGGGATACTTCTATCAACAAAATTTATATTCACTTAACTAGAAAGCTGGGATTCAAATCAAGGTCGTCCAACTCTAAAACCCCTTTCCCCCCTTCTGCTTAGATTTTCAGCCTTTTTTAATTCCCTAAGCAGGATTTAAAAATAAATAAATAAATCTCATGCCAAAGCCCCACACCATCTTAACTTTCCTGTAAGTTCTTATCATTAAGACTTTTTTGGGCTATTTAACCAAAAATAGCCCACCTTGATAAACCTTTCCCTCCTTCTATATTCAAAGTTGGAATGCAGCTGTGGATATGATGAAATGTCTCACATCTTGTTTTGTGTTCTTAGCCTCAACTCTGTGTGTACCTCTGCCTGGTTGGCTTCCCGAATTTAGGTTTTTGTCATCGTATGCAGAAATGGCTCTCCGACACAAAGCAGGTGTTTCTAGGGGCTTGTGCTCATTTGCATAAGTCTCCGAGCGACTGCCAAAATGTGGGCAGCATTGTGGTCGTACCCTGGGTGCTCCTGGAATTAAAAAAAAATACTACCAGACGACTTACTACACACCAGGCACTTTGGTAAGTGCCTTAGATGTGGTGGCAACTGCTCGTGCACACGTTTCCGAGCCCTCGTCCCAGTGCCAAGGGTCAGACAATACAGCAAGGCCTCTCCCGTGGCTGGGTGATGAGTCGAGCACACCCCTGCCCCTGCCCGGAAGAAACAAGACCTTTGTGATCCTCCCTTCTATTGTGTACCATCCTTGCTGTCTTTCTCCGTGAGATGTTGAACAAAGTGGCCCTGAGGACCTAGAGGGCAGAGATGGGAGGTATCAAGATCCTTGAATAATTACAAGGAGCAGCGTGACTGTGAGGGACTGTGAGGTGACGGAGAAATAAACTATAGCGACAAGCCGCTAAGACCCTGGGCTTTCTAATAAAGCAGCTCACAGTACTTTCCCCACCCAATACAGAGACGATCTCATTTACTCTCCTTAACAACTCTGTCAGGTAGTAGTATCACCTACATGAAACTCCTATGGAACAGTGGCTCAGAGAGGTTAAGTAACTGGTCTAAGGGCAAACAGCAAACAAGTGATAAAGCTGACATTCATCCCTGGGTCAGATTAATTTCTTCCAAGTTCTTACCCATGGAAGTCTACTACCTCCCTCATAGCTATTATAAATATGGAAGTAGAAACCCACGTTATCACATTTCCAGTTTTAACCTTGATCTTATGTTCCATAACAGAAGCATTTTATTTTCTCATTAATTACAACAGAGACTAGTAAAAGTTAACGTGGACTAAATTTTGTAGGTGATCTCACTCAGGGAGTGTCTGATTAATGTATGTAAAACATTAAAAGCAGGACTTCTTTAATGAAGCAAGGGTAGGGCAGTCCTTTGAAAACCACTACATCACATCATACTGCTTGTCAATACTGTCCTATTAGGTTTCTTTCTTTCTTTCTTTCTTCCTTTCTTTCTTTCTTTTTAAAAGATTTTGTTTATTTGACTAGAGGGAAAGAGAGCACACGTGAGCACACGTGAGCACACAAGCAGGTGGAGCAGCAGGTAGAGGCAGAGGGAGAGGTAGACTCCTCGCTGAGCGGAGAGCCTGATGTGGACTTAATCTCAAGACCTTGCATCATGACCTGAGCCAAAGACAGAGGTTTCACTGACTGAGCCACCCAGGCATTCTACTTTTTATTTTTTTTAAAGATTTTACTGATTTACTTTAGAGAGAGAACTAGCACGCTCATGTGTACAAGTGTGGGGAGGGACAAAGGGGGAAGGAGAGGAAGAGGGAGAGAATTTCAAGCAGACTCCCTCCGGGCTGAGCACTGAGCATGACGGGGGCTCGATCTCATGTCTCTGAGATTACACCTTAAACTGAAACCAAGGATCTGAGCTGAAACCAAGACTCAGATGCTTAACAGGCTGAGCCACCCAGGTGCCCCAAACTGCTTTCTGTTTTACTTAACTGTAGAGGAGAACCATTTGGTGTCATAGCTAGCCACTTCTGTAACAAAGAAGACTAATTCTTCTAATGTGTTGTCATAGCTTGAGTTTCTGTATGGCTTTCTCCAAATATCAGTCTTTTCCTTCTTTAAGTCTGAAGTCTACAATAGCTCTGTTTAGTACAATTAATGTTTTCTGATATCTTGCCTGTATTTTGTAACAAGGATGGAACATGGTTCATACCTCGTCCCTGCCCTAGAATCAGGAGAAGAATCTGATATGGTACTATAAAGGGATCATTGTTCTGTAGTAGTTCATGGATTGTTGTTGTTGTTTTGTTTTGTTTTTTTTTTTTTAAGATTTTATTTATTTCTTTGACAGACAGAGATCACAAGCAGGCAGAGAGGCAGGCAGAGACAGAGGAGGAAGCAGGCTCCCTGCAGAGCAGAGAACCTGATGTGGGGCTCGATCCCAGGACCCTGGGATCATGACCTGAGCCGAAGGCAGAGGCTTTAACCCACTGAGCCACCCAGGTGCCCCGTTGTTTTGTTTTCTTAAGACTTTATTTTACAGAGAGAGAGAGACGGAGGACAGGGAGAAAGACAGAGAGAAGGGGGCAAGTACGAGCAGGTGAGGGGCAGGGGCGTAGGGAGAGAAGCACAGGCTGAGGGGAGAGACAGACTCTCTCAAGCAGGCTCCATGCTGAGCACAGAGCGCAGTGCCACCTCGATCCCATAACCCTGACTGAGACCAATACCTGAGCCGAAACCAAGAGTCACACACTTAACCAACTGAGCCATCCAGATGTCTTTTTTTCTTTTTCTGAAATAGTCAGGAAGGGGTATGGCATGGACACTAACCAAGGAGCTGGTGGTAGTGCTATATGTTTCTAGAGGCTCCCAGCTGAACCAGGCTTCCTCCCCTTGGTTATGGAATTGGGGGACAGCTCCAGAGGTTGTGAGGGAAGGACCAATGCACTTACTTATAAAGATGCATACTGACAGAATATGGCCTTGACCCAGAAAAGGTGATGGAAACTCACACTTGTACACACCAACTCTGTAGGACAGTCACTTTTCCAATTCTGTTGACAATGGAGCTGCACAGGTTCTGAGCCGGACATACCAGAGAAAGACAACCTGAAAACTACTCCCTTGAGTAGTTCATTTTCCTTTATAAGCATCTGAAGTTGGGCAGCACCCAATAAATGTTACTGACTGATTGACATTTATTGAACGCCCAGTGTATACAGAGCATGTCCTGGGAAATTTATAGGAAGAAAATACAAATGACCTAAATTAAGCCTGCTGTTATTTTAATGATTGATGAAAAGAGCAGCCTTTTGGAAAAGCGTATATAATCATAACGATACCCTAATGAAGTCTTGTGAAGGGATAGGTAACCCAAACTTAGGATCAAATGTGTTTTACAGAGTGCTTCCCTCCTTCATTATTCAAGTTCTGGTCTTCGTCAGCTGCCACTGGTAAGGGTCAGGCAGAATGAAACTCCTGTAACTCAAAACAAACAAATAACCATCCCCACACCTAAACAAACAAACAAACAAACAAACAATAATCCCTCACATGTCCCCAGCTTAAAACTCAAGTTTGCATTCCTGATCTGATTTTTGACAATCACTGAACTTCACATTTGCATAAAATATGATGCAGCTGCTTTTCAGAGCTGAGATGCTTCCCCCAAAGGGTACTTGGGAAAATGATCTCTCAGTGCTAGGGATGAATTATACACCCTAAAAGTTGTTAAATGCTCAAAGCGGCCTTCAGTAAGGATGACTGACCTAAAAGCAACTCATTTACTAGTAACTTAGGCCCTGACATTCCTTCATTTCTCATATTTGCTTGAGCAAGTAAAAAAAAAGGTCTTGTACTATCCAAAAGTTGATTGAGTTTTATTGTTTAAAGAATATTTAAAAAATTGGATTATTTTATCAGAGACCAGGTAAACACAGAATTAAAATGACATAAACACTTGCAACTGAAGCTTAAGATCTTACTTGGGGGAAAAAAATGCATGAATGAAAATTTTCAATTAGAAAGCAGGGCGCTGGAGATAAATGAGACACAACGATGAGTTCTCTTCCTGGTGTTAGATTATGACTTTCAGGAAAAGGAGGTAATAAAAGTGTCGGGAGAAAGGTATTTGTCTGACATTGTGTCAGATTTCGTAAGGCCCAGGAGCACCTTGAGAAGTAACAGCTGGGAGGAGCAGACTGAGAGCTTTAGCAGTATTTGGAAAGTTGCCATTATGTCTCCTTAGCTTTCTTAAAAAGCATTCATTTGGTATTTGTCTTTTACTTTTATTAGCTTAAAAAATTTTAGCAGATTGTCACACAAATGACATTATGGGAGATATTCACAATTTTGCTGATTACTTTTCAAGCCGTTCTTAGTGTTACTTTAATTATTCTAAACAGCATTTTGAAACTGTTTAGATGAATTGAAAATAAGATTCATTCCAAAGAAGTGATTTGGAAAAGATATTCTTAGAGTCAGAATTTTAGAGCCAGAAGGGGACCTACAAATCTTCTAATTCAGTCCTCTCATTTTACAGATAAGGAGAACAAGACCCAGTTGGGTGAAATGGCTAAAACCAGAGTCAGCTGAGGTGATTCTGGGCCTGAACCAGGCTTTCTTCCTACTAATGGCCAAGTCCACACTGCTTGTCCTCTTCTCATTCCCACTCAAGGCTGCTCATGTAACCGGCCCACTTGTCCTCCCTGACAGAGGACAGCAACCAAACTGTCTAGCTGATGGCCACACGTGGCAGGCAGCAAGGAATGGCCGTTCTCACCTGCCAAGGACGCACATGCATTTACTTGCCTTTCTTTCTCTCTTTCCCCCCACCCCACGATTTCTTTTATCTGAGAGAGAGAACGAGCAGTGGAGAGAGGCAGAGGGAGGGGCAGAGAGGGAAGATGCAGGCCTCAATCCCAGGGCCCTGAGATGATGACCTGAGCTGAAGGCAGACACTTAGCAGACTGAGCCACCCAGGCACGTTACTTGCCTCTCCTTCCCCTTTGTCTGCTGCTTTTCTTTCTTCCAATTCTTACCAAATCCAATATACCTTGTGAGCACCCAAATGAGTGTTCATGAATTTGTGGAGAAGACAGTCGATCTATTCAAGTCAGGAAACTGTTAGACATAAAGAATTCGAATCACTCAAAAAGTGCTTCTAAATGCCTTTTAGTATTTGCACACAAGTCTTCTGCAGCCTTTAATCTGTTTCTTCTCTCAGGCATTGGTTTTGAAGATTTTTCTGGTCTTAGTCTCTCACCGACTTATCTGGCACACATGACAGATGCTTCCACTTTTTTCTGGAACCTTTTGTTTGGTTCTTGCGCTTACTGATGTTGGGACTTCAGGCAAGTCACTGAACCAGCTGCTCTGAGGGGAAGTGACGGCATGGGTTCTTCTGAACATCAGTAAGCACTGACCACACATGTTCTGGGTGCCCAGAACCATGTGTCGCTCCTGGAAACTGAGTAGGGACAAGGAGCTCTGGGTCTTGCTGGTTGCATTTGGAAGCTCAAAATTAAAAGCATGTAACAGAGAGAGCACGCAGGACCAAGCAGAGGAGGCAAAAGCTGAGCACTGGCAACCCCCCACCCCACCCCCAATTTGTGATTTGGATGAGGCTGTGGCAACTCAAGATGGCCTCTGGAACCTGACAGCCTGGGTCTTTGCCCTTTACTAACCACCTGACCTAGGATACATCTCTTCACCTCCCTGAGCTGCAGTGCCCTCATTTGTAAGGTAGTGAGAAGAGCACGGAGCCTTTAGGCTCTCCTGCGGACTGGGTGAAAGCACTCAGCTCAGTGCCTGGCGCGGCATAAACGTCAGCTGGTAACAGCGTGCGCCATGCTCACCGTCCGCACCGACACAGGCTGATGTGGTTCACGCTCCCGGTGTCTTGATGGAGGAGGCAGGGTTTGAGATGGTGCTCCGATTACAGCTGAGATATGAAAAGAGGACCCTGACTGTCGGGAAAGTTTTCAGGAGACAGAGAGCAATCTATGGTTCCTTGAATATATAAATGAGATAATGAGATATAAATGACAGCAGTAGTTTAGCATCAGCACTGGGTTGGTTTGTTTGTTTTTTGAAGATTTAAAATTTTTTTCTAAAAGATTTTACTTATTTATTTGACCCAGAAAGAGCACGCACAAGCAGGGGGAGTGGGAGAGGGAGAAGTAGGCTTCCCGCTGAGCAAAGAACCTGATGTGGGACTCCATCCCAGGACCCTGGGATCATGACCTGAGCTGAAAACAGACAATTAACCGACCGAACCACCCAGGTGCCCTGAAGATTCTTCATTTTTAACTTATCTGTATGTACCCAACATGGGGCTTAAACTTACAAACCCAAGATCAAGAGTTGCATGTTCCACTGCCTGAGCCAGCCGGATGCCTCTAATTTTTTTTTTTTTTTTTTAGTAGCAAAGTAAACGTAAACATTTAGGTAGAAAAGCAATGTTTCTCTTCTGACCATGATCTTTCTTTCTGTAAAGGATCCCTTGGCTCCTCAGATCTTTTTTCTTCACTTCAAATGCTCCAAACTCATTAAGAAGTATAGATAAAGGATTAATATCCAGCAAATCATTTCGGATTAAGGGAAGGAAGAGGCTTTGCTAAATTCCTTTTATAAATGTGAGACATAAATTGACACTCAGCTTGGAGGACTTTCTAAACAAATACAGCCAGGTACCCCAATTCTATAAATTTTCACTGGTATTCATCCATATATTCTCCCTCTTTGTAAATGTATGAATGTAATTATGCACCAAATGTGAAATAACTATCCCAAGGACCTTGTTGTTCCAGGAAACGACTGCCAGCATGACTGGTTAAAGAAGAACATCATAGAATGCTCAATGCAGTTCACGCAAAGCTCTGCACTGCTTCTCCCCTCGCTCGAAGTGTCTACATCACATAGAAGTCACTGCCGAACCAACGCCCAGCGCACACGCAGAATGAAAGGATAGCGTACTTGAAACACCCACAAGAGCTTGGATGTCTGCTTTAAGACTAATGAATTCTCCAGTTTGGATAGTGCCACATACTTATACTTTAGCAAAAGCATTATAGTTTTATTTCTGAAATTTTGTTCCTCCCTAAACAGAAATACTGAGTACCCATGGAAGATCATCTTTGAAATTTTTATTCAGTTAAAGGGAAGCAATTCTCTTCGTCTTACTTAGCTGGGTTATCTAATTCTTTATTTAACCAAGCATTACAGATAGGAGAAGAAGTTAAAAAAAAAAACAAAAAACCTAAAACAGCATGCAGATTAGTTAGAAGGGAAGAGGGACAGAAGGAGGAAGTAGGGGTAGATATTATTTTTCCTTTGATGGCAGTATTCCCCCATTCCACCCTTGGAAGTATTTTTTTTTTTTTTAAAGGTACTTTAAAAATGCCTTGCCTTGGAAAGTCAAGGAATCATGTAAAGTACTGGTGGCTGTAATCAATTAGGAAAAGCAGGACCAGAACGCAGACTTCTTTTTTGGGTCAAACAGAAGTCAAGATAATTGCGAGTGCCCTTTACATCACTCAAAAGTTTGTTATAAAAAAGGAGCACGCTGAAAAGTATAAAACTGTAATATGGAGACACCCGGCTGGCTCAGCTGGTTGAGCATGTGACTCAATCTCAGGGTCATGAGTTCGAGCCACATTGGGTGTGGAGATTACCTTTTTAAAAAAGAAAATCTTAAGGATAATTCTGTTCTTGAGAGCACTACATAACACATTTTATGGAGAGCAGGGTTGAGGAACTTGATTATGGGAGGTGGGCTGGAAGACACAGCAGGCTACGGTAAGCAGGTGGGGTGTAAGCAGACAGACCCCACCATCAGGAGCTGACACACATGCTGGTCTGGCTTCTGGATCAAAGTGTGCCTACGATGCACGCATGTGACAGCGGCAAATGGAAGAGAAAGGCACAGAAGACTCACTCTCCCACTGTAGAAAAGAAAAAAAGCACAGGAGAGTTGGGCATGGGCACACTTGCCGCTAACCTAAAACGTTCTTTTTCTTTACACCCCAATCTCAGGGCAGGCTGATGCATGCACTTTGAATTCTTCTCACATTAAACATTAATGGGGGGCCTAATAGTTTCACAGGGAATTTCAGATGAAAGCCCAAGGGTATTAAAAACCTTGAGAACCTGGCCCAAGGAAAAGATGAGAGTACCAGCACTGCTCAAATTAAATTTTTAATAATAAAATAAACAATAAAATGTTTTCATAATGAATCTAAACATCTCAGAGCCATACAGGCTGCCTCTAACCACCCAACGTATACTGTGTCGGCTGCTAGGGAAAAAGAAAAAAGAAAAGAAAACAACGCAAGGGGTGGGGGGAGAAAGAGAGAGACAGAGAGACATCTTTGATTGGTACAGCTCTTAAAACTTGAACATTATCTAGAGACCTCCATCTTAATCAAGCAGCCATGGTATCTCTTCCTGTTACTAAAAAGCCTGTTGACGTTGCCTGGTCAACTGAGAGATATCTTCAGGGCTGCTTGGATTTGGCCTCCCAAGAGCCTGAGAAGGAAAGGGTCACTTGAGATGGAATCCACCATCCTTTGGCAAATCTTTTCGATGAGCCTAATTAATATTCCATAAAAATGGACATTATTTCTTCTAAATGCCAGAGATACATGTAGTAGAAAAGAGGCAAAAGATGCTGCTTTTGGAATTAAAGAATTCATTTCAAAACTAAGGAAAACACACATTCTAAGTTGCTGAACCTTTCAGAGGAAATATTTTTGTAGGTCAATGAATGCACATGCTGACCACAAAAGACATTTCTGTGAATACAGCAACTATGGAAGAAACCACGGTCTCCTTTAAATTATGCAGAATCATGCAGTATCATGCAAACTTTTAACATTCAAGCGGTTTCCCCATAGAAAAGACACAAATTGGTCTGGGAAATTAAGCCGTATTTATGCCAGTTTAATTCAATGAAAGCCACTTGAAATACCAGCAATTTAAGGATGTGGAAAGACTGTGTCACAGATTCCTTCAGGAATTCTGGGCACGAGTTTTGCCCTCCATATGTTTATTTATTTCCACCTAAACAGGATTCCAGGAGAAAAAATGATGACTGCCTAACAACTTAAAATGTGGACTACTTTATACCTTTTGTAAATTAATGATTCCATAAATCATAAATTGTGACTATGAATGTCTCAAAATGAAGTCCTTATGAAGTATAAGTATATAGAGTCCCAGGTTTATTTGATTTACGTAGAGGAAGAAAACTTTATGCTCGCTATATGCTATTAATCTGCGCTATGGGCAAATAGGCATACATTATAATGAAAAACTTGGGGGGATATTTCTCCCAAATCAATCCTTTCTCCAACTAGAGTTGCTGCTTCCAGCCCAGCAGGCCTTGCACTGGGTGATGCCAGGATGCCACTCACACCAGTCAGCACGTGAATGCTGCTCCCCCCATGCCAACAAAGCACACACCATATATGCTTTGTTCTGTTGAAATAAATGATTTAAGGTTTAATGAAAAAATTGAATAATTTCATCCAGGTAGATGATATGCTTGATGTAATATCTTACTAGTCTTTAGGGGGTTTACTTTTTTTTTTTTAATGTTTATCTATCTATCAGTCAGCTAGAGGAGAGAGAGAGAGAGAGAGACAGAAAGCACACATGAGCAGCAGGCAGAGGAAGAAGCAGGCTCGCCGCTGAGTAGGGAGCCCGATTCGGGACTCACTCCCAGGACCCTGGGATCATGACCTGCGCTGAAGGCAGCCACTTAACCGACTGAACCACCCAGGTGTCCCACTTTTGTTTTTATATTATATTTTAGCTCTGAGAGCAGTTTCAGCATTAGGCTGGCATGCTCAAACTGGCTCTTCATTTCTTCTAACTGTAGCCCACAACCTGTTCTTTTTTTCAACTCCACTAGGTGCGTTTTGCTTCTGTTTTCCTTAATAAGCCTGCAGGCTGGAAGACTGGGATTGGGCCCCCCACACCGTCTATACACTGCACACTTGGTGCAGTAGCTACCGAACTGAAAAAATACTATTTGATGGGTGAGGCTTACCTAAACCACCAACTGGCTTTAGGTCGCCACTCAGTGTTATGATTATTTTACGTAACACATGGTTTTTGGAGATCAGTCTACACTTTGCTGGATCTCAAAATTTAGTTTTGTAAATTGGTGTTTATATTCACTTGATAAACTATCCTTGGGGCCCGGATATTGCTATGTTACAAAAAAAATTTATAACCATGAACATTTTTAAACAAATCTAAACCTTATAAGGAAGGGAACATCCACTTATTAAGAGAGTATCAGGATAAAGAAGGCAGAAAACACATGCTTTTGGGGAGGGAGAAAGGAGGCAGCAGAAAAGTAAACTTAAAATGCTTTGGGTACAAGTTCCTCTAAGGGAGTACAAACCAAACGGAACTGCCCCTAGCCCTGCCAACAGCTCCTCCTTCTTTGAAGAGCTTTGCCAGTGGCTTTTACCTCTGGCACAGAGACCAGTTACAGAATGGACCCACTATTCCTAATTCCAGGCTTCCTAAATAACAAATAAGCAAGGAAGAAAAACCTTCATAAGCAGATCACCATCTGGGTTGAGGAACGAATTTACGCCAATGAAGTGGTGCTGCAAAATTATAAACATTCTGGAAGACTCTGTGCCTTGATCAAAAGTACTGGGTGAAAGCCAAATCTGGAAGCTGAAAGCGGGATGCAGCCAATGTTTGTGGTCTTTATCATTCACTGTTATATTGGTTATAGATAATGCTGGACACAGTGTCAACGTGAAGTTAATGAAGACTCTGCAAGATTTACTGTCTAAATGTGAGATTTTCAAAGATGAAGGAGCTCAAGGAATGGCATTTAAGATGTCACCTAGCTGGGGCAAAGGACCAGTAAAGCCCCATCGGAAGATCCATCTCTAGCAGAGAGAGCCCCCATTCTATAAGAATGTCCCTCACCTCCCAAATGTCTCCAAGTTTGGATACGGTTGGATTTATTTGAAAGGATTTCTGTAAAGCACAGAAACCTAAGGTCATAGTCATCACAGGGTCAATGCTGTAGTCTGGAACAAAAAAGCAACCGAAAAACTTTTATGACATTACTTCTTGGTACAAACTTCAGAGCCTTTTCCAAAAACAATAAACCACCTTTGCTTCACGCTCTCCAAGAATCTTGCCCTGAGTAGAGTTACCCTGAGAAAAGGGGCTAATTGACTCTAGAAGGAAAAGACATAGGGCATAGGTAGGCTATAGCTTGTATTCCTCCTCACAGGTCTTGAACATCAGAAGAAAGCTTTCATCAGTAAAGATTAAGAAAAGGCATTCAAACATATTAGGATAAACCCTTGCAAAGGCTGTCTCAACAGGCATCAAATTTAGGGATCTCTCCCAATTAGAATCCATTCTTTTTTCTAAGTTGCTTAGTTCAGTCTTAAAGATGATGGTTCACCTAGCATGTTTTCACAATAACATTTGCAGGATATTTCCAGTATCTGGCTTAAAAAGCAAAGCCAAAGGCAAACTTGAGATCTTGAAGATTCCCAAAATTATGAAAATGAGTGTTGTGTGGGCAGAATCTCTAAAACTCTAACTCAAAATCCATCAGGTTTGGTAAAATGATTTCACTTTCTTTTACTCTGACAATTTTCATGAAAGGAAATCATTCAAGATTTCACCTGGGGTTCTAAATGAACACTGAAATTATTATAGGTATTTAATTAAAGCCTCTTTGATAGACATTCATAGGTATGGTTCCTCCAATCTGTATGCGCACTCAGTTGATCTATGAAAATATTTCCTCTGGAGTGTCGCTGGATCCTCCTCCGTTAGATCTTTAGTTATTTGTTACAACAGGAGAGAGGGAGACGAGCCGCTTTTAGACGCCACCGCACCTGGCAATGGACATGTCTGCAGACTCTATAAAGACAAATGCAGAATTCCTGGATGCTGGGGAAGCTGCCATTTAGCTCAAGGCTTTCTTACTGTCATTCCATGAGACATCTCAAGTATGCAACCGCACATCGACTTAAAAGTATAATTATTTATTGTTTGACTGAAATTCCAGGGAGGACAGCATATATAAATGGAGAAAAAAAAAATGGAAACCTGGCTGCACAGAGCTCTTAAAATTTAACAGCTGCCCAAAGACAGGAGATTTAAATACATGTATAGTAAACTCTCACTACTCGACACTTACATCTTTTCTCTCTCGTTTGTAGGAAGCCCAGTTCCAACAGAAGAAGGCCTTGAAGGATGTCATTCCCCAATCCCCATCTATTAATAGAATAATGCGGTAGTCAAAAGACTTTCAAAAGATAAAAGCATCATTCTCTCTAAAGTTGCTGGCCTCCTGCCGAAATCACAGTCATATTTTCATATTTGTCAGCTCAAAGAGACTCTTTTATAATAGCAAATAAAAATTAAGTGTTCGCACTGGGCTTCAAAGCAAAATTCTTTCAGCGATGATGCATGAAGCACAGTATACATCTTTCTTTAGGAAGGTTTAGTGCCTCAAATTCAATATTCAAACTGGTAACATTGCAGAGTTAAAACATACTGGGACAATGACTGCTATGATCCGATAGAAAAAAAAAATTAGACTAATTATGCAGAAAAGAGTTCTCACATGGGGGAATCCAGAGCCCTTTCCCAGAGGTGGCATTTTCCAGAAGTGTCTTGAATAAAGACAAGAAATTAAAGAATGAAAGGGGATAAATGGGGAGAGTGGCTCACAGTTAGGACTCCTATTACCACTTAGTGGGTACGGAGCAGTGTCTGGGTAGAGAAAGAAACTATTTACTACATGAATGTAAAAAAAAAAAGGAAAGCAAGCAAGCAAGCAAGCAAGCTACTGAATACTAGTTAGTCCCTTGGGTGTTGTTCGTTTCTTGGTAAACATACTCACGTTCTAACACTTTTTCTTGGATTACTTTCCCACTCAACCAAAGGAGTTGTTTTCTTGACACCTACTCCCATCCAGGAATGGTGTCTGCTAAAAAGCCGATCCACGCTTGTGCGGAAAAGAAAGTGGTGATAAGTTGTCGATTTAAACAGTTTCAAGGTATTGATAAAAACGAAGATAAATATTGGCAGAACCCTTTTCAGCTACTAGCTGCCTTGAGAGGACAAAGCAAGCCTGCCTGTTCAGAGGCTTCTAAGCACACACCATTCCTTTGGGTTAGCACAGTTGGTGGATTTTTATATTGGAAATAGCCAAAATGTCAGCGCCTGGGATAGTGCCCAGCACACATAAATGCTCAACAACAGTGCAGGGAATTTATTCATGTCTGATTTGCACTTTGATAGCCGCATTCCTCCAAAGCAAATACCAACACCACCACAGATTCCAGATAATCGCAGACATTTGTATGGCATCTCAAGGAGAAAGAAAAGGAATATATAAGAAATCTTCTATGAAAGAATGAGCGTGTAGAAAGGGATGCATTTAGAGATCCAACAAAAGAATCTTTCTTGATATTTATATAAAATACGAATTATCACACCCCAAATTTCTTGGTCTAACTGTCTTCATGTTAGGCCTCTTAGAAATAAGGATCATAAGCATCGGGGGCAAAAGCTATGATTTGCTTCCCAGCCCTGTTTAGTGCTTTATTTGGTTGTGTGTATTTGCCCGTAGCAACTTTTAAGATTTCGATCTGATTTTGCTCGTGTTATGGTAGAACAATGCTCACAGAAAGGGTAAACAGTTGGCCCAAGGTCACACAGTCAGAAAGCCGGAAAACTGAGCTTTGATCCCAGAACTGATTGCAGAACTCCTATGCGTGACTACTACACTAGTGTCTAGCCTGGCAAGCCAGGGCATCAGGGCCACTGCAGGGGGTCGGACCAACCTGAGTTGCAATCTTGGTCGTGCCATTTGCTGCCTGTAGGATACCAAATTGTGTATCCTTACCTGAATACGTACCTATCTTTTAGGGTTGTTGCGGGAGTTACAGTGTCTATAAAATACTTGAGAGCTGCTATTGCTGTTGTTACTACCATCACAGCATTCTGAAATTCATGCGAGGCTGAACACCCAGTGTTCTCAATGGTGGGTGCATTTTATCTGCCTAGAACCTGACGCTGGGACTCGGTTCAGCCGTGAGAGTTCCTCTGCCAGAGGTAGTTAGTGGAAAAGCTGGGCCCAGAGCTCTGCTTCCTTGCCCAGTGCTATTTCCACCACCCTCTGCTACCTCTCACTTGTTTTACTTTAAAAAGACTAAACGAATCCCAAACATTGCTAATCAAATCCAAACCAAATAAGGAAAGAAACTGTTCCTCTTTAGCGGGGGAAACCATAAAATAGGAATGCAGAAAACACAGGCTTTTGGAAAAAAATCAACAGAATAAACTCAATACTCTTTGGGTACAAATTCCCCCAAGGGAACACAGACCTGACAGAACTGAAAAAAACACCCACTGAAAACACCCTGCCAAGAGTTCTCCCTCCCCAGAGGCCCAGTGTCAATGGCTTTCACCTTTGGCATGGTGACCAATTACAAAATGGGCCTTCTATGCCTAACCACAGATGTCCTAAATGACAAATTAAGTGTCCAGGAGATAAAAGGTTATCATGGAATAAGTACTGCTTGAGAGTGTGTACACACACACAGCTTGACACAGGCTTGAAAAAAGTCTCATTTGGTTTTTAGCACATTTACACTGTTTTTTTTTCTTCTCTAGGATAACTCTTGGGTCAAGAATTTAAACAACTTTTAATACTTAAGAGACAAGTCCCTCATGGAAGTGCAAAATAAGTATCAAAATATCCAGGACCCCAACAACGATGGGCCCAGTCTGCTCAGTCAGGGCTGGCTAAAGTCTGTAAGGGCAAAGAAAGCAGAGGAGCTGGAAACACCTTCCCAGCACCACCAGTGCACAACAGGGACAAGAGGAGTATCACCACTACGCGAGGGTAAACATCCCAGGGCCGTTCATATCAAGGTCAGTCCTGTGCTTGTGTTTGTGCTCATGAGCGTAGAGGTAATGTCAGTGCTCATTATCGGAGATACACGTCATACTAAAAAGTGCTGAAATAATTTTCTCTTGATCCAGAGGACTGTTAAACACCCTCTAATAATATGGCATTTGGAATTTAGGAGCCTAGAAACATGCCTAGAAACATGCAAAATGTCTTATTTTGTTGGCATTTGTACATCTCTTCTAACTTTTTTCCTTTTTCCTTTTCTTTTAGTTACAAAAGGCAGTTTATTCATATTTCCTCTTGGTTAACAGTCTGCAAAAAAATAAATAAAAATTTTAGGCCGGTGTATGATGCCTAGGACACTGAGAACATGTGGTGAGCAACAGAACTACAATACCACGTACTGACTTTTGGAGACCTCCCCACTACACTCATGGGTAAATACTCTTACTTTCTTGTATAAAGGATTACAAAATCAAATCCTATTCCAAAATAGCCTGCATGTATTTTCTTCTGACTAATCATCACATTATTTTGTATACATTAATCTTTTGTCTAAGATATCCCAACCATTCTGAACATTTTCTTAACCAGGTTGCTTAAACATTTAAAAAAAGTTCTTATTGGTGTTTGTAGTATTCATCACTATCTGGTCTGACCACATAAGCTTCAGGTTACCATTTGTATTTAATCAGAATGAATTAGAATTATTTTTTTACGGTTACATGACTCTTTCCTGTTTATCCACACAGGTTTCTCAGCATCATAAAACTACACAAAAATTCTTTAAGGTATTAGAGATTTCCTCTAGGCCAGTCACTGTGAAGACTCTTAGACTCCCACCCAAATGCTATCTTGGTTGCATTTCTTCTAGAATATACTTCCCTCAACTACCTAAATCAAGTGTATTTCAAGCATCATTAATTGGATTAGGTTTAGGAAGAGCTCCAAATGCATTCATTGTCATGGTGAATAAAAAGGCAATTGTTATTTTTCTTCTAGTACCTTGACCCTTCCTTTCACTTAGAGAACTACTGTTTTCCAGTAATTTCCTTATGAAGGTATTTCCTATCTTCTGTATCTTCCCATAATCTCTTATTTCATGTTAATGCTTGTATTTCAGATTCCATCTTACTGACATTACAGTTAGTAATGTCATTAAGGTTCTCCTCTTGTGTAAGGTTGCCTTCCTTCCTGTGCTTTCTTGTGTTAGAAGTTATATTGGATGAATTAGTGCACATATTTACCTTAGAAAATTTACAATGCATTACTTGATCTTTGCAATTTTTTCTTTTTGTATTACGGACAATATTCTGCTTAAAAGTTATGAGAATGGACTACTTAAATACATTTACTTCCTACCAGTATCCTGTCTCTCACAGTCATTTATGCAAAGACAAAATGCCTTTGGGAAATTAATATTGGCTTGGTAGAGATCATCCCAACTAAAGACATCTCAGCCCTTTAAGATTCTAGTTCTCTCAAAGATTAAGAAAAATACCAACTGCATTTTGATTATTAAAAAATTTGATATTTTAAATGTGAACTGAGGGTTTCTTAGGATGTCTATCTTCTGTATCACTTAAATTTCTTTCTAGAATATGTGTTGGCTATACTGCAGGTAATAAGGGTTTTCTACAACATAAATGATGGAAAGGGAGCCAGCATGGCGTTTGGACTAAGAAAAATATTCATTCATAATACTTCAGTTTTGCAAATAAAAAGTTTGGTTCCTAGTGTTCCTTCCATTTGAAGTCTGTGGGTTAATAATCATAAAAGACTAAAATTAAGCACTATAGGATTCTAATGAATATGCACAAAAATCTGTAATTTAAATGTGTTACCCAGAGATTTAACCAGAAAAAAACCAAGAAACATTTGGGCTTTGCTTGAAAATAAAACAAAGGCCTGAATTTTTTAAAAACCAGACCATCCAGTGCTATAGTACTGCTTAATTCTACAGGGACACAGCAGATTTGCATTTTCTTAACTTGTTTAAAGAAAAGCAAAATCCATAAACTTTTCTCTCTACCTTTGAGCAATTTAACAAAATCAAACTTTGAAAGAGATCAAGAGTAGAAATCAAAGTGCCAAAGATGGTTAAGAAAAAGCCAGTTACTCTGGTGGGAGTTACTTATACACATCTGAAGAATTTTTCCTCAACACCAAATGAAATTAACAGGAATTCACTCATTATGCATGGTCTAGTATAATATTAAAGGCCCATAGGTTATTTCTCAACTTTTATAGACACAGAAGTTAGACGTCATGCTTTTACATTTAACAGAGAACAATTTAAGAATTTAAAAAAAAAACAAAACAAAAAGGAAAGAAAGAGACATGCCCACTTCACCTATGCCCATAACTTCTGGAACTTTTATGTTTAATATGAAAAATAGAAAAAGCATTTCTAATGTGATGTCAACTCTTTTGAACTTCCAATAATTTGAATGTACATTTAACAGTAAATAGTTTAATAATCACATCATGCAGCTGACTTAATTCTCAAAATGTCTTTGTAGTTTTATTGTTCTGTAAAAGCAAACTGTTTCATCGAAAATTGTACTAGGTTGGGTTTTTACAAGAGAAGTTTATTATATTGCTCATTAAAGCTTACTGATTAATTACCAAGTTTAGTCAATGAGGTTCCTTTGAACTGCCTGTGAGATGAATATTTTATTACTTATTTTCATAATAATGAGTAGATTTGACAGATTTTCACCTTACTAAACCTCAATGGCTTATTTCACAATGTTATTTTTTTGTTTAATCAAAGTATTAGTCATTCTTTTCCTCTCCTCCTCATTCTCCTTTCTCTTTACTTCTGTATGATTTTTTAAAAGTATGAAGAAATCTAACATTACACATCGTTACACAATAAATGTGCCTGCAATCCTTAAATAAAGGATTATGTATACAGAAATACATGAAAACTTGCTGTTCTTAGAAAAGAACGGAATGGAACAGATAAATAAATTTCCACATCTGAGAAGACTTTTCTTTTTTAAGGAGGTTGGGTAACTTCATGCAGAAAAACCCTACCAAAGTGGCTTGTCATTAAAAATAAATGAAGCAAGGATTATTGGGTTTAAGTTGCTTTCCTATGAGTTAAAGTTTTTCAAGGTTTTGGCCAAGTACATGAAGCTAAGTGATGCCTTCTGGTTTTGCCAAAGAATACCAGAACCTACAAACTTGAATGGCTCTAGAAGGATGAATCTTGAACTGGGTCAATTCTCCGTAACAGGCAACCAGAGAATATTTGCCAGTCCAAGTCCACTTGACGTGAACTATTAGGTTACAGCAGGCCAGATGCACGTTCCCCATGAGGCATAGGTTATGTATTTGGTGGTTTCTTCCTGTCTTTCGTCCCTCCCTTTCTTAGCTCCCCTGCACCGAGCAACGGCCTCTTAGTGCCTAACTGTGGCTGAAGAGAGAATTGTACAGATACTGTCCATAGCTTGAACAGGCATATAAATAATACATGCAGGGGTGCTGGGATACAGTAAATGGTCAAAGAAGTTAGAATATTCTTGGTTGCCCAGAGATCAGCTTAGGAATAAGAAGTGGAAGTTGTGGTAACTTCACACAAAGAAATCACTTATGTAATATTTCAGAAGTGTGAACTAAGGGCACCTGGCTGTCTCAGTCCCTTAAGTGTCAGACTCTTGGGTTCATCTTGGGTCATGGGTCTCAGGGTTGTGGGGTAGAGCCCTGCGTTGTGCCCCTCACTCCATACTGCCCTCTCTCCCCCCGCCCCTCTCCCACTCGAGGTCTTTCTCACTCTCTAAAATAAATAAAATCTTTAAAAAAAAACGAAAAGGAAAAGAAATATATAAAAATAATCATTGAGGTTCTATCCAGATTAGATGGTAATGAATTTTTACCCCCTCCTTTAGATTTCAAAATTTTTCACAATATGATTGTAGTTGTCATTCCCTGAAATTTCTGTGGAAGTGTGCTGCCTTGTGCCCTGCAGTTAGCTGGGACCATGTGCGAGTACTGAAGAAATTGTGAATGGAGGTGAAAAGTGGAGGGTTTAATCGCCAGGGCAAAACCCCATCCCCACCCTAGCTCTCTTTTCCCTCTGCCACTGCAAATGGCCATGCTCAAGATGGTGGTCATCCTCTGGGCCTGAGTCTGTGATTACAGACCAACAAAGGTCCTCTCCCATTTGGCCTGTAATGGGAAGGTAGCATGTATGAGAAAGAAGCCTTTGTTGCTTTAAGACGTGAGTTCTGGGGGTTTGTGATTGCCGTATATTACTGCCTAAGTATATATATGTGTATGTGTGTGTGTGTGTGTGTGTGTGTGTGTGTGTATTTTTTTTTTTTTAAACCTTTCAAGTGGGAGAAGACAGAATTACTAATTCTCTAAGCAAAGATTTCTTGAGAACCAACTGTGTGGCCAGAACAGACGATGCACGGTGGGCCTGGAGGTAACATTCTAATGGCCTGACTGAATGAATGTATGCAAATAGATCAATCTTGAAAAGGAACATATATAAAATACCATTTCAGATGATGGAAAGTGCCCTGAAGAAAATTAAAGCACAGTGAGAAAGCAGAGCATTTTTGGAGGCAGGAATGGTGGGGACAGCTATCTTGGATAGGGTATCAAGGAAGCCTTCTCTGAGTAGGAGTGAGCAAGAGTCTCACAGGAAGATTTGGTTAAGAGTGTTCCTTTTAAGTCAGTTTTTCTTCTTTATTACAATGAAATTTTATCTATCAAAACATTCCGACCAAAATATGTTAGAGTCAATGCAACTAGAAGCTAGCAAACGATGCAGAAAGCAAAAGAAAAGGAAGTCAAGGAGTTAAGGAAGGGCTACATCATTGATGGCTGAATCAAGGGAGTTTTTTATTCTTCTTCTACTGAAGGTTCCCAGAAGGGAAGTGGCAAAATCTAATTTCATATTGTAAGATCACGGGCTTCTGTGTTTAGAATACAGGCCAGCAGGAGCGGGGACAAAGAATGGGTAGGAAGTAGTCACAAAGGTCCAGGTGGGAATGGTGGCAATACTGTAGACAGGTTTAAGATATATCTGAGATAAAGCCAAGTGGTCTTGCTCCTGTGGAGGGATGAGGAAAACTAGTGTCCAGGAATTGGGTAAACAGGGGTGGGGTGTGCAAAGTACGCTACTTTTAGTGAAATAGAAAACACTGGAAGAGGAGTTGGGCTGGAGCAGGGGAGACAGTGGAGAGGGAAGACCAGAAATCTTTTGGCCTTAAATGTAAGATGCCACCAGGCATACGCTGGGAAGCTGAGGACAGATGGGAATAGTGTGGAGGGTGTGGCTACAGATATAAATGTACGAGTCATCAGTGCATTTAAAACCACCGGAAAGGGATCACCCTCGGATATGCATGTGGATGGAGAAGAGGTCCAAGAAATGAGGCCGCATTCCAACATTTAGAGGTAGAGAAAGTGCTTTAGGAAAGGATGGGTCTGCTGTGGACTGCTCAGGGGTCCACTCACAGGATGCCTGCCTGCTGTGGCTTGAAGAAAAAATGGAAGGCAACAAATCCACAGTAAGTTCTCTCTCCATGAGTCTTACTGTAGAGGCTGCTTGCGGAGTCAAGAAAGGAGCTGGCTGGAGTAAAGACAGAGGAGTGGAAAAGAAAGACTTAAAAAAAAATTTTTTTTTGAAATAGGTCACATAATAGCATCTTGTATCCTGACTGGAACTACCCACTAGCGAGAAGCAAAAACTGATGGGGCAGGTAAATGAAGCGATTAGGTTTGGTCACGGGAAGATGAAGGCTCTTTTCTGATGGTGTCTATTTTCTTAGGGAGATAGGCAGCAAGGTCATCCACTGAGAAGGGGGAGGGTTGTGGTAGGAGGGAAGGTATGACCTGGTTCTCCTCTGAGCACCCACCAGGGAAATGCAGTAGGATTGCCGGGAAATTCCGGGCTACTGGGGCCTTATGGTTGTCAGTCAGGAATACGGTCCATTCTTCCTCCAGTCATGTTCAGCTATTCAGATGCAGGTGTGGAGGAAGTTGGAAAATGGGATGTGGTTGTCAAAGTTAAGGGATTGAAAATGAGGTGTTACAGGTGGAGCGGCTACTCTTACTGACAGGGGCTAGTGGACAGTGGCCTCAGAGAGAATGGCTGAGGCAGAAGGCGGGAAAGAGCACATGGAACTGAGAGGCCGGGGAGCTGGATGAATTTTCTACCTGGAGGCTGCAGTCCCCCAGAAGGACAGACTAAGCCATGGGAAGAAGAGGGAAGCCCAGTGCTCACAAGTATCAGTGAATGACGGGCGGACTCAAGGGGAGGTTACAGAGAACGTACGTGGCTAGGAAGGTGGCAGGTAGAATGGTATGTGGGCTTATGACACAAAGGAACTGGGATTTTTTAATTGGAAGAGAAATGGTCTGCCTGTGGCAGCAGAGCAAGAGGGACACAGCTACCCTGGCTCCTGGTCCTGGGTACGTGGGCTACTGGAGAGAAGAGCCATGAAGACAGAAGCGCAGTAAATGAAAGACAATGAACTTGGGTCTCTGCGATGACCTTATGGGGTCTCTGATCTATGTGGAAACCACCACTGTGCCTGGCACAGAGCCAGACATACAACAGGGTTTCAACGAATACTTGGGTTTTAACTAAAAGGAGTTTGAAAATATTATCAATTCCGCAGACAGACAGCCTAGATACGAGGCTTTAGGAGAAGTCCAGGAGGGAGTGGTCAAAGAATTTGAGCAAGAGACTTGGAACATAGGAGCAAAGGACTGAAGCAGAGGAATGACCTGAACCCCTCGTGGCTGGCTCCCCACCGTACCCTCAGCCAGTAGATGTGCCGGCACCAGAGCCTTGATTTTCGTGTGTAATATTTGTATCGCTTTCTAGACTTTCAAATTCTTTCATTCACTCACTAGAAATTCATCTGCTCGGGTATCACTGCTTTTGTTCATCACTGCATACCTAAGGCCTAGCGAAGCTTCTGGCAGAGAGAAGGTACTCGAACAACAGAGAATGAAAACAGGAGAAAAGCGTGGTTAGAAGGAGCCCAATGATTCTACATTCCCCAGAGGAAGGCTGGGGTGTGTTCAATACCTGTGGATCCCTTCTTCCGGACGGACCTGATACTCAGGAAAGACTCGGTGAGGAAGGACGGTTGAATGTTAACGGCTGGGCCCCAGTGAGGGAGGCGGCAGGCCCGTGGCCCCAGGGCTAAGCACTTGACTGTGGGTGAGGCCAGGAGATGTGGGGGCAGCTCTCTCTTCTCTACTCAGCCAACTTTGAATTCTTTCCTCAAGCCCAGACAACCTGGGACCTTCTAAGGAACTACATTTTGTCCCTTGTATCGCTCCCATGTTCTCCACTTCCTTATTCCAACAGACCACTACTGTGTCTGCTCTAATCCTCGCTCAATGCTGCTATTACTTCGCAGCTGTGAACATGGACATATCCACTGTTTACTGAGTATGCACACGTAAGTCAGACGTACGCTGACATCAGTCAGTTTATCTTTTAGATGATAAACTCTTAGAACCGGGGATTTGCAGTCTCCTTAGTGTAATCTTTGGTTAGTTAACTCAGTTTGTTTAGGTCAAGGTTAAGGATTTAACCTCCAAATGGATTATTTGATTTTGCTTTGCTTCTCTGCCTCAGACTACCCCTGATTCGGGCAATGCCAGCACACTGAGAAGTGTTAAACAGAGAGAAAATAATATAGGGAAAAAAAATGAACATTTGAATACACATTTCCCACTTTACTATGGCAAACACCATAAGTTAAAAAGAACAGCAGTGAAATTCCAAAGCACCTGAAAAATGAGTTGAGAAAACAAAAAGGTTTACATAATCTAAAATTCCTGACTGCAGAAATATGTAAATATATATTTAAACTTGAAATATATGGCCATTCCTATTAAACGTAAAGTCAAATAAATTTATGTTAAGTAAAATGTAGTCTCCTCATTCCACTAACCATAAACACAGAAAAACTTCAGATCTGGGAAGGCCCTTGCAGGCCAACCCCCTCATTTTGTAGGTGAAGTAACGAAAGCCCTGAGAGAGGTTACCGATGTACTTGGCATCAGACAGCCACGTGAGGAGGCATGGGGAAGCAGGCACACCAGAGGCGTTGGGCACACACAAGTCTGCATTTGACCCTGACCTTGCACTCTTTTAACTGCATGACATTGGGAAACTTCATTCTTTCAAACCTTGGTTTCCTCATGTGTGAATTAGAAGTATTATCAGCTACGGTAGGCTGAAGAACATTGTGAAGATTAAATAGGAAAATAAATGAGATGAGCCCTGCACACAACTTTCAGGCTGAGACGGCGGAATACACTTAGTGCATAGAATCCTTCTCCTAGAACATGATGAAATAAATTTAAAATCACTAAAAAATAAGTTTAAAAAAATGTTTACAGAAAGCAACCAAGTTAAGAACACCATACCAGTATGTATGTATGTATGTATGTATGTATTTATCTATTCGGAAGAGAGAGAGACAGAGAAGAGAGAGGGCACCTGTGCATGAGCGGGGATTAAGGGGTCAGAGGGAGAAGCAAACTCCCTGCTGAGCAGGGAGCTCAAAGTGTGACTCGATCCTAGGACCCAGAGATCATGACCCGAGCAAAAGTCAGATGCTTAACCAATGGAGCCACCCAGGACCCCAATACCATCATCTTTTAAAGTTGTATCCAGGAGTAGTAAGACTCCAAGAAGAAAAAGTACTGTGTCAAAGATGGGAAAATTCGTGGACAAAATCCTTAAAACTATCATTGGCAGTGCCCAATTTTGGAAAACTGGATCTGAGGTAGTATTTAGGCAACCTAGGGAAAAGATGGAAAGACACATCCACAGTATAAGCCCCCAAACCCCTCCCAGTTATCACAGGATCTCCTCAGACATAGAAAAGCAAATCAGGGCTCACCATTTTGTTTTTTTTCCATGCCTGGGAGAAAAGGAGAAGAGGGCTATGAGTCATAATCAAGCAAAGCTAATTAACTACAGCCCAACTTCATTACAACACTACATGTAGAAGTCTAACAAATTCAATCATGTATGTGGGACCTCATTATTGTGAGGTTAATGAAATAAGGACAAAGGTTGGGATGAAGGAAAGGGGACATGCAGTGTTAAACCTGACTTTGGGTTAACATAGGTGCACTAGTCTGTATCAGAGTTTATTGTATCTTAAGCAGTAAGCAAGGGCTTAGCCAAAGAAAAGGAGAAAAAAATAGGAATATGTGTGTGTGAGTGTATGAATTGATAATGGGGAGAGAATGGGAATGAGGGGTGAAGCAGCACAAGTGAAACTCCCTCTTTTCCACGGATTAAGGAGACCACTGCTAAAGCACACCGGTTTCCTATTTTCTCCATTAGTTGAGAAAGGACAGAAACACCTTCTGGAAAGAAGCAGAGTTTTGTAAGGGAAGGAAACACCAGGGGCTGATCTTCTTGGTAACAAAAAACTAAAAAATAACGATAAAAAAAATACTTGCTACCACCTCCTTTTTCTTTTTTTAAGATTTTATTTATTTATTTGACAGAGGGAGAGATAGAGATCACAAGTAGGCAGAGAGGCAGGCGGTGGGGGGAGGGAGTAGGCTCCCCGCCAAGCAGAGAGCCCGATGTCGGGCTTGATCCCAGGACCCTGAGACCATGACCTGAGCTGAAGGATCATTGTCGTACTGAGGGAGAGCAAAGGCCAAATCCTGCACCCAGCCATACAAGCCCCAGCTCAACTCAGTGCACCCCTCCCCTAGCATGTGGCCTCAGGTCCTCAAATCCCAAAGAATGAAGTGTCAGGGACAAGGCATGAAGATCTCATCAGAGAAGGCAAAAGGAAAACAAGGCCAATCCATCAACTCTATAGAGCAAAGACATTCTTAATTGGGTTGTTCAAATTAAATAAAGTCAAATAAAGAGAAGAGTACGACAATGAAGCAGGATGGCCAGAACAAAGGCATACTGAAAGATGATAGGAAGAGCAGGAAGGAAACAGGAAGCCATTTTGGAAGAAACTATAAGCCCCACACTCCACCCCCATCTCTGTGAGTACCTTACACTGCAGGCTAAAGAAAATATGAATTAAATGAGGCATCAGTAATATGTTAAAAATGAGATAAAAAGCAAGACTGCAGATGGAAATGATGAATGAACACAATACCATCACAAAATTAAAAAACTAGAAAAGCAACAGAAAAAGTGCAAGTGAAAGAATTATCGATATACCACAAAATCCTGGAAAGCCAAGATAAGGATGGAGAATATACAAGATAATGATGGAGAGATTAAGACCGTTCAGGAATGCAGGACAGATTTTGACAAACCAGTGACCGTGTCCTACATACAAGCAGAATTTAATAGGAGATCCCTTAGCAAATATTAGTGAGCTTTTCCCCACCTAATTCCTAACACTATTTATGTAAAAACAATGTTTTATGGTTCTTTTGGTCTTACAGTAAAAACAAATAAACTGTAGATTTTGTAAAATTTTGCCCTGATGTCTATTTCATAGGCAAATAAGATCTGGTATTTGCCTAGTAGTGGCTCTCCTGGAAGAAGACTGGAAATGCAGTCCTATACACTATTCCCCTTCAGTGAATAGAAAAGAGAAATCTGGAAGCAATCCGGTAACATAAAACTATTAGTTTATCTGTAGGAGCCTTCATCTAATAGATTTCCAAAGCAGCTGTAGTGATCAAGAAAGAATAGTTCTTACTTCCAAGTGGATATATTTTTACTAAGACAATACTTAAGATAGTTCATTAGTTTGTATACATTTTCACTTTTTAAAAAATTACCTAAGGGTCACATGCTTGTTAAAATACTTTTCTACGAGCACAGAGTAGGTAATATTCAGATCAAATGAGCCACAATTATGCCCATTCATTATTCTCTCACACTGATCAGAACTCAACTCATTGAGAAGCATGGGCTAAAGGCTTGACTGAGCTATGTTGCCAGAATATAAGTGCACAGAGCCTGGAACTCAAGGACTTTAACAACAACAACAAAAATAACACATACACACACAGTTACCTTTTACCACCACTGCGAAGATGACAGGCTCTTTTAAAGTTCTCCTTTAAATTAAGAACTGTCTCTGACTACAAATAATACTCAAATGAAAAAACATTTTTTCATCTGCAAAAACCTTGCTAAATGAAATAAAAGGTACAGAATGCCTGCCACACAGAAGACGCTCAATAAACATCAGTTGGAAGGATAACCCTCCATGCAGGCAAAGCAACAATAATCTGAGTCCCACTGGAATAAAGTCCACCTCATGTTGGTTACAGACTTACCGCTATTCAATATACAGATTTCTAAAGAACAAGGCATTTTATCCATGAACACATTAAAATAATAAGGAAAAAAGTTATCATGTGATTCAATGTGATTAATGATGAAAGTACTTATAACAAGTCTGATTTTCGGGAGAAATAGGACGTTGCCTATTTAAAAAGCTGCTGTGTTTGGAAATGGAACTTTTTATAGATTTGTAATGCAATCAGGGGACCAACTTTTGCAGCCTGCTCTCAAAGAGCAGGAGGTAGAGTCTCTTCCTCTCTTAAAATGCTGACATGGAAGACAGCATGTATTTGATCAAACATACTTTACTCAAAATCCAGCTTTAATGGGCTTGCTTGTATTCCAAGGATATGTCTCTTTGAGCGTTGGTTTGTTTCACAGTTCTCACTTTTTTGGAGGACTCGACTTAGTCCAGAAATGCCGGAGCATACATACAAAAGTTAACCTCATATTGTGAAATAGAACAACAAAAAAAAGTATAGTCTCTGACAGGAGATTCTACCATATTAGCTCAGAACACTGAACTTTATCAACTTGATGAAAGGTTTCCCCAAGTCTGAAAAACTATAAGTAACTCTCTTTCCAAAAGACCACTGCGTATGTGAAGAGGGGAAAAAAAGACCCAAAACCCTTAGTTAAGGCTTAAGACTAAAAAACAAATAATAAAGGTTAGTGCATTTGCTCAATGCTGACATGCTCATGGAGTGCAGAGTTCATGGGCAGAATGCAATGGTGAACTCTGTTCAAGATGGAGCAAAGGTGCTACATTTTGAAAAATTAAGTAAAACCATAACCCACCGCAAACATTAATATTATAGTTAGATAGTTGTGTGAAAGGTCAACCAAGTAACAAAATGATGTAGTACTCAAACACACAAAAGTATGCAGCACTCAAGATAGTGAGAAACGAACCACTTCTAATAAGCCGAATGAGGAGAAATCTGATGGCCTCAGGATGGTTGGTGAGCTGTGGGGTTCTCTTAACAATGAGAGGGGCAAAGGGCCTCAGGCAGACTGGGGGACTCTGAACAATTTCCCATTCTGGATGTTAAGCTCACAATCTACTTACAGCTTTTTGTAATTTGATTACCATCCAAACAGATTACTTCTCCATTTCAGGATCAGAACTGCGCAGGATTTCAACCCATGCTCTATCATCACCTATTCCAAGCAACAAATTTAAAAAACAAAAAACAAAAACAAAAAACACTACTATGCTAAATGCACCCAATAAAGGGATCTTCCATCCCACTCTTGTCAGATTATTATTTTTTTAAGCAAAGTTCATGGAAGCCAGTAGGTCATACAGAATCCTAAAATTTATTCCCACAGTGATACTTGGAACATTTTCCTTCTGGACTTTATTAAACATAATGTTCTAAGCATTATGAGTGCTCTAAGGTATTCCTGAATAATAACCCAAACTGCAGAGTGAAAGTAAGAGGCAATTAAAATTGCAGAGACTGAGGGGAGCGTAGAGACAAGGAAATAGCCTCCGTTACTGCAGTCAAATGCTCTACCACTGAGCTATACCCACTAGCCTCTGTTACTGAAGACTGCTGCTCTGGTCATCTAGCTCTGGGGTCAGCAAGCTGGACCCGAGGCCCAAATCCAGCCCACAGCTTGTTTCAGTGAGGCCTGCATGAGCTAAGAACAGTTTTTATGCTTTTCAATGGTTGAGGGAAAAAACCCAAATCGTATTTTGTGGTGTGTAAAAATTCGATGAACTTCAAGTTTCAGTGTCTCTAAGTAACATTTAATTGGCACAGAGCCACACTTACTTGTTTAATGTGCTCTGTGGCCCTGGTGTGCTGCAGAGTTGCAGAGCTGAAACTTTGCGGATGGTCCCGAAAGTCTGAAATATTCACTATCTGACTCTTTACGTAAAAAGTCTGTGGCTCCGGGCTATCTCAGAGCTTCTAAAACCCCAAGTCACGAAGGATCTGGTTTTGTATTTGATTTTTAATCCATCATGGATCGAGCCATGCTTTTGTAGAACATGAAACCGTGCACTTGGATGCTGCAGCAATGTCAAATTGCTATCAGTTTCTTAAATGCTTTTTCTCACTTTTCTGTAATCATCTTGCTGCAGACTGGTGCAAACATTTTGGGGACTAGTAATACCAGTCTATAGTCTGTATTCTGAGAAGCACTGGTCTAGAAAATGAAAGAATATCTTAATACAACTTTTAGAAAATCTCACGCCTTACTTACATACTTTTGAACACTGGAAATATCAGTGAATAAATATACATGCACCTGGAAAAAATCAGTGTTTCCATGGATCTTTTCCCTTTGAGTGTTAGGCTTTAAAATTTTAACAACTGTTTCTCCCCTACCCATTGCCCCACTATATAAAATTTTACTATTCTAAAAGAAAAAAAAAATTCATTTGCATTTCATGCTTTTGGGAACGATAACTCACATTTCATAAACAAAACAATTAGTACAAATGTTTTTTGAACAATCTGTGCTGTGATTTTGGAAACTGTGTGAAAGAACCAGAGTCCTTGCACAGATAAAAACAGTTTCTTATGTTTAAATTTTTAGAAGGTTGAAGAGGTATTTTTTTCTTATGCTTGCTTTATAATAGCAGTCCCTTGATATGTCAAAGGCCACAAAAGTAATTTTTAGTTTAGGTACAAAAAGTGCTTTGGGCTTGTTTTATATGACACTCCCTGGTTTTAGTATTGCACTTAAAAAAAAAAATGAACGTGAAAAATCATCTCCATGAAACTTTTTTTTATTGGCCCAAAGTTAGCAATGATTTACTTCTAAATTTCAATCTTTATCTCCTGAGGGAAATGCTTATTTAATTCTACTGTGATTTTTGTTTAAGAAAGGAAATAACTTCTAAATGTTTTTAAACATGAAGAAAGATGAAGCTCCATTATAGGGCCAATGAATTTTTTATTATTAAGTGTCAGAAGATCAAGCATTCAAATAAGCAGCAGTATCTTCACGGTGATTTCATGCTGTAAGGAGAAAAGAAAGTCTACAAAAATTAACTCCAGGTGTGTTAAACACGTGAGAAGAGCATTTAGATGACAACAGGAAAATGTTTTCTTTATTGTCACAGAAGTATGATGTTGCTAGCAAAAGATGAAAATTTCAAAGCAGAGGGAATATAAAACTGCTGTAGACTGAACTTCTGCAAATGTCCACTTTGCTACAACAGCTCCAGTCATAAAACAGTCAAAACAGTAAGACGTACTAGTTTAGAACAATGACATAATGTTTATAAATATTTATGTGTACACTGAACTAGACCTTCCTAGGAGATGCAGCTGTGATAGGGAAAGAAAACTGGGGCTCCACTAGAGCCCCCATTCTGTCCATTACTGGATCCTGCAAGTTGCTCAACTTCCCCAAGCCTCGGTTTCTTATCTGTACAATAAAAGAGATATTACCCATTTCAGAGAAATGAAGGAAGCTAACATCGTCTTGCAAATGAGGAGGCACTATAAAATGAAAGAGGTTATTATTATTGAGTAGAGAGCTAAAAGAACTTTATATATGTACTTAAAATTTGCTTAAATAAAACGAGATTTTCATATAAGAAGGAACTCTGGGTTGCTTGTATACTGTAATGCCCTTTTCTCATGATTTCACTACTTCCTGAGGCAGAATATAGTGAGGGATACCCTTATTAGGCAAATTATTACACGAACTTTAACTAGGTATTAGTCATGGTCAGTGCTTTTGGTATCAAGGAGCTTCGAGAGCGTGAAACCTTTATAGTATGAGAGAGGGTGAGGGTGTGAGAAGTGGGCATGGATGGGGGAAATTTTTTTTCCCTTCACACTGACAACCTTAAGGAAGGGGAGACAATGGCCAAGGGAAGGTGAGAGCAAAGTTAATATCCCACGTATTATTACATTTTCCTCATTTGAAGAGATAACCAGCTTATATAATCAGTTAATATGGACATGTCCAAAGTCTCGGTCCATCATAATATGCCTATTTATGGATTCAAAAGCTACGAGCAACACTTATTACTATGCATGTGTCTTATTCTTTAATGTGTTATCTATGAACCCTTGGAAACACTATGTTTTCTTTTCTAGGGCTGCAATTAAGTCATGAGATGGTATTGGACTTTTTGTACCTTATTGTATATGCACGTTAAACATATGAGAATAGCATTCCTTTTTTTTTTTTTTTTTCAAGATTTAATTTATTTGACAGAGAGAGACACAGCAAGAGAGGGAACACAAGCAGGGGGAGTGAGAGAGGAAGAAGCAGGCTTCCTGCCAAGCAGGGAGCCTGATGTGGGGCTTGATCCCAGGACTCTGGGATCATGACCTGAGCTGAAGGCAGACGCTTAACGACTGAGCCACGCAGGCGTCCCTGAGAATAGCATTCTACTTTCAAAATGTAAGATAATTTAATTTAATTTCAGATCTTTAGTACTAGCTCAGAGACTTCTCTGCTCTACCTGAGGTATTTCTCATCCATTTTTTCCAAAATGCCAAAAGAAAGGAGAGCTGTAGTTCACATTTCCAAGTGGTAGAATTATCCTGATGTTAAGGAAACCAGTGCTGGGATTCTTTAGAGTCTGGATATAAGGGACTTAAAGGATGATGGTATGAAAAGAGTCAAGGAAGACTCAGTTACTTCAGAAAGGCCCCTATATATATTCTTTACACCTGTCATCTTGTAATACATTAAGTAAATTCTTCTCTCTTTGGACCCAAGCTGTCTGCTACAGACATAGAATCTGTACACTAATTTCATTATTTGTACACTATATTCCATTTATTATACACTATATTTCATTATTACAAAGTGAGTAAGTTGATTCTACAATGATAGGAAAAGAATAAGGTAATTATTTTCTAATAAGGTTTCCTTGGTCCATAAGCCTAATTCCAGGGCGCCTAGGTGGCTCAGTTGGTTAAGCAACTGCCTTCAGCTCAGGTCATGATCCTCTCATATTCTCTCTCTCTCATACTCTCTCTCTCTCTCAAATAAATAAATAAAATATATAAAAAACCAAAAAAATAAAAACCAAAACCCTCCCCAAAAGAATAAAAACCATAAGCCAAATTCCACACCAGATCACTGACCACTCCTTACATATCATGTCCCTGCTCCCCTACTTCCCAACTATTCCACTTTTGTCCCAGAATAGCTTTCCAATCATACCAAACACTGGTATCCTGGAAAGTGAGGATAAACTCATCATCCCTTTTAAGGACCCAGTTAAAGAGGTTGTGTGATTGAGAATCTACACTGTGCTAGGCTTTCAGGTAAAGATTTTCACATACATGGCCTTGTTTAATACTCAAGAAGGTCAAGCAATGTAGGCATTATTATTTGAAGTTTGCCTCCCACATACTGTTGCCCTCACTCACTGTTCCTTGGATAGGATAAAATGTATGTCCTTTTAAAAGGATTGTTTGTGAAGTGGTAACTATTTTATAGAAAGACCGTCAGTCTAATTTCTGACCTACGCTCCACCATTACCATACTGTACCTATTTTTGGGTAACACTCCAAATGGAACATACCTATGAAATAGTTCTTTGGATGAAAGTCTCTATATTCCCTTCCAGCAAGGAAATGCGAATCTCCTGTCTGTGTTCAACACAGTGGCAATGTCTGAAGTAACCTGAAGTGCATCTAATAAATATTTATTGAGCGCATCTCATTTGACACAATGGGCCAGGCCCTGAAGATCTTCCCGAACACAGATCCTGAAGAACCTGTCTTCAAGTGAGGATTATAATACAAAGGGAGATATCAGCAAAGCTGGAGAAGAGTCTATAGCCCTCTATTCTGTCCTGATATCCCAATGATTTCCTTTATTCAACAATTAGGTTACTTCCAAAAAGGATAAAATCTTTTGTCTAATCATTTCAGTACCAAGCTAATACACTGTGATTTACCATTTCCCCTTTAAAGAGCTTTATAAAATATGTAAATGCTTTGCAAGGCCTCCTTTGTAAGCCTACAGCAATATTCTATGATATTAGGATTAAAGCTGCAATTAAAATTTCTAATACTGGGAAGTATTTTACAGTTTAAGAAAGACTGTTCTTTTTTTTTTTTTTTTAAGATTTTATTTATTTATTTGACAGACAGAGATCACAAGTAGGCAGAGAGGCAGGCAGAGAGAGAGCAGAAAGCTCCCCACGGAGCAGAAAGCCCGATGTGGGGCTCGATCCCAGGACCCCGGGATCATGACCCGAGCTTAAGGCAGAGGCTTTAACCCACTTAACCACCCAGGCGCCCCAAGAAAGACTGTTCTAATAAAACACATATCTTAAACTGTTCTAATAAAACACATATCTAAAACTTACATTTTAAAGTGGGGCAGGAAAATGGCATCAGCAAAAATGGTAGACAGCTCCAAGGTCCCTGTCCCCCAAGGAAACATTGACAAATCAAGTAAAAATCAAGCAAAAATGTCAGAATTAACTTTGTCAGCACTTCGGGAAACAAAGCTTTACATCAACCAAGCGAACAATGAATGAGCAGAAAGGCAATTGGTAAGTGAGGTAAGCATTGTGGTTTTGCATATGTCCTGGACCAACGTTCCTCCCTGGCTCAGCAGTGATCTTGAGAATGACAGTCCATGTTATCAGCAGGGGACCCTAGTTTCCAGTTTTGGATGGAGCAGAGTAGACCTTATTTGTAAAGAATTATGTTTATCTGTTCTAATCTATCTGGTGTCTACCTGAAGGATTGACAGAAAATGCCTGTCTTTTTTCACCTAATTCAGAACTGACTCTGGCTGGAACTCCTGAAAAACCAAACAAAAACCCTGCAGTCACCTGGGGCAGAAGTTGATGTTGAAGCATATGATAGAGTGCCAAAAGTGTACAGGAAAAGATAAAGAGAGTTTATTTAAGAAATCAGGGAATTCAAAAGCACTTGTATATACAGGGGAATGCAGAGAGTCATACACGTGCTCAGGGCAGAATATAAGCTAAGCAAAGACAGAAGAGGGGTCCCTCCTGCGCCCCCCCATCACTTTCCTATCTTTTTTCTCTCTCATTTGGCTCCTGGCATTCAAAGAAATCTCTGTCAAAAGAGTAGCTGACCACAAACCAAAGGAACAGAAAATTCAGAGACCACATACGACTAAGGACACAGATCTTACAAGAATAGTTTAGAAAAGTTATCTAACAAATATCTATAGCCTACAAAAAAACACAAAAACAAACCTGAGAAGGAGGGAGACTCTGGTTTCCAGTTACCACATATAATATTCAAAATGTCCAGATTTCAACTAACGATTACAAAGCATGTAACGAAACAGGAAAGTATGACCCATTCACAGTTGAGTTAAAAAACTCACTCTGAGAAACAGACACTGAACTTACTAGGCAAAGACTTTAAGTTAACTGTCCTAAACATACAGAGCTAAAGGAAACCGTGGACAAATTGCTAGGGGAAACCAGGAGAATGATGTATGAACAAATAATATCAATAAAGAGACAAATTATAAAAGAAATCACACAGAATTTGGTAGCTGAGAAGTAGAGCAACAGAAATTAAAACCTTACTAGAGGGTTTCAATATCACATCTGAACAGGCTAAAAAAAGGAACCAGTGAACTTGAAGACAGGTCAATTGAAATCTAGTCTGAGGAACAGAAAGAAAACAGAATGATGAAAAAATGAGTAGAACCTAAGAGACCTGTGTATCATACAGGTCCATACACCATAGTAGTGTATCAACATACACAATGGGAAGAAGAGGAGAGTGGAGAGAAGAAAATTTGAAGAAAAAATATTTGAAATAATGTTTGAAAACTCCAGAATATGAGAAAAGATATGAATCGATACAGTTAAGAAGTGTAACAAACTCCAGGAAAGATCAATATGCACACAATAATCAAAGTATGGGAAGCCAAGAACAAAGAGAAAATCCTAAAAGAAGCAAGAGAAAAAGCAACTTGTCACATACAAGAGATCTTCAATAAGATTAACAGAAAATTTCTCATTAGAAACTACAGAGACCACAAAAGAGTGAGATGCCATTTTTAAAGTGCTGAAAAGAAAACTACAACCAAAAATTTTATACCTGATAAAACGATCCTTCAAAAATGAAGGTGAAGTATGATGTTCCTCAGATAAACCCTGAGGAGGATTGTTGTCAGTAAGACTTGCCCTATAAGAAATGCTAAAGGAAGTCATTCAGGCTGAAATGAAAGGTTACTAGATAGTAACTCGAAGCCTTTACAGAAAAATAAAGAATTTTGGTAAAAGTAACTACATACATGGCTATAAAAGTGAGTGTTATACTTTTGGATTGTAACTCCTTCTTTTTATCTCCTGTGTGATTTAAAAGACAACTGCATAAAAGAATAATTTAAAATCTATGTTAATGGTCACACAATGTATAAATGTATTGTGAGAACAACATCATAACTGGGGAGAGGACAGAGCTGCATAGGAGCAGATTTTTTATGTGTTATTGAGACTAAGTTGGTATCAATTCAAAGATTATTAAAAATTTAGAATCCCAATTATAATCCCCATGATAACCACAAAGAAAATATCTAAAAACTACACATAAAAGGAAGCATAATGTATTTTACTTCATCTTGTTCACTGTCTGTTAAGACACTGAAAGTTCCAAGAGGTAAGGAATTCAGCTTGTCTTGTTCCTCACTGCATCCCTCATGCCTGGAGTAGTGCCTGACACAACATTACATGCTTGGTAAATATCTGTGGGGGGGGCGGGTAGTGGGGAAGGGAGGGAAGAAGAGAGGAAGGAAGGAAAGGAGGGACGAAAGAAGGAACGTAGGTAGGTAGATATGAAATAGACCAGTGGTGAGATGAATTTAGAATTTAAGGAAAAGGGCCTGAAGTGGAGACGTAAGTCTGAAAGTAAAAGTAGATTACAATGTGTGGAAATTGGTTCAGACAGGATAAAATGAGTATATGTAAAGTACACACCATCTTCTCATTATCTCATAAGCTTAAGTGAACCTAGCTGGCAGGAAAGATAAACATTTTCCTGGTGCAAATTCTATAGGGAATTTACTATCTGGACACTTCTTAGAAAGCACACTGAAAAATGTTGAAATGATATACCCTTAACAATGATTTTCTTACTGTGGTCCTTGCTGACAGCTCAAGGTCAATACAAAAGTCAATGTACTTCAACAAAAGCATTTTTTAGTCCAAGACAATGAGGCTGGGACACAAAGATTTCTCACGATCTAACTCAATCTAAGGACAGAATCTGGAATACCCAATGAAAAAGAAATAACTTGTTCTCTCTTCTGTTTTGACCAGAGCATTAGTGCAAGGTTGACCTCTCCTGTAGCAATTTTATATTGCTGAATGAAGGGAGAGCAAGATGCTTTGTACACGAGGCGATAAATTGCAAGGCCTAAACTGTTTCATAAATATCACTATGTTTGATTTATTTTATTGCCAAGATATGTACGTGGCCACCCTACCTCTTCATAGGGGTGAGACTGAAGTGACTTGTTCAAGGTCAAAAGGCTAGTGGTAGAGTTGGGACTTAACCACAAGCCTCCAAACACCCAGCTCAGAGAGTATTCCACTGTTTCCAATCCTCTTTGCCTTTTATGCACGTAATAAAAGATGTCAGGTTACATTTTAAGAAATGTGTGTATAGGATCCTAGGGGTCTTTTGAACCTTCCTGAAAACACACACGATTGCAGGAATTAGAGGAGGCTTGCTCTTGTTAGGGTCCCTTGTATTTTGTCATGTACCATATGGCCTAAATGTTAGGGCTTTGGGCATCTGCCCTATGCTCATTCTCCATCTACATCGAGTCAAGGACTGGGGATTATCAAAGACCGGCAATAAGATAATTGCCTCTATATAAAATAACATTTTGGACAGGCTTGAAATTTTTTCAATTAATGTTTGGACTAGGGAAAAATAGTAATGAGTAGAGTCAGACTTCAGCAATCATTATATCTTCAAGGATCAAGTATGATCTTCAAAACAACAAAAAAATCCTTTCATTGATTTTATCACATATTAAATAACATTTACTAATACTATGTAATGCACAAAAGATTAGAAGAGAAAAATATTGTGCCCAGATCCATTATCCAAATGACTGAAAGAGAACATACGCACAAGTTGAGAAAACTCCAACGGTATGGAAAGGCAGGAAACAAAAAGTAAAATCCTCATGATCATTTACCATCCTCATCCCACTCTGCCAAATCAGTGACTCTTAACTCAATTTATTTCTGTGTATCCTTCCAGAAAAAGAATTTTTTTTCATGAGTCTGTGTGTGTGTGTGTTAATTTAATGTGTGTACATTTTCAGAAAACCATCCACAGACCAGTATATACTGTTCAGTCTTCTCAAACTTGCTTTTCTCATTTAATTTATCCTGAAGGTCTTTCAACAGCAGCATATAGATAGTGACCACATTTTTTTCAGGAGTCATATGGTGTTCTATTGCAGAGAAGAAATGGGATTCATTTCCTTCCTGATGTATATTGAGGTCGTACACAGTTTATTAATAACAGTTTATTAATATTACCAACAATACTTCAACAAACATCTTTGTATACATAGCTCAGTGTACTTTTATAAGTCTATCTCTGGGGAAAATTGCTGGTAAGGGTATGAAGTCAAAGGGAATATGCATGTATAATTTTGATAGGTATTACCAAATTGCCTAATAATGCTTGTGTAATTTGTATTGTGGCAAATAATCTGGGGACTAAGACATCCACAATATTTTTCATCAAAAGATATAAGAAAAGCCATGATGTAGACAACCTACACTTTTTATAGGTTTGTATAGACTATGTATTCTAGTCCATGTACCTAGTCTTTGGACAGACCGCTATGATCTCCATAACCATTAACTACAACACAATAAATTTGGAATTCCATGTTATGAAACATTAATTCACTGAGAAAGCAAGTCATACTCTTCACTATAGAACCCTCCATAAGAATGATCCTGGGGGTTGGAGACCAGCCCAGTATCCATAATTGGAACCATATAAGAGTGTGTTGCGTATGTCAGTTTTTAAACAGTAAGTTTCATTTTGGAATCCATCTGAATCAGCTTATAGAAATCTCAAAACCAAAACATCCATTTACTGTCTCCATGCAAGGGTTGATCAGAAATGGATCTTAAACGTATATTCTGTTTTCCTCAAAAGTAATGAGAGAAAGTTCACGGAAGCATTCAAATTAAGCAAAGTGAAGAGAATCCATCATTTACCTTTGGTTCATTTAAACCGGATCAAAGTTCAAAATGACATATGAAAGTTTTAGGATAAATTATAAGTTATAAATTAAATAATTGCCCTAGGGTTATCACAGGAGAGGATACAAGAGAAGGTGATGAGTGGTTGAGAGAGAGTTATCAAAGTGAAATTAAAAAACAGAGGGCTAGAGAGGCCTGTGAGGCTGCATTTCAGTTTCTTTTTTTTTGCAAGTCGTGTGACTTTAGACACATTACTTAACTCTCCATTTTAAAGGCAGTAATATAAAGAAAGCTTCAGCCAATGTCCGGTGCTTAGAGAGTGCTCCACACATGTGGACAGCTACTAACCTATAGCCACTATTACCCAAGTATTAAAAATAGGTCTGGGGGCGCCAGGGTGGCTCTGATGGTTAAGTGGCTGACTTCGGCTCAGGTCATGAACCCAGGGTCCTGGGATCGAGCCCCACATCAGGCTCCATGCTCAGCTGAGAGCCTGCTTCTCCCTCTCCCTCTGCCTGCTGCTCTGCCTACTTGTGTTCTTTCTCCATCTCTCCAATAAAATAAATAAAATCTTTGAAAAAAATTAAAAAATTAGGTCTTAAATATAGGAAGGAGCAATACTTCTCTTAGGGTTTAGAGGGAAAAAAAGGTAATAAAATGATGGTAAGAATCTAACAGTGGAAATTCGTGACCTAATTAGCACATTTATCCCCTCCCTCGAATGAAAAATGAACATGTTATCTCCAAAGAAGCAGATCACAGTGCAAGCTTGTCAGATTTCCACATTATGGTTTTGGTTTTCCAAGACTTTTGCAGACTTTGGCATGGTAAAAATACATCTTGAAACCCTTATTCTAGAACTGAAGTATTGAAGTTAACCTTTTTCTTTGGGTGAAAAGTTGAATTTTCCCATAGAACCAGAACAGAAACTCACAGGGTCTCTAGACATGAGAGGCAAGATTCGGCTTTATTTCTTTGCCCAATTCTGTAAATTTCACAGAAAAAAACTTAAAAAAAAAAAAAAAGGAAAATTCAAGGACATAAAATTGACTCTGAATTGTAACTGGAATTTTTCACATCCTTGATAACTGACTGCCAGGTAAATTCTAGACATAGATGGTTATTTCTTCGTAATCAGACAGTTGCTTTATTTTTAAAGTTTCTAACAACTAGCCTCCTCCAGATTTGATCGTGCAATTTCTCTTATTATCTGAAGACTGCAGATGAGGGTGGATGAGCACAGGAGCTGCATGTTATGACAGCCGGAGCAAACTCTGCAGAGGCCTTCTTCCCCAACAAGCCTGGCTGTGCCCTTAGAATCCCACCACTTGGACAAGAGCTGAAACTTACTTGTGTCTTTTATAGTTGTTCATTTCACAAGGCCCCTACCAAAATCAATTAGTATAATATTCCATTGTAAAGTCATTTTCTGTTTTCCTTAAAAATACACACACACACACAATTTGTATGTGTGTGTGTGTGTATATATATATATATGTATATATATATATATAATTGTATGTATATATATGTTGTATTTTTCTCCTTGAGATAGCTGCCTAAAGGTATTTCTATACTGGTTTTATTTTTTATAAATTTTATTTATTTGGCAGAGAGAGAAAGATCACAGGTAGGCAGAGCGCCAGGCAGAGAGAGAGGGGGAAGCAGGCTCCCCGCTCAGCAGAAAGCCTGATGCAGGGGCTCAATCCCAGGACCCTGAGGTCATGACCTGAGCCGAAGTCAGCCACTTAACCCACTGAGCCACCTAGGTGCCCCCCATACTGGTTTTAAACAGTCACTTAAAACAAAACTAATGGGATCTTTGAACTAGTAGGGATTTCCATGGTCCTTCTAATCTTACTTCTTCCTAATGCAGAAATCCTTTCTACAACACCTTTGACAACTAGACTGAACACTCCAGCAATGTACAACTTGCTGTGAGGGGCACCTTGTTCTCATAAGAAAACAAACACTGCATGCAAAGCTGGGAGTCAGGGATGCACTCCACTCACTGCAGTGAGCCCCTAACCCCATATTGTGAGTTTTAGTTTTTTTTATCTATAAAACATGGGGATTGTTATTTATAAATCACTGAGATTCCTTTGAGGTCTAACAGTCTGTCAAACCTAAGAAAACCTTTGACAGAATTAAAAAGTCCTAATTGTTAGAAGTCTGCCTTCCTTTAACTTCTGCCAATGCCATCCACTCTCTAGATACAAGTAAGTATATTTTCCCATGGCAGTTCCTTAAAACTGAAAGCAAAGTATCAGGTCTGCCAGAAGCATTCTGTTCTCCAGGCTGGGAAAATTCCTTAGAATATATTTTTGTTTACATATTATTAGCGTATCCTTCAGTGTTTTAGCAAATGACCTAATGGTTAAAAAGACAAAACTTAGCTAGTGTATTTTAGTGGAAAAGGTTAAGTGGGAGAGTCGCAATTTTGCAACTGATAGTGCAAGCATTTTAAAAGCTATATTTTTGTAGAAGGCTAAACACAGAATATTATTTTAGCAATCTGCAACTGATTGACAACAGTTGACATTTAATTAATTACTATTGCTATGAGCCAAGGCTTTACTGTCTTTGTAGGATTTCAAAATGCTGAGACGGGGGACATTGTGTTGAAATATGGTGAAAGCCTTAGAGACCACAGAGGGGCGTTGGGCTGTTGGGCCTTGAAGTAAATGGGCCATGCACTGTGCAGTTTGGGATTCTAGTTCTGGTTTTTTTTTTTTTTTTCCTCCCAGTCTTCTTGTATCCGTCCTCACTGTTCGTCTGTCTGCTATTACTTCACACTGCTGCCAATGCATCTGACTATAACAACTCATCATTCTTCTTCCAATTTCCTGCTTCTGATCTATTGTGGGTTTGGCAACCAGATAACCAAGCATTGTAGATATTTGTCTAAAATTAGAGTAAATGGCCTGGAGTATCATTTTTCATTTATCAAATCAGTTAAAAATATAAAAGAAGAACTATAGTGGGTGTGGGGAATATAGACAAACTCATGCTCTAAGGACAGTATATACATTAGTATAAGCCCACTCACTGTACAGCTATCTAATGAACTGTTTTAAAAGATCTAAAACAGTGCATTTCCTGAATCTCACAAATCTCACTAGCATGAATCTGTCCTCAGAAAATAGACAGACAATAAGAGAAGGATGTATGAGTAAAGCTTTATTTATAATAAAGTTAGAAATACGCTATACATCCACCGGTAGAGCACTGGCTCAATAAGCCATGCTGCTGTCATATAATAATGTCATGAAAAATGGTATTACAGATCTGTAACCACCTAGAGAGAAGTATGCGATGCTGTACTGAAATAATATAAATCAATTTGTGTAATATCATCTCCTTTAAAAAAAGATTATTATATATATTCAAATGGAAGGGTCTGCAATGTTATAGACAAATTATTAACAACCTGTCTTCACTACATAATTTCAATTTATTTGGTTTTAAAATTTTGCTTATTTATATTTATTTTTCAAAAGATTAATAATTTAAAAGTTGGCTTGGATTGCTGCTTATATATGATTCACTACACAAGCTTTATGCTAGATATTACACTTAAAAGGGCTATAATGACATGCTTCAGTGTTGGCAAATCAATCAACGTGATATATCACATTAGTAAGAGAAAGGATAAAACCATATGATCATTTCAATAGATGCAGAAAAAGCATTTGACAAAGCATTAACATCTATTGATGATAAAAACCCTCAAGAAAGTACATTTAGAGGGAAAATACCTTAACACAACAAAGTCCTCATATGAAAAGCCCACAGCTAATATACTCAAGGGGAAAAAATAACATACTCAGGGAAAAAAAATCAGAGCTTTTCCCCTAATAAGAAATAAGACAGTGATGACCACTCTCACCACTTTTATTCAACATAGTATTGGAAGTCTTAGCCACAGCAATTAGATAACAAAAGAAATAAGAGGCATCCAAATTGATAAGGAAGAAGTAAAACTTCTACTACCTCCAGATAATATGATACTATATACAGAAATCCCTAAAGACTCCACCAAAAAATTGCTAGAACTGATAAAGGAATTCGGTAAATGCACAGGACACAAAATAAACATACAGAAATCTGTTGGATTTCTATACACTAATAATGAAGCAGCAAAAAGGGTTAGTATCCAAAATATATAAAGAACTTCTATAACTCATCACCAAAAAACCCAAATATCCAATTAAAACATGGGCAGAAGACATGAACAGACACTTCTCCAAAGAAGAAAGACACCCAGATGGCCAACACACACATGACAAGATGCTTAACATCACTTATCATTAGGGAAATGCAAATCAAAACTACAATGGGATATCACCTCACACGTGCTAAAAACGCAAGAAGTAACAAGTGCAGGCGACAATGTGGAGAAAAAGGAGCCACTGTGCACTGCTCGTGGGCATGCAAACTGGTGCAGCCACTGTGGAAGACAGTATGGAAGCTCCTCAAAAAACTAAAAATAGAACTACTGTATGATCCAATAATCATATTACTGAGTATTTATCCAAAAAATACTAAAATACTAATCCAAAAGGATACATGTACCCCCTAAGTTCACTGCAGCATTATTCATCATAACCAAATTATGGAAGCAGCCCAAGTATCCGCCAATAGAAGAAGAAGATGTGGTAAACATACACACTGGAATATTATTCAGGCATAAAAAAGAATGAAATCTTGCCATTTGCAACAACATGGTTGGAGGTAGAGAGTAGATGATAAGCGAAACAAGTCAGAGAAAAACAAATACTTCACTCATATGTGGAATTTAAGAAACAAAACAAATGAGCAGAGGAAAAAAATAACAGAGGGTCAACCAAGAAGCAGACTCTTTACAGAAAATAAACTGGTGTTGTCAGAGAGAAGAGAGGTGGGGGGGATGGGTGAAATCGGTCATGAGGATTAAGGAATGCACTTGTTATGATAGGACTGAGTACAGAAGTGTTGAACCACTATACTGTACACCTGAAACTAATATAAAACTGTATGTTAACTCTACTGGAATTAGAATACTTAAGAAAAAAATTTAAAAATTTAGTTTTGATTTGCATTTCCCTAATGATAAGTGATGTTAAGCATCTTTTCATGTGTGTGTTGGCCATCTGGGTGTCTTTCTTCTTTGGAGAAGTGTCTGTTCACATCCTAAAAAAAAAAAAGATGGGAGATATAGAATGATAAAGTCAAACCAAGTGACCTTATCAAACAAATCAGGGAGAGTTCAGAAATGAAAATGGAGAGAAAAGTGGTTAGTTTGAGGATATTAAGGCTATAGGTGACTTGGTAAGATTTAGTAGCTGGATATAGAGGGAGACAAAGGTATCCAGAATCAAAGAAGAGTTTGGGTTGGTGGGTTCCTGGAGGTGTTCACAGAATCTGGAAAGAGAATTAGGTAGAACAACAGTAGAAAAAATATTCAGTCTTGTATATCTACCTTTGAGAAACTAGTTAGATCCACAGGCACTGGGTATCCATACCCACCAAGCAGAAGACTGATCTGAGGATCCTCTGCATGAGGGACAACGGATGCCAGGATGGACCATGTGGTCAGGTGGTGAGACTGGCCTAGTGATAAGAAGCCAGGGGATGGAATCCTGGGGAACGTCAACATGTAATAAACACTGAAGAAGAACGAGCCTTGGAGGAGACCCAAAGCAAGTAACCAGGGAGGCTGTGGAACATGATGTCTCATAGAAGCCAAAAACGGAGAATAGGGAAGTGGGGCTTTAACAATGACAAAAAAGGGAACAAAAGATAAAACAAAACAAAACAAAAAAAACCCACCAAAAACAAAAAGATAAGCACTACCAAGTGCCACTGAATCTGGTAACAAAGAAGTGAGCCTGTAAAAAGCACCTACTGGGCAGTGGTTGGGATGGAGGTGAAGTGAGAATGTGGTAAAGGAGTTAAGAAGCTGCATTAGAGACAGCCAGCACAGACCGTGTTTTCCAGAAGTTTGGCTATGACTAGAGAAATGAGAGATATGAGTGCCTAGCTGGGGACCGAGGTTAGCATTCCAGTTTTGTCTCTTTGAGGGGACAGAATCAAGCACACGGCGGTAGGATGACAGGTCATAGCAGATGACTCTCCAAAAAGAAATCTAGTTGTCCGAAGAAATCAATGCAACTCTCAAGTTATTACTTAACATCTCAACAAAACAGCAGCAAAACCTGCCATATCTGATCTTCTGCTCTTATTTCTATCTTATTATGATCTAAAATCTCACATATTAAAACACAGTTTATTTATTTTTTTAAAGAGAGAAAGTGACTTTTTTTTTTTTTTTAAGATTTTATTTGCCAGAGAGAGAGAGAGAGAGAGAGTACACACAAGCAGGCACAGAGGCAGGCAGAAGCAGCTAGAGAAGCAGGCTCCCTGCCGAGCAAGGAGCCCTATGTGGGACTCGATCCCAGGACCCTGGGATCAAGACCTGAGCCGAAGGCAGCGGCTTAACCAACTGAGCCACTCAGGCATCCCAAAACACAGAAGTTTAAAATACCAAGCCAATTTTGAACATTTTGGGGAGGACAGGGGCAAAAAACAAATCCAAATTACAAAAATATCTTCGCTGAGACTAGTTATACACCTTAAAATGCAACGATATAATTTCATAGCCAAATCAAACAAACACTTATCATCTTGACAAATTAGACAGAATTTAACTATAGTAAGAAAGTAGCCAGAAATCAGTCATTAAGGCAGGCTGCTGTGTCTTACTCCACTTCCAGCATCCCACCTACCTGAAGGAGCCTGCAGTTTTCAAAGGGCCTAACCTCTTGATATGGAACATTTAAACATGCTTCAATTTTGTTATCCAAGTACATGCTATATCTTTTAAAATACTCACATATGTCCCAGTGTCTGTAGTAACTATATGTTTACATAACAGTCATGCTTTGTCCACCACAGCATATTTTTTGAAAACTGCAGTCCTTACAAAAGCACTATTAGGTATTCAACAATTTGAATTCCCTAGCTAGGGAGATGAGGCCAAATAGTATCATACTTTTCTTCTTCTTCTTCTTCTTCTTCTTCTTTTTTTTTTTTTTTGGTAACTATTCATGGCAGAACTTCAACTACTTTCCTCTTAATGTGGTGTTCTGTGCACTTAGCTTTTCTTTCCACGTCTATCTTAGAAAGATGGATTTTCAAAAATTAAAACCATGTGACAACAGTGATTCCAGCACATTTTGCAAGGAGCAAATACAACGTGAACAAAGAGAAAGATTAATTAATTTAGGTACATGGATCAGGTAGAATTATCAAGCAGATAAGAGCAGGCCCATTCCTATTTGCAGTCATCTCCTTTATACTTGATCTGATTTTTAAATAGTGACTTCTGCTTTGACAGTAATCATCTGAAAACTCACAATGAAACACAAAATGAGAGGATGATCTTTGAATTTTGAGTTGACACGTTTCCTCAAATGCCGAAAATATTCTAGAATAAAAAAACAGGAGAACTTCCCTTTGTTCCGGTAATAAAAAATATGAAAGTTTAAACGTTATTGTTAGAAATGATTCATATTTGTTCACCAAGGTGTGATGGTAACGCGGGCTGAGACATTTAAAACACCGTAAGTTAAGATAAACCTTGCATGTATTACACGAGCATGCTGAAATGAAAATGTGGTTTGCTGTCCCAAATTCATGGTGCATCTCCTGGCATAATTACAGGTGGCTGCATGCTACAGACGAGGGAGAACCTGGGAAGAGGGAGGTCCAAGTGTGGTACATGACCAATGGTGATTCTACTGTGCCATCTCACAGGCAACAGAGGCAGCTTGAGGGGAAACGCCCTCCAAACGCTCTGAAATGTGTCAAAAATTCTGAAATACATTTCCATTTTTAAGTTCAAAAGGAAAAAGACAAAAGAGAATGAAAACAAAATAAAGGAACAGTTAAACGCAAGTCATGGAGTTTTGACTTTAACAACCACTGAAATGTTTCATTATATTTTGAATGGTTTTCTGGCACCATGATCTTTGTGCCAATTTCAGGTGGGTACACAGGTGGGTGTAAATGTCCACATAACTCAGCTTCTAGGACACATTTAAAATGGAAATCACTTTCCTTTTGAATGGCAGCTTGAACAAAGTTCCAGGTTTTCTATAGCTGACTTCTGTGCCCCCACTCCTTATGGATGAAATAGCATGATGTTTGGGGCTGGGTTCAGAATAATCCAGTGAGGGGTAGGGAATTATGTGGGAGGACAGATGAAAGGAGACTGTGGGTTGTTGACCACTGAGCCTTGGGTGTTTTGTACATGGGGTTCATTATACTGTTCTCTCTCCTTTTGCAAATGCTTGAAATTTTCTATATATTTTAAACTTTACAACTGTGTGTGTGTGTGTGTGTGTGTTTGCGTGTGTGCACATTTGCTGAAATTTGGTCTGCGACTCTGGAATCCATTCTTATTGACACAGTTGCTTTGTTTCCACCTTCTTGCCCTGACCTACTCATCAAATGTTATTAACGGTTATAAAGACAAATCAAAGCAACAGATAATTTCGTGTAGATAGGCTGGAGGACAAGTTGACTTTTGTTAACTGGGCCCTGAAAGTTTTCCATCCCACCCTGGGCAGTTTATTGTACAGCTTGCCAAACTTTAAAGTTATTATAACTAGTTTCACACAAATGCCAGACAAAACAGACAAGGGATTAATTGGAATGATCACAAATGCATTCCTTCTGAATAAATTGAAACACACTGGTCAGTGCCAAAAGACATTTAAAATAGAAAACCTGAAACTAATCAATCAAACCAAGTTTAGTTCTTTTTGATGTTATAGTTGGGAGATATTTTATGCTATAAATAATAGAAAAATTACCCAGGGAGAAAAAAAAAAGGAGAGAAGTTTCATAGCAGTAGTAAGAGGAATTTTGCATTGTCAAAGAGAAATACCTAGGGAGACAAGATCTTCTGTTGCTGCCTTTTTTTTTTTTTTAAAACATTTTATTGTTATTTTTTTAAGTGATAAGAGTTAAAAGTCTTAAAGAAAGGGAAGACTCACACTATTGGCTCAGTTTTAAAATTATAACATTGAACAAATCAAAGTGTAAAAAAGCCCAGAACAATGCTGGGAGACGAGGGTTTTGGTCAGATGTTAGACAGACTATCCAAACAGCTGGAAAAGATGTTGATTCTCCTTGGGAAATTTGTAATGTATTTGACTCATGTTTTCATGGAGCTGTGGACTGTCCTAGGGGGTTTGAAAGAGAGAAAACTTGCCAAGAACTTTATCTGGACAATGATAGTATTTTACCAGTTTTCCAATTAGACAACAAAAGAATTTAAAGAACAATAACAAATATTCATAACTGATGAACGCTATCTCCATAGCAAGACTGTTAGGTTATACACCCAGAAGCCACCAAGGAAACTAATTCATTTATGCATTTTTTTTCTTTAAAATGCATTCATACGCAAATACAACATGAAATGATAAAAAAAAACAAAAAAAACGAGAGCCTTTCATTACTTGAGTTGGAGGATAGGTCAGATCTCATGTTCGGTACGCACACACTTTCTAAACAACGTGTTCAATGACAAGTCTCCTTATGCATGCCTTGGCATACCTACAGCTAGTATCTGAGGCAGAGAGGCCAGAAAGGGAAGATTTGGTAACTGAATTCTTGCTGAGGTGATGCAATTTTTAGTTCCAAACAACCCATGCATGGGCTCTGCTCAATTCCTTAAAGGTTTTTAATTGTTTGCTTATCAACAATTATGATATTCATTTCCCCAAATCAGCCTCCAAGATGGACTGTGAATTATTTATTATATAATACTGAACTATTTATAGAAGAAATAGCATGATGTTTGGGATAGGCTTCAAAAATAATCCAGTGTAGGGGAGGAAAGTATGTGCAAGGACAGAGGAAAGGAGGCTGGGAGTTGTTGACTGTCAAGCCTGGGGGGTGGGTACGTGGGCTTCATTATATTGTTCTCTCAACTTTTGTCAATACCTGAAGTCTTCTATATGTATTATTTTAAAGTTAAAAGAAAAAAGTGGAAACATAAAAAAAAATTACCACTTGGCTTGCAAGTGTAAATAATCAGATGAAGCACACTTCTCCCATACTTATTTCCCAATGATTACTTGCCTGAGTATATTGACAGTCTTGTTTTTGTTTTTTGTTTTTTTACTTTTTGTGACTTATTTTGGATCACACTTTCAATACCACTATTGTTCTGGTCATTTTAACTCATTCCACAGATGCACAGTATAGAATAGTAGAAAGTATACTGAACTGGGAGTCAGAAAACTCGAGTTCTCAAATCCCTGTTGTACTTCTTTCCAGTCACATTACCCAGAACAAGTCATTCACTACCCAGAACAAGTCATTTCATCTTGCGGAACTTAGCACCAGTACCTCCTTTGCTTGTTTCACAAAGTCTTATGCAAATACTAGGTTGAACCAGAACACGTTTCATCTTTTATAATGTCAAAAACAGTTGAACTGTGGCAATCTCCTATGGGTTCAATCTGATATCAGCCATCCTAATGATAATTTATTTCTTCTAGAGATGTTAGAACCAAGTATCAATGCTAGATAACTTATTATAAATGAGAATTGGCCATGTCCTCTAATATCAGGATTATATTGGTATTTCAATGGCAAAAGGGTATGTAGGAATGAAAGCTATATGAAGGTGTGTGTCCCCTTCTGAGCTAGGACCTACCGGAACTATTTCAATAACCGTTCCACATTACCACTTTTTCTTGTTATTTTCACTTTGTGATGGCCTGAAAATAGTTGAAGTAAAATATTTAGAAATATTAATTGTTTTTTACTTTATCACATTCAGCTTGCTTGGGCAACTGTGATGTTACTCGGAGAACAGCTGTAGAAAAAGCATGTGTGCACTCAATAAATATTATTTACTAGTGATGAAAATGACAGTGATGGCTAAGGAACTGAAATTTACAAGCACAGCCAAGTGCAAAAAACGAAGCATAAAGGTCCAAGAGATAAATAGAATATGAAAATTTATAGTGAATATAAACTTGCTTTTAAAAATGTTAGTATCAAAAAATACTCATGGACTTAAGTTAACTGATGTTTAATAATGTTTTAGTTTCTGTGAGGGGGCATTTTTAATTTTTTTTTGAGGGAGCATTTTTTTTTAAAGGCATTAAAAATTGAAAGAACATAGTCATTTATAATATGAATAAATAACTAAGGAATGATTTCTCCTTTCTGTGTTTATGGACAAATAACAAATTCTTGACATTTTATGGTGATTTTGAAATTTTAAGTTAAGCTTCAAATTTTCTGAATAAGCCACAGTTACTTCCCCAATGCCACAGTCAAACTGCTTTGCTTTGAAACAAGCTATACAATTCTAAGGTTAAGCAGAAAACACTTCCATTCCTCCAAAAAGCATCCTCTAGGGGATTATTAATGGAAAAGAAGCATAGTTTAAAAGATATGGCTGGAAACAGAAGTTCAAAATGCATCTCACTGTCCAAATTTTAACAGCAAAAGAAATATTCTGATAATTCCAAAGCTACTGAGACAATTCTTAAAAACAATCACAGTCTTGACACCAATAAAACTGTACAAAAGACACAATTTTTGAGTCTAACTCTTTCTCTTTGTAAATTTCCTAAACTGCTCAATTTTTAAATTAAAACCATGCATTCCTCTTTATGCTATGAGCTGGGGCTGAACTTGAGAGCCCCCGTTTCAATATAAAATGCAAATATTTAGAGAAAATACACTGTGTATAAGGAATGAATTATATCTTTACTCCTTAGAAAGTTCATTATTTTCCAGAATTAATAAAATGAGTTCAGAAGCCAGACTCTTCAGGTAACACAGAACTATTTGGTTTACGTACTGAAGTTAACAATTCGCAATCCAACACAAGTTATTTTAGCCATCTTCCTGACAGACATGACACTAACAGAAAGAATAATTTTGGCTCTAAAATATCTGGTCACTTACTCCATTCGTGATGAGATTGTTATAAGGCATTTTTCAGATCAGTCAGTAAAGTCATCTAATATCTTAACATAAAACTGAGTCGTAATTATTTACATACTCTAACTCAGCTTTGTCCAAATACACATTCAAGTATTCTCATAGCAATGAGAACAGAAGCCAAAGTGCCCTCATATGTCCTGTGAAGCCCTGCTCCCCCTCCTCTTACCTCCCAGACATGCTCTCCTACCCTCCCCTGTGCACTCTTTCCAGCCATGGTGGCCTTGTCGTTCTTCAAACACTCCAGGCACACTAGCACCTCACGGTTTGGCAACTGACTCTCATGTTTCTTGGTAAGCGTCCCCTCAGCCCTCCATCACTGAGATTCCTGTCCTATCATCCTTGCTTTCTTGAACCATCTCCTTCTGACTTATGTGGTGTCATTTAAAAAAAAAAAAAAGGCTTTATTTATTTGAGAGAGAGAGAGATTGAGAGAATGAGTGGGAAGAGGGGCAGAGGGAGAAGCACACTCCCTGCAGAGCAGGGAGCCCGATGCGGAACTTGATCCCAGGACCCTGGGATCCTGACCTGAGCTGAAGGCAGACACTTAACCCACCGAGCCACCCAGGGGCCTGTGATCAACCCTGAGAACAAGACCTGAGCGGAGATGGAGTCAGACGCTTAACTGACTGAGCCACCCAGGTGCCCCTAGACATAAATAATTTTTAAAGGAAATAAAAGTTCTTTTTTTTTTTTTTTTTTTTTTTTTTTGCTTGGAAATAAGATATCTATGAGCAGATTTCAAAGAAGAGATGGTAGAGAAAACGGCAGCGTTGTGAAGGGCACTGCATCAGGCACCGGACATATTAAGCTGATCCTCTTGCCTACACCTGTCCTAGCAGAGTAAGTTACAAAGTAGTACTTTTTGTGCATTTGCGTATTCACTTATAAATTTAATTACCTAACAAATACTTAAGTGAATAAACATGACAGATATTGTTCTGATAAGGAACAAAATAACAAACAAAATGCTATGTCTTTATGGACCGTAAGTGTCCAGTTTAGTAATGGATTTAATGACTTAGTCTTTGCCTTCTCACACAGAATTTGAGGCAACTATAATTCTACCATCGGTGAAAGTCTGATTGAACCTGAGAGAGCTCTTCACAATCACTGGGCATGCATTCTAGATTTGGGAGAAAAAAAGCTCTTCTGGCCTCTTTATTGAAATGAAGCCCGCCCCTAGTTTCCTTCCATCTATGTGATGGTAATGAGCCACAAGAAGATGAGTGGCAACTGTGAGGACAGTCATCTGGTTCTGATTACCTCAGGAGAGAGGCAGAGGCGCTGTGAAGGAGGCATCAGGGGAGCCTTGGGGTTTGCCTGGCTTGGGAAAGGGAACTGTATGGGCCTGATGCCGAGAGGCAACATCCTCTCCTCCAACCTAAAAATGTAATTTTTTTCCTTCTTATTCCTACAATGTCAGCCTTTCCTCCTTCCCACTCTAAGTATTTCCTTCTCCTTCTCTAACTTGTCTCCCATACAAGTTCATCAGAGAAGAATAAGAAAGAAGGTAGGCAGAAATGCTGCGCAGGTAGCTAGCTTCCAGTTTACCTAGTCACTAAGAACACCTCTAGCCTCAGCCAGCTAGGGTTTGATTTGGTGACTGCCCAAAGGTCAGCAGCTCTTACAGGAAGCTCACCTACAGAACACCCTACAAAGGTTCATGTGGAATTTCTCAAGCATCTTGTCCTTTGTGGCACCCTAAGTCTCTGGTTAGTGTCTGACATGGTCATGATGGAGGGCTGTAAGAATAAGCATGCTAAGGACTGTGAAATGTTTACCATCTAGTTCTGTGCCCTCCCATGGCAATACATACGAGTGACTTTATAATACTGAACAGAAGGACGTCAGGGGCAAGCAGGCTCATGAGGCATGGCAAAGAAAAGGGTCCTAATAATAAAGAGTTTAAAAATGGAATTAAAGGAAAAGTGTCCATGTAACTTCTCTGGGGAAGGACCAAAGCCAGATGAGACAAAACCACCACAGGGTTTGCAAGTGGGTGGGTAAGGAGAGTAGACCTTGCCTGTCTAAGGCTGCAGATAGGTCTAGGAACATCAGTACAGCTGTTTGGTCACAATCCCTGACTCCGCACAGGTCATCTGGCTGTGTAGCTATAACAATAAAGATGGCAAAAGGAAAATTAGAGGTTAAACCTTTCTATCAAGAAAAGCTACCTACCATCACAGACACATGATTCCCTTTGGCATTAAATATTCAGATGTCCTGGCCAGAAAATTCCTTTGTTCACTCATCCATTAATAAACATTATTTGAACACCTACCACATGTCAGATACTGGGCTAATACAGAGGTAGTAGAAATAAGACATAATGCCTTCCCGGAGGGTCTCCTGGGGGTAGAATGGCAGAGGAGAAAGACAAAGCCAAGAGCAACAAAGAAGCTGGAGTCCATTTTAAAGGTACCCCTGAGCTGAATCTAGTTTATGAAGGGAGAATTTGCAAATGCTCCAAGAGCAGAGTGATGACATGACCCATTTAGGAAACTATACATCATAGGAAACTGTCCCACATTATCACACAGACTGGCTAAAAACAGGTGAGAAGAGGACTGAGGGCACTATGTGCTGTGTCAAAGAATGCGAACTTTGATACTGATGAAGAGGAGGAGCCATCGGACTGTTCCAAGTGGAAGACTGATCTGATCGCCTTTCCATATTGAGAAAAATGAGTTGGGCAAATGTGGAGGGGCCAAGACTATCAAGCCGCCCCAAAGAATAAACTAGGCAACTGTCCCAAGTGACTAGCTGGCAGGCTGAAGTGTCATTGGCTGAAATGGAACAAATAGGAAAAGAAAGGCATCCAAGAGCAGAGGAGGTCAATTTTTGGCATGTTAAGCTTGAAGTAGTGACGGCGCTTCAGAAATGTCGGCGTCCAGAAAGAAAGTTATACATGTAGGTACAGAGCTGATGGGAGATGTGTGTGGGAATCATCAGCATATGGGTACTGCTCAGTTGGGAAGAAGCCTGACAGCACCGTGTAGATGATGGATTTCAATAATGATTAACTATGGGGATTTTTCCCCCCTCCGGGAATATTTACACCCAGCAGGAAGTTGATTGATCTCTGGTCTATAGTATTTCATTTGTTCTTGTTTCTGTCTATCTGTCTGTCTATCTATCTACCTATCTATCTATAACTTTTTAAATAAGCTCTATGCCCAGCATGGGGCTTGAACTCATGACCTCAGTATCAAGTCTCATGCTCTACCAACTGAGCCAGCCAGGTACCCCTCATTTGTCCTTCTAACAAATACAAACTAATTAGCAAGATATTTACAAAAGAGTTTTGGCATTTTTTTTAACAGATTTTATTTATTTATTTATTTGACAGGCAGAGATCACAAGTGGGCAGAGAGGCAGGCAGAGAGAGAGAGGTGGAAGCAGGCTCCCTGCTATGCAGAGAGCCCGATGTGGGGCTTGATCCCAGGCCCTGGAATCGTGACCTGAGCCGAAGGCAGAGGCTTTAACCCACTGAGCCACCCAGGCACCTCAAGTTTTGGCATATTTTTATTTCCATATCACAACGTGAATATTGGGAAATTTGAGATATAGGCAAGGGAAATACCTCATAGTAGCTGTTGTTAATTTGGCATAGGATTCTTTTGCATAGTGATTTTTTTCCCACTTGAGAAACTAAAAAGCTGTCAGTAATAACTTCACTTTTAAGGTTAATTCCTATTTAACCTGAAAGTTTCTCCATCAAATCTGTGTCATGAATACCTGGTGTGAGTTTATGGAATATAGATCGATATAACCTCAGACCTTCAGTGCACACAATTTTGCCAAAATAAACTAACCCAAATGATTGACCCCGCTGATAGAAGATATCATATTTTGAAAGATACCAGCACAAAATATAAGTATTTCAACCTCAACTTTGTTGACGAAATTAGAGCAGAGAAGTCTTATCAAGTCTCTGGAAACAGGGTCTGAGAACAATGAATCTAAGTCAGGAGAATCTGGTTCTCTCTACCCAGAGCTTCCACGGGTGCCCTGTGTGACCTTGGGCAGGGCTCTCCCACACCCCTCCCTCTCATTTTCTTCCCCTATCACCATGTGGAATTTTAAAAAAAGTATTTTATGCTCTTTAGATGAAAGATACAAGGTACCACTTAAGTGGAAAGTCTGGGGCTTTTTACTCAGAATACGTGAAAAGACTCACTAGCATATAACCATCCCACAGATAAAAACTTTACTTAGTGTTTTTACTCCCCAGCTAACCCTTAAATCAACAAAGCCTAGGTCATGAGTTCTCAAACATTTCAATGTGAAAGGGGGAGGGTGGGTAAAGAAACCTAGTGAACTATCACATCTTACGATAAGCTGCTAAGTATCTATGACCTGGGCATCCTACAGAATGCTCAAAAGTTACTGCCATTCCAATTCAGGAATGCTTGCAAATGAATTTCTGTTTTTTGTGCATGCTATTCACTTAGGAAAAAAATCAGGATGTTACTTTTTCAGAGCAGTTTTTTTCACAACAAAACTTAGGATAAGGTACAGAGATTTCCCATATACCCACTGTCCCCACACACATACAGTCTCTTCCACAATCAATATCCCCCACAGGAGTGGTACACTGGTTACAGCTGTTGAACCTACACCACCAACACATCATAACCAAAGTCCAGAGTTCGCAGCAGACTCACTCCTGGTCTTGTATATTCTATTTAGATAAATGTATAGTAATGTGTACTCATCACAATGGTATCATTCAGAACATTTGCACTACCCGAAAAATCCGATTCATCCTACCTCTCTACTCTCAACTCCTGACCTTTTCACTGTCTCCGTAATTTTACCTTTCCAGAATGTCATATAGGTATAAACAAATAGTACGTAGCCCTTTCAGATCGGCTTCTTTCACTGAGTAATAGGCATTTAAGATTCCTCCTATCTTTTCACAGTTTGACAGCTCATTTCTTTTTAGCCCTGAATAATATTCCGTTAACTGATGTACTACACTTTATCCATTCACCTACAGAAGGACATCTTGGTTGCTTCCAGATTTTGGAAATTATGAATTAAGTGCCTATAAACATCCCTGTGCAGGTTTCTGTGTGCACATAAGTAAATACCGAAGAATTATTGTATTATGTACTCACACTCCACAACTGTTGGAACATAGGTTACAAGTACATTTAGTTTTGTAAGAAATCATCAAACTGTCCTCTTAAATGGCCATACCACTTTACATTCTCACCAGCAATGGATGAAAATTTCTGTTGTTCCACGCCTTGCCCTGATGAGGTATTGTTAGTGTTCTGGATTTTGGCCATTCTAATAGGTATTTAGCGGTATTTTGTGGCCGTTTCGATTTGCATTTCCCTGATGACACAGGATGTGGACCATCTTCTCATATGCTATTTGCCATTTGTATGTCTTCCTTGGTGAGGTGTCTACTAAGATATTTGGCCTATTTTTTATTGGATTGTTTTCTCGCTGTTGAGTTTCAAGAGCCCTTTGCACAATCTGGGTGACAGTATTGTACCAAATGTGTCTTTTGCAAATATTTTCTCCCATGAGAATTAATAATCACATGGTATTTACATATATTTGAAAAATAGTGGTATAACATGTGAGACCTAATTTTTCTCAGTGACAGGCAACCACTTGGTTTGCAATAAGAATAAGAAACTCCTGACATTAAGTCTTTTTTTTTTCTTTTTAAAGATCTTATTTATTTGACAGAGATCACAAGTAGGCAGAGGCAGGCAGAGAGAGAGGGGGGGAAGCAGGCTCCCCGCTGAGCAGAGAGCCCGATGCGGGGCTTGATCCCAGAACCCTGAGATCATGACCTGAGCCGAAGTCAGAGGCTTAATTAACACTGAGCCACCAGCACCCCTCCTGACATTAAATCTTAACACCCACCGTACCTGGTGTTCTGTAGACTGAAGACTGGAAATATGTCCAAAGCTTCACAAAAACTTGGGTTTTAGTATTTTCTATTTTATCCATGTACTGCAGCAATTAAAAGAAAAATCTCAGGCATGAGGAATGTTAAAGTCCAGTATTCAAACACGAATTTCTATGCAAGAAAATAGATCCCACTGAAAGAAAGGAACAAAGTACTCCAAGATACAAATCATGCAGAAGTGGACTGAGGCGGAAGCACAATGAATTGAGGTGAAGTTTCTATGTTTCCCTCGAAGGGAATAAACACGTGTTTTCATATCAAGTTTTATCTTAAAGCCCTACAGAAGTAGTAAGTTGTTAATCTTTGTAGGGGGAGAATGTTAATTTCCAGGATTACAGAGGCAAGGTTGTGTTAAGAGTTTTCGCCTCCCTATTTAGGGAATCAGGAATCTCACTTTCCTTTGGGGTCACGTCAGCCCTTAACACTATGTGTCATTCTGAGTCCCGACTTTCAGAAAATCTACAACATCTAGAGGTGGGCAGACCTACCCTGTCAACAGAGGAAGAGAACACGGGTGATTACAGGTAACAGCTGTTATGACTTACTGATCACTTCCGGTGAGCCAGGCATTGTTCCAGAACTTAGTATACATGACCGCCAAGCCTCACAGTGCAACCTACCTCTTTTCATGTCTATTTTTAGCAGGGGAGCCTCTGAGACCACAGAGAACGAGGGAGAATTCTGGTTGGCTTGATTCCAAAGCCCCCTCCCTTACCATACCAACACTGCCTCCAAGGAAGTTATATGCACATAAAACTGGAGAAGTTTCCCCAGCGAGAGATGCTAAACTTATCTGTTCAGTATCCACCTGGCAAGTCCACCTCTGTACCACAGTTTTAAGGCTTGATTCTAGTTTAACTGCTGTTTAGAACCTACAAGCCACCCTCTGGACACTACTGATTTCACTAGTTAATAAATACAGAATTCCTAAATTATCCTACATACTGCCTTTCCTTGTTCAACTTCTCTAACACCCATTTTGCAAAAATAAAAAACAAGAGGTGCCTGGGTGGCTCAGTGGGTTAAGCCTCTGCCTTCGGCTCAGGTTATGATCTCAGGGTCCCGGGATGGAGCCCTGCATCAGGCTCTCTGCTCAGCGGGAAGCCTGCTTCTCCTCCTCTCTCTACCTGCCTCTCTGCCTACTTGTGATCTCTGATAAATAAATAATAAATAAACATCTTTAAAAACAAAAAACAACAAAAAAACTACATAAGCAACTTATATACAAGCTATGACATCTTCCACTTCTCTCCATTTTCTAGTAGTTTGAAAGTAATCTGCAGTCACTTTATTTTTATTTAAATTCAATTAATGGACATATAACGTATTATTAGTTTCAGAGGCAGAGGTCACTGATTCATCAGTCTTTTATAATACCTAGTGCTCATTACATCATGTGCCCTCAATAATGTCCATCACCCAGCTACCTCATCTCCCTACATCACTCCCCTCCAGCAACCCTCAGTTTATCTCCTGTGATTAAGAGTTTCTTATGGTTTGTCTCCCTCTCTGGCTTCGTCTTGTCTTATTTTTTCCTCTCTTCCCCTATGATCCTCTGTTTCATTTCTTAAATTCCATATTTGAGTGAGATAGTATGATACTTGTCTTTCTCTGACTGACTTATTTCACTAGGCATAACACCCTCTAGTTCCATCCATGTCACTGCAAATGGTAATATTTCTTTTTTTTTGATGGCTGAGTAGTATTCCATCATATACATATACCACATCTTCTTAATACATCTGTCAATGGACATCTGGGCTCGTTCCACAGTCTGCCTATTGTGGACATTGCTGTTATGAACACTGGTGTGCAGGTGCCCCTACAGATCACTACATTTGTTTCTTTGGGGTGAATACAAAGTAGTACAATTGCTGGGTCGCAGGGTAGCTCTATTTTTAACATCTGAGGAACCTCCATACTGTTTTCCAGAGTGGCTGCACCAGCTTGCATTCTGACCAATGGTGAAGGAGGGTTCCCCTTTCTCTGCAACCTCGCCAACATCTGTTGTTTCCTGAATTGTTAATTTTAGACATTTTGACTAGTGTGAGGTGATATCTCATTGTGGTCTTGATTTGTATTTCCCTGGTGACCAGTGATGTGGAGCACTTTTTCATGTGTTTGTTGGCCATTTTGATGTATTCTTTGGAGAAATGTCTGTTCATATCTTCTGTCCATTTCTTGACTGGATTATTTCTTCTTTGGGTGTTGAGTTTGACAAGTTCTTTGAAATTTTGGATACTAACCATTTATCTGATAAGACATTTGCAAATATCTTCTCCCATTCTGTTGGCTGTCTTTTGATTTTGTCGATTTGTTTCCTTTGCTGTGCAAAAGCTTTTTATCTTGATGAAGTCCCAATATCTCATTTTTGCCTTTGTTTCCCTTGCCTTTGAAGACATGTCTAGCAAGAAGTTGCTGCAGCTGAGATCAAAGAGGTTGCTGCCTGTGTTCTCCTCTGGGATTTTGATGGATTCCTGACTCATATTTATGTCTTTCATTCATTTTGCGTCTATTTTTGTGTATGGCATAAGGAAATGGTTCAGTTCATTCTTTTGCATGTGTCTGTTCAATTTTCCCAATACTGTTTGTTAAAGAGACTGTCTTTTCTCCACTGGATATTCCCTCCTGCTTTGTTGAAGATTAGTTGATCGTACAGTTGAGGGTCCATTTCTGGGTTCTCTACTCTGTTCCATTGATCTATGAGTCTGTTTTTTTGTGCCAGTACCATACCGTCTTTGACAGCTTTGTAATAGAGCCCGAAGTCTGGATTTGTGATGCCACCAGCTTTGGTTTTCTTTTTCACCATTTCTTTGGCTATTCGGGGTCTTTCTGGTTTCATATAAATTTTGGGATTACTTGTTCCCACTCTGTGAAAAAAAGTTGCTGGTATTTTGATAGGGATTGCATTGAATGTGTAGATTGTTCTAGGTAGTGCATTTTCACAATATTTGTTCTTCCCATCCATGAGCATGGAATGCTTGTCCATTTCTTTGTGTCTTTCTCAATTTCTTTCATGAGTGTTCTATAGTTTTCTGAATAAAGATCCTTGCCTCTTTGGTTAGGTTTATTCCTAGGTGTCTTACCTTGGCTGCAATTGTAAATGGGATTGACTCCTTAATTTCTTTCTTCTGTCTCATTGTTAGTGTACAGAAATGCAATTGATTTCTGTGCACTGATTTTTATATCCTGCCACATTGCTGAATTCCTGTATGAGTTCAAGCAATTCTGGGGTGGAGTCTTTTGGGTTTTCCACATAGAATATCATGTCATCTGTGAAGAGTGAGAGTCTGACTTCTCTGCTCATTCAGATGCTTTTATTTCTTTTTGTTGTCTGACAACTGAGGCTAGGACTTCTAGTACTATGTTGAATAGCAGTGGTGAGAATGGACATCCCTGCTGTGTTCCTGACTTTAGGAGAAAAGCTCTCAGTTTTTCCTCATTGAGAATGACATTCACTGTACGTTTTTCATAGATGGCTTTTATGATATTGAGGTATGTACCCTCTATCGCTACACTGTTAAGAGTAGTTTTTTTTTTTTTTTTTAAGATTTTATTTATTTAGGGGTGCCTGGGTGGCTCAGTGGGTTAAGCTTCTGCTTTCAGCTCGGGTCATGATCTCAGGGTCCTGGGATCGAGCCCCAACCCCATGTTGGGCTCTCTGCTTGCTCTTCCTGTCAAATAAATAAATAAAATATTAAAAAAAAAAGATTTTATTTATTTATTTGACAGAGATCACAAGTGGGCAGAGAGGCAGGCAGAGAGGCAGGCAGAGAGAGAGGGGGAAGCAGGCTCCCTGCTGAGCAGAGAGCCCAATGTGGGGCTCGATCCCAGGACCCTGAGATCATGACCTGAGACGAATGCAGAGGCTTAACTCACTGAGCCACCCAGGTGCCCCACACTGTGAAGAGTTTTAATCAAGAAAGCACGGTGTACTTTGTAAAGGCTTTTTCTGCATCTATTGAGAGGATCAGATGGTTCTCGTCCTTCCTTTTACTAATGTAGTGTATCATGTCAATTGACTTGCGGATGTTGAACCACCCTTGGGGCCAGGAATAAATCCCACTTTGTTGTGGTGAATAATCCTTTTAATGTACTGTTGGATCCTGTTGACTAGTATCTTGGTGAGAATTTTGGCATTCGTGTTCATCAGGGATAATGGTCTGTTATTCTTTTTGGTGGGGTGTTAGTCTGGTTTGGGGATCAAGGTAATGCTGGCCTCGTATAAAGAATTTGGAAGTGTTCCTTGCATTTCTATTTTCTTGAAACAGGTTCAATAATAGAATAATAGAATTCCCCCAGGAAATGATCCAGCCCTAGGCTCTTGTTTGTTAGGAGATTTTTGATTACTTCTTCAATTTCCTTTCTGGTTCTGGGTCTGCTCAGGTTTTCTCTTTCTTCCTATTTCAGTTTTGGTAGTTTATACAGCTCTAGGAATGCATCCATTTCTTCCAGATTGCTTAGTTTGTTGGCATACAGTTGCTCGTAATATGTTCTTATACTTGTCTGCATCTTTTCAGTGTTGGTTGTGATCTTTCTTCTTTCATTCATGATTTTATTTATTTGGAGCCTTTTTGTTTTCTTTTTGGTAAGTCTGGCCAGGGGTTTATCAATCTTATTAACTCTTTCAAAAATGAGCTCTTGGTTTCGTTGATCTGCTCTACTGTTCTTTTAGTTTCTATCTCACTGATTTCTGCTCTAATCTTTCTTACTCCTCTTCTTTTGCTGGGTTTAGGTTTTATTTGTCCTTTCTCCAGTTCCTTTAGGTGTAAGGTTAGGTCGTGTATTTGAGACCTTTCTTGTTTCTTGAGAAAGACTTGTATTGCTATATACTTTCCTCTTAGGACTGCCTTTACTGTGCCCCAAAGGTTTTGAACAGTTGTGTTTTCATTTTCACTTGTTTCCATGAATTTTAATTCTTTATTTTCCTGGTTGAACCATTCTTTCTTTAGTAGGATGCTCTTTAGCCTCCATGTATTCGAGTTCTTTCCAAATTTCCTTTCCTGACTGAGTTCCATTTTTAAGGCATTGTGGTCCAAAAATATGCAAGGAATGATCCCAATCTTTTGGTACTGATCGAGACCTGATTTGTGACCCAGTATGTGATCTATTCTGGAGAATGTTCCATGTGCACTTGAGAAGAATGTGTGTTCTATTGCTTTAGGATGGAATGCTCTGAATAGATCTGTGAAGTCCATGTGGTCCAGTGTGTCATTCAAAGCCCTTGTTTCCTTGTTGATCTTCTGCTTAGATGATCTGTCCACTGCAGTGAGGGGGATGTTATAGTCCCCTACTATTACTGTATTACTATCAATGTGTTTCTTTAATATTGTTATTAATTGATTTATATAATTGGTTGCTCTCATTTTAGGGGCATAAATGTTTACAACTGTTAGATCTTCTTGTTGGATAGACCCTTTAATTATGATAGTGTCCTTCCACATCTCGTATTACAGTCTTTGGTTTCAAATCTAATTTGTCTGATGTAAGGATTGCCACCCCAGCTTTCTTCTGATGTCCATTAGCGTGATAAATGGATTTCCACCCCCTCACTTTCAACCTGAAGGTGTCTTTGGGTCTAAAATGAGTCCACTGCAAACAGCATATTGATGGGTCTTGTTTTTTTTAATCCAATCTGATATCCTGTGTCTTTTGATTGGGGCATTTAGTCCATTTACATTCAGAATAACTATTGAAAGATATGGATTTAGTGCCATTGTATTACCTGTAAAGTCCCTGTTTCTATAGATTGTCTCTCTTCCTTTCTCATCTATGTTACTTTTGGGCTCTTTGCTTAAAGGATCCCTTTTAATATTTCTCGTAGGGCTGGTTTGGTGATCACAAATTCTTTTAGTTTCTGTTTGTCCTGGAAGCTTTTTATCACTCCTATTCTGAATGACATTCTAGCTAGATACAGTCTTCTTGGCTGCGTATATTTCTTTTAGCTCCCTTAATGTATCATGCCTGTCCTTTCTAATCTGCTAGGTCTCTGTGGATAGGTCTGCTGCCAATCTAATTTTTCTACCATTGTAGGTTACAGACCTCTTTTCCAGAGCTGCTTTCAGGATTTTCTCATTGTCTCTGAGATTTGCAAGTTTCACTGTTATATGTTGCGGTGTTGATCTATTTTTATTGATTTTGAGGGGGGATTCTCTCCCTCCTAGACTTGGATGCCTGTTTCCTTCCCCAATTTAGGGACGTTCTCCACTATAATTTGCTCCAATACACCTTCTGTCCCACCCCAACTTCCTCTTCCTCTGGGATCCCAATAATTCTAATACTGTTTCACTTTATGGTATCACTTAATCTCTCAAATTCTCCTCTTGTGGTCCAGTAGTTATTTCTCTCTTTTTCTCAGTTTCTTTATTCTCCATCATTTTGTCTTCTGTATCACTAATACTCTCCCACTGCATTTATCCTAACAGTCAGAATCTCCTTTTTTAATTGCATCTCATTAATAGTCTTTCTGATTTCAACTTGGTTAGATTTTAGTTTTTATTTCTCCAGAAAGATATTCTCTAGTGTCTTCTACACTTTTTTCAAGACCTGCTAGTATCTTCATAATAATTATTCTGAACTCTAGTTCCGATATCTTACTTATGTCCATCCTGGCAGTCAGTACCACCTCTTTTCTCTTTTTTGAAGTGAGGTTTTCTGTCTTGTCATTCTTGCAGAAAGCGGTGGCTTTTCTATTTGCAGAATTGTAGCTATGCTTTTCTTAGATCTCTAGCTTAGTTCAAAGGTGTTCACAATGATTTGAATAGCTATCTAGCTGAATTCCTGGGACCAGACAAAAACTAAAGTCTCCAACTCCGCAGCCATCTTGAACTATTCTCTCTTGCAGTCACTTTTTCAACTGGCATCTAAGCACTGCCAGCCATATTACCTTTTTTATTCCTTATGACAAAGCTATCAAGTTATTGCTGGGTCTGCATTTCCTAGATGAGGAGAAAGTTCTAAGGTGGGGTTCAAATGGAGGTTTGTTGGATGCTTAAACCCTGATTTTAAGCCCCAATTTTAAGCACCATGCCATGCTTCCCCGGAACACAATTTTTTTCTTGTCAGAAGAAATTAATGGTTAAGATAAAGGAGCTGGATGCAGAGATATAAGAATTTATCAGAATTTGCTGCTCTACAGCTGCTCAACTCCAGGTGTCTTCACTTGAATTCACTTTCAATTCCACGGTATAAAGAATTTAAGAATTGGGAGTTACTCACAAAGCCTTCAGACTTAAGGAAGAAGCAGTAACAATCAACTAAGACAAGAGCAGTGGAATTCCTTTCCGAAAACAAAGGTATGTTTGCTTCCAATGTTTAAGGAAAAGAAAGCTCCAAATCAAGGTACTGATTTGGCATCAAAATCACTTCTCCTGCTAACACACTGAAAGGCTTCCCCCAAAGCACCCTGCATCCTTGGCCAGAAGAAATGAATGAAGGGAATGAGCTGCTTGGAGGAGTGGTTAGACTCCAGTGGACCTCTGCTCACAGCCCAAAGATGACCGTTGCTGGGTGACAGTGACAGAGGAGAATCTCATAGACCAAGAACCTGGAGATGTAATGGCTGTATCCACAGAGAAAAAAAAAAAAAAAAAAGTACCCCTATGGCTGGTCCTTGCACGAGGCTGAGAATAAGTGGAAATTCTACTGCCTGAATCTTTCTGGGGCACTCTGATAACACCGTCTCCAAGCAACAGATGCTCTGTGAGAAGTGGTCCATCTATTTCAGTACAACCCTGATGAAAATCATCACTCTGTACTCAGGACTCCTTCCTAGTTTAAAAACTCAAACAACATTAATTTGTCCTATGTATAAGAACTCTTGGAAGAAAAATAGAATTTTCAAAGCTAGGCTAGGAGCTTGGACTTACCCTGTAGGAAAGAAGAAACAACTTGAGTTTCACGAGTTGGATGGAGTTTTGAAGGGGAATCTTGGAACCCGGGGAGCTGAGAGGAGGTGAGGATATGCCAAAGGCAGCAGAAATGGAAAAAGAGTTCGGTGAACACTGGATGCTCCTAGGTCTTACCCACTGCTTTATGTCCCCAGGTTTTTAAACACTCCTTTTTTTATTTTTATGGGACCAGATGGTCAGTGGGCAAAACCATTTTAATGAGCCAGGGCTATTTCACATAGAGTACATAAGAGCTATGTTTGAGGGATATCTGAGATATATGAGTGGGGCTGGAGCAAGAGTAGGATCCTCTGAAAAGAGGACCTCATTTTGTAAGACTGCTGGCAAATATGGCCAAGCTATTACAAACGAAGGACTTAATAACTCCTAATTGGTCTCTGCAGATAAAAATGCATCTCCCTGATTTCTCAGTTTCTTCTTCTATAAACTGCCAGTTTTAAAATCGGTTGGCTCTTACTCTTTTCGGGATGGTACGGCATGTGGTGGACAGTATTTCTTAAGATAGAGACTTCTGTAAACATTTGGTAATTCAGTTTTGATTATGCAATTTTTAATGTTCTTAGAAGAGAAACTTCTAAACTGGTCTTGAGTTTTTGGGGTGTCTTACTGTATTTAAGTATATTTTAAAAATAAATTATTTTAAAAAGATCACTTATCAACTCAACCTTTTCACCTTCAAGGAATACAATAACTCATTGTTTAGATCCACACTCCAAATTTATGTCTCAGATTTACAAATTTATTTCTGAATTTTCAGTCTGATGACTCTGGTCGCTACAGCAGACAAAGGAAAACTGCTTAAATCAGCGTCCCAGAAATTTCCCTTTTGGGGACATGTCTTTCTCTCAAAAGAATGCTAGGATGTGCTCTGGTACATTCCTGTTTTCCTACAATGGCCCAATTTCGACAATTTGCATTTTATTTTGGACCAGGGCAACTGTAACTGTAAATTGGTCCTTCTTTAATCTGGGACTAGCAGCAAATCATTTTTAATAGCCTTTAATTCCCCCTTTTAATGAGATATCTGAGTTCAGGAATGACTCAACCATGTACTGCTGCAGGCTAAGGGGGGTGAATCACAGAAAACAGACGGAAGAGTCCCATTAGTTAACCTCACACAGCTCTCTGCCAGACTTAGGATGATTCCCAACAATTAACTTCTAGGACCAGTTCAGCACACTTTTTATTTGCCCCCAAGGATGGAACTGCTAACATTTGTATTATCGGCTGTTCTAGAATTCAGAGAGCCCACACTCCGACAGTGGTCCTCCTACTGTTCTACTTAAAACCAACCCCTCATCCTAACTTCTCTTTACCTCACTAGAAAACTCTGGGTCCATCCCTTATGTGCACAAACTTTCCTTCCTGTCTGTTTGCAAGCACTCACATACTTGGAGAATGACTACCTTGCCTATCAAGGGGAAACTGAACTATACAGTAAAGAAGTTCTGATACTTCTTAACCCTTGCCATAAAAATTAGAAAAAGGATTCCTACCAAGGACCTCATTCGCAAAGGCTGCCTTTTATATGCTTTCCAGTTCTTTGTTCCGTCTAAGTCTTTTCTCGCTGCTTTCCTCTGAACTGTCTCCAGCTGTTCCACATCTGGAATCGAGCTGCTCATACTGAACAAACTATCTTTGGTGTGGTCTTACTTCAGGAAGATCAACTCTGGGTCTTATTTTCCTACATTCTCTTTACCCTGCATTTTCTTTTTCCTTCTCTTTTCCTCTCATTCTGTAAACTCATCTTTGGACATGATGTTCTGGAGAGCTGTCATTCAGGTTAGTGGCCTCAGGAATAATGGCAATGACAAAAAGCTCTTGTGAGGGCCCAAAGCCTATTTTAGTTCACATAGTGATGCCTTTTAGGATTTCTGTTTCCCAGTTCTCTACAACTAACATTATCATCCTCTAACACCATCTCCACCTTTTTTTTTTTTTTCCTTAAGGTCAATAGATTATATTCTTTCTAATTAGTCCACATAGCTACCATGGGTTAACTGGCCTTTTCCCATTTCCAGCCAAACACATTATCTTACCTACCTTTCAGTTATGACTAATTGCCTATGTATTAACTTATATTTCCTTCCCTTTGCTAAAGTTGTATTCTTCTTCCTTCGGTTTACTGAGAAAGCTGATTTAGACCTTCAGCCTAACCTCCCTAAATGGTTATTTCTTCATTGTCAAAGTGATTCTTGCAATCTCCACAAGTTCCAGAACTGGAAAGGACTGAATTCAAAGCTAGGCCACTTCCTTTGACCTTTAATTATGGCTACTCGTCCTGCCAATTTTCCCTCACACGTGGAAATCCAGCTTCCTTTATAGTGGGCCCTGGATAAGGAAACCTCCTTTTAAATATAAGACTTTTTACTTATTTACGTTAAAAACTCCCTAAGTTACTGGCAAGACTGGAACAACTATGTGGCCAGATTTTAGCCCATCTGTTTACACAGGGTGTGCGTGACACGCAAATATCACCCTCACAATGAGCAAGGGTGCTCCCAATGCTGCATGAATCAACCCTTTCCACCCCTCCCCTCCTCCAAGAACAGTAGGTCTTCCCCACATCCTCACTCCTATACCCACCCCTCAGCCCCAATCTCTAATTAGGCTGGGCTCAGATCATTTTTTTTATGGTATTTTCAAACATAAACAAAAGTAGAGTAATTGGTACAACTGACCCCCCATATACTCCACAAGATCAATCTTTTACATGTCATTCTCTGATCCGAAGAACCCCAGATTTCAATTTCTCTTCTTCAGAGATTCAAAGGCAGTCTCTGGTGTCTGTCATAGGAATTTTCCAGTGTGCCTTGGGGATGACCCCCAGCGTGACGAGTCTTTGGATCTCATCACCACTAATCCCCTGTAACCGCAGAACTAAGAGAACACATGTCCTCATCCAATTTGCCTGTGTTTTCTTTTTCCTCTCCCCTCATTTAAAATTCCGCCAGAGTTCCAAATAAAAAGATTAGAATACCTACCTTCTTTCAAGCGCAACTCTAAAACAGTTATTTTTACCTTGAATGATTTTTTTTTTTCTTGGCCCATGATCTGGAATTCTTACGAGTGGTCATGACTTCAACTTCCAAATGGTTTGAGGCAAGATTTGGAACAAACAAACAAATAAGATACTGCTAGGGAGAAAATGAAAACCAGCAAAAATAAACAAAAAAGGTAACTGATAATTATTTGGGGAGAGAACATTTTTCTATTTTGACAATCTTCTGCCATTTTGCTTCTTCGTCAGCACTTCTAAGAGAGATAACAGCACAGTTCAGAGGTCTTCAAACTTTCATGTCCACTACAATGAGTGCTAAAACTGTGGACTGCCAGGCCCCACTCTGGAGATTTTGATTCCACAGGTCTGGAGTGTAGCCTAGGAACCTGCATTTTGTCAAACGTGCCAGAGGGCTCTGATGCAGGTGGTCTCTAACTGCGCTTCAAGAAACCCGGAAGGCTTACATGAGGAACACAAAGTTCTTACGGGAGTTCTGAGGAGAGTGTGCCATTTGTACTTGAGGGTAAGGAGAAGACAGCTTCACAGAGCTGGAATTTGACCTTCCCTTTGTAATTTTCATCTGACTGCTTGATTACTATAAAACAATGATTAGGCATTTGCTATGTACCAAGTTCTGCTTTGGGTCCTAGAGCTGTAGTGGTGACCAAGTCTGACAAAGGCCTGCCTCATTGGGGCGGAGAGTCTACATGGGCAGGATTTCAAAAGCAAAAGGAGGGGGGCCATCATACTCTGGAGAGATGATAATAAGGAATCCAGTTCAATGTCCATTTCAATGCTGGGCACTGTGTAGAACACAAAATAAGTTTACAGAGTCTTGTCCAAAGAACTACTTCCGTGATTACCTGCAGATTTACTTTGGATAGACTTGTGTCACTGCCTGAACTCTCACATGAATAGGAAGACAACACATGAGAACCAATAATGATTTACTGAGTGTATAAAATCTTAATTGCGGACTCCAGACTAAAAGGCCCACGCAAGTGAATTTTATCTTGAGGTTTGTATAACTTAAAAGGGCTTCTTGAAAAAGGTAGACCTTGGCATTCTGGGATGCTAACAGCGCTGAGAAAGGAACCTGTCCTGTGGTCATTTTCAGACACATAAATGCTACCTTGCTACCCCAGATGTGGTCCGTGGATCAACATCAGTGGCAGCATGTGGCAATACCACTGTGGGAGAAATGCAGGATCTCGGGCCCTACTTCGAAGTCCAGAATGAGAATCTGTATTTTAACGAAATCACCAGATGATTCCCATGTACGGTAATGTGTGGCAAGCACTGTGCTGTAACAGATCCGAACTGAGATGGGCTACACATAGTAAAGAACAGAGTTGGTGGGTACAGTGGAGAGGCTAGAGCTGGTGATACGGCTGTGAGTTAAGGACACAGAGACAATAACCTTTACCACAAAAGTGGAAGACCTTATGGAGCATAAAGAAAAAAGAAATCGTACGAAACCAGGGCCTACAGCCTGGGCATCTCTCATAGTAACGGCAGTGCACACCCAGTACTGAGGAGGACAAAGAACCAGATCAGACAAAAAAAGAGATCAGAAGGGACAGAGACTATAACAGAAATTAGTGAAAGGCGGAGTGGCCAAGTCTTCAGTGACAGAGACAACCATATTCCTTTCAGACCCAGTGCTTCTAGGCTTTTAATTGGGCTCCTAGCTCCACACTTTTTCCACTTATCTTCTGAGAACCCACTCCTAACCTCTGGATCTTTTTGAGCATCTTACCATCTTTAAAGAGAATGAGAAAAAGATTTTGTGGCTAATGAATCTTTTAAGAAGAAAGTTTGCTCACAGCTGGTCGAAGTCAAGTTTACTTCCATTTAGAAGACAGTTTTGTATCGTTTCACAAATTATTTAACTTCTCTGAGCCTAAGTTTTTTCAAATATAAAACTGAAGACCTAAGAGCTACCACTTCATGTTCTCAGAATATCTACAGGAGTATTAGGTTGCTTTGCTGTAGTGCCTGATGTATGATAGTTGGTCAGTTAATGTTAGCTCCTAAAGGATTAGGAATACACACATCAGAAATAGGAGGAAAAGAATGAAGAAATAATTAAATATTTACTTGGTGGTAACTTACACTTAGTACTGAACCAAGATTTTAAGTTTATTAACAGATGCATTCTGCATGCCTCAAACAGGATAATCTCTCAAAGACAGTTTTATAGTGTTAGTACCCTGTCTCTGTGGATTTGGGTTTTAATGGTAGACTGTAGCAGGGACATGAAGTCAAAATTGAAGAGAAGTGGGTAAGGATAGAGTTTGAGAGAGAATCTCAATGTCAACCCTGAGGTGCTACTTGATAGACGAATTTCCTAGAATTCCAGAAATCTGCCAAATACAATGGTTGGCATCTCAGCCTTTGGGAGGAGTAGTGGATTTTTGAAAGGCTCCAATCAGCTGAGATAAATATGGAATGTTTACTGAACACGGTTCAAGGTTATTTAGAAGTATCAACAAGAACTGAATACAAGATAACCTTGTACAAGTTACTTGTCTCTCTAAATTTTAGTTTGCTTGTCCCCAAAGTTGATGGTCTAGATAACCTTTAAATGGCCCTTGCAGCTCTAACAAGATCTGGGAAGGGGAAGGGATGGCTGAAAGAGAGACCAGGCTGTACAATCAGTCAGACCTGGACTGGAATTCTGGTTCTACTGCCTGCCAGGCAAGGCACGTAATATGCTTGGTTCTCACTCTCCCCTGTAAAATGGGGAATATAAAACATACATTGAAGAAATACTGAAGGATGAAAGATAATGTTTCTAAATGACCTGGCACATAATAATTAATGGAATACTCCGATCCGACTCTGTGTGTTAAATATATCTATTGCCAAACTTAAGGTATCGCTATCCCACAACCCGCTAAAAGGCAATTCTTCTGATTTCAAAAATGATTTTCTGTTTTACAAAAAAGATTCCTCCCAGGCGCCTCTCAGGATGTGAGTCAAAGTTCATCCTAGTCTTCTAGAACACTTAGACCTATCTACCAACTACTGAAAATGAAGTGGGACATCTTCATCTTCCACAAAATCTCACTGAAGAAATGTATGTGTGTGTGTGTGTGTGTGTGTGTGTGTGTGTGTGTGTGTATGTATGTATTCCCTGTTGTTTACAAAGCTTGACGGTGAGTAATGTGAAGTTTACAAAGTTGTATGTGGCTAGATTCTCCGCTTCTGAAAAACCAGTAATAACGTGTCTCTGTAGGAAGAGAGGCACACAATGGCCAAAGATCCAAAGTGTTATTTTGAGAAGGAAAATGAGATCAACTCCTTTCACAGAAGTATATAAATTAATTAATGTTTATAAGGAACTTTCATATACTCGTACAAAGGACACTGTGCATGTAAATTTTATTTTATTTTTTCATGTAAATGTTTTTAAAGGCTCTTGGTTGTATAAGACTACATCAGGAACAGGGCAGTGATTAGTATGCTGGGAGGCAAGGAAGGATGTTAAAGAAAGCAAAAATAGAGACATACTCTACTAAAAAGCCAATACGGGTGACCCATTGCAATCACTATGTAAAAGGATGCTTTTAGGGTACATTTTCTGTACAGATAAGCCAGGTGAAATCTGGAAATAAATTTTTTAGCTCAAGGAAAGCCAAGTTTTTCAGTATAAGTAAGTTTTAAATAAGCTTTTAAAAATACCAAATCAATTTAAAGTGCTAACAGCCTTACCAGGATGTAAATTCTTAAACAATTAGCCTCATTCCCAACAGGATCAAACATAAGCAAGCAGCCAAGACAGTTTAGCTCCTAAGCTTGGTGTGTTCAAAGAGATTCTTGATTTGAGCCGAGTGTGATCTCCAGATGCAGTACAAGCCTTTTACACACAGCTCCATGGGAAAGCATTTTCTGGAAACAGATGCACCTTGTTTAAAACCAATGTTTTGTTTCTGAAAAAATTGGGTACAAATAGAATTTTTAAAAATTGAATCATATTTCAAATGCCCCGGGGAGGCTCATATCACAGGGAACTCTTGTCATGAATGTTTTTGCAAGTGAAGAATTAGTTTATGAATTGAAAAAGCACCTCTAATTTATATGCCGCATTGATTTCTTGGTTTTGTTTTATAATTACGTGCTTGCTTTTTGTGGCTTATTTTGAACAACTTTTTGAAAAACAAAACCATTTTTTCTCTTTGAATATTTAACCTTGAGATATTTTCTTTTCTTTCTAAGTGTAACTTTTAACAAATTCTGGGACTAATGCCCTTCACCTCTACCCCTGAACCCCACCCCCATCCCATGAAAATAACTCCATTTTTGAAATGGAAGCCAATGGAGTAATATAACTGAATTTACTGAAACTTATTTTAATGTCAAGTTTTAGGAACTCAATCTATTTCTGGGGCATGGCGTTCCTACTTGCTGTTTGACAGCGGATTTAAAAGGAACTGAAGTGAAGGGACAGAAACAGCCTGGATTTGTAGCTCACCCTTGATAACGCCAAGAAATGCAGTAATGATTCAGTTGAGCAGAGATTCCCAAACTTTGATGCAGGAATCCTTTTGTTTCTTAGTAATTTTTTTTTTTTTAATACTGCCACTCAGCCAAAAGAAACACCTGACAGTTCATTTATTAAGTAGTTAGACTCAAATAACCTACAAAGTATGTATGTCTTAACAACATAGTAGCAGCTTGAAAAAAAAATGGTACTCATAAATTGGAAGAAACAAGGTCTATTTTTATTTCATCCTTTAATAACCAAACTTTCTTACTAAAGGGCATATACACCTGTTGGGAACTATACACCTTTTCAAGTCCTGGAATTAACTGTATACTGCTACATTCATCCACTTTAACTGCCACACAGGATTTACTTTCCTCACCTGTCTCCAAAAACCCAGCTTTAGAAAGATATGACATCATCAAAAGGAATGTAGCGCCATCTAATGTTAAAACTGAACTACTTCAGCTAGTAGCTCATTGGGTGTCTGACAGATCAAATACTACTGTTTTCCTCAAAAATAAGGAATACCCCCCAAAATATCTTCTATAAGTTGACTGTGTGGCACCCTGGGGTGCCTTGGCACACAGTTTGGGAACCACAAATTCACCACCAAGATGGAAGCTATTTCCATTTTTTTGAAATGACTGAACTGCATCTCAAGGTTTCACTACCTTTTTCAACACACGTACATACCCGAGACCTGAAATCTGTAGTTGTTTCTATGTACATCTTAACCCCAGTTAAAGATACCGCCATCCCAGGCAGGTCACATTTAATACTTTAATGGCAATACCTACCCCAATTCGTTGAAAGATAATATACTTATACTAGGGGAGGAAAAAATGAGGCTATTTTCCTCATATAACTAAAGTTTTGTGTTGTAGTAGAACCTACTATTGAGTGTCAAAAATGTTACTGAACCTACTGCTATGGGTGCCCACCCTTCTCTAAGATGGAAGATATTACATATTCGGGTATAATGGCTGAAAGGCATGGCTACATCATATGAAAAGGTTGCAAAAGGGGTCAACTGCTTTGTGAAGATGGTGTTAAAAGCACAAATTCAGGATGATAAGTCAAAATCTTCCAGTTTTCTCCAGTAAACCCAAGTACAAGTTAATGACAAAATGATGTCATTTCTGGTCTACTCCTGAAACCAAAATGTTGACCCTCTTCCATCCTTTGCATACAGCCTACTGACTTCCATTTGCTGCTAAAGATAAACCGCTGATTCAATCATGTCCTGCTACTGCTGCTGTCATTACACCACGATTGCCTTTGCAATCAAACTCCGGCCTTACATTCGACGGCCACCCTGCCTGGTTCAGGCCCAAGCCTTGCCACTTCGCACTGCTTCTGCCCTGAGATTGCCCTCTCTCCTGTGAATTTTATCTGTCTGTGCCCTTCCTTTCCTCTCTCTGCTACTTTGCAAAAGCCTCCCACACAATCCCGGGTAAAAGCAGTTTAAAAGAATGCCCTTGGGTGGAATAATCAGCCCCCGTGATTAGTTAGGTCCTGGCTGAATCTGAACTTTAGTGATGGCTGACTCAGGACCCAGGCAGTCTGCAGCCTCTGAAGAGCCAATTTGAAGGAAAACTCCATTCAGTTTTGTTAAGTGTGGCGTTTTTTTTGATTGGCAAGGCACAGAACCTTAGTAACTAAAGTGGATTGAAACTAACTGGATTCTAATGGCTGTGTGTCCACTGCGGAGATACCTATGCTTCTCTGAGGCAAGGAGTTTCACAGGTCTTAACCTAGTGCAGGGTGGGGGGAACTGAAGTGTGCTGAAGAAGGCGGGAATAACCACATAGTGAAGGACACCCCAGTATGTTACAGAGAAGACCGTGGCTTAGAGGCCCTTACTCCTTTCTTCAGCAAGATTTGTATTTTGTTGGGGCACCTGGGTGGCTCAGTGGGTTAAGCCTCTGCCTTCAACTCAGGTCATGATCTCAGGATCCTGGGATGGACGCCCACATCAGGCTCCCTGCTCAGCAGGGAGCCTGCATCCCCCCCACCCCTGCCTTCCTCTCTACCTACTTGTGACCTGTCAAATAAATAAACAAAATCTTAAAAAAAAAAGATTTGTATTTTGTTTCTTCTTAATGTTTGGTCATACAGCATTCTATCTCAGAAATACTTTAGCTCATATAATGACATTTAAGAAAAAAAAAATAGCAAAAAACCTAGAAGCCTTTTCCAGTGCCAGGCTCATTTAGAAAGTTTAGCTTCTGACTAAGGCAATGATGCAATGTAACAATACCAAATTCTTTCATAATATTTAGGGGTAAGTGATTACTTGTGGAAACTGTAATGTTTCCTAACAAACCAAGGGTTTCAGGGACAGACCACCCAAATGTATTATTATATAAAGATGTCAGTTACATAATTACATGAGAAAACAACACATTTTACTTTTTTGTTTTTTAACAACAATTATCCTCTCTAGGGAAGATGGGCTGAATTAGCTGCTTAGCAAAGTGCCTCCTAGGAGCTCCAATTATCTTAGACACATTTAAACTGGAACCTTGATAATGTACATTTAATATAAGGAAAAAGAAATGTCTTTTCTCCCCTTCATCCCCCACTCCTGCCAGGTCTGAAGTGACTTTCTGGAGACCACCAACAGTGAAGATGCATTTAAAAACTCCAACTCAAATTTAAACACAGACCATACACCAGTTCCCTTGCAGAAATTTTTAGAATTACCTACTTAAAAGGTATCATTCTTTAAAAATAAGCAGAAGTATTTTTAAAATTATAAAAATATTTTAAAAGTATTTTAAAATATTCATTTGCATTTAATTCAAATGGTATTCATCAACACCTGTGTACATTGGGGGTGTACAATAAATGGTTTTAAAAATGATATTCTTTATGTATACAACAAAAATATTTGCTTTAAATATTTAATGCTTCATTATTCATATTTTTAGTATTTTGGCAGGCACGCCGGCTGAGTGTCTAATGGCAGAGCAAGGGCTCTGTTGGTGATGTCCACGTTAGCAAAATAGAGTCTCCATCTTCGAGAGTAGTTTTTCATAGCTTACTAACAAAGATGGCAAAGGAATAGGATGTTTTCATCAAAAAGCTCAGTGGTTCTCAAAGGTGCTACTGGTATTTCAGATAGAATATTCTTCCCCGTGTGGAAGGACTCCTGTGTTTTCTGGCTGGTACCCAGTCCCTCCCCATGAAACACCAGTAGGGCTGCCGGGTCACCGTGATCACCAAAATATCCCCAGACATTTCCAGAAGTCCCCTAGGCAGCACAAGTACAGCCTCCCATTGGAAACCACTGATCCAGAGCCCCCACTCACCACAGAAACAGAGTCACCATGAAGTCTACCAAACCTCCTTCATGCAGTTAACAGGGAGACAGGGTGGTTCCTTATTAACTGTGTGTAACTTCACTTCCTCGTCCTTCAGTGTATTTCTCAGGGGCTCACACATTATGAATGATTCTCACAAACTTCCTCAGAGGAGAACCTTCAGGTCAGTGGGCTGTTGTGAGAATATACCTACAGGAATGTGCCAAGAACCCACTTCCCTTATACTCTTGGTTGACCTCAGCCCTGCCTGCTAGCTGAGTGAGGGAGTGGGCCAGGGAGATGGGATTAGAGAAGACTCTCTTGAGACTGAGTTTGCCATCTACGAGAGGGATCCTCGGGGTGAAGAAACCCAAGTACCCCCACAGAGCTGACGCATGTGTGAGCAGAGCAGATCCAACACTGCAGCACCCCATCCGCTTGTGACTGGCAGCTAGATCTACGTCTGTCCTCCCTTGAAATGGCAGCTTGGCCTTACGGGAAAGAGGTTGGTGAAGCACAAGCCCAACTTCTCGAACACACTAATTTCATACGCAACTCTACCTTTCCGCACTACTGTTCTTCACACTGAACCCTCTCCCAGGACTCAGACACCTCGTGTAGCCAACTGGCTACCCTAAGTCCCTTGTAGTGGTATCCAACCTAGGTCACCCCTCCTGCAAGAGAGACTCCATCTCTAAAGTTACCCCTCATTTCTAATCTTGTCTCACTAATGTTTCTGATGCAGGTTAAATGTTAGAAAAGCAATCCGATTAAGTCAAATCATATATTCTGAAAACTTGATACTTCCCTTGCCTCCATCCTCCCTTTGGTATTTTTCATTGACCCTAAACAATTTCTACTGCATGTACTTTCAAGGCAGGGTGGAAGCAAAGAAGAGAGGAAAGGAAAACACTTCGAATTTTCCATGTTAGGTGTAGGTAAATGTACCTTGGGGAAAAGAAAGATAAAGAACCATTTGTAGTACCCAGTATTTACCTTCAACAAAATAAGGTCAAAGGTCAACTAACAGATTGGACTGGAAGGAAACGATTTCTGCAGCCTTTCCAAAAATTGCTATATAAGCCAAGGACACCAAAATAGCTAAACTACCGATTTCCGTGTCCTAGAGATAATCCCGGTGAAGGATACGTATTAAAGGATATGCAAATGATGCTTTGGCTCTTACAAGTTTTCTGCACACTCCTAGCTCATGTAGTCCTTACAGTAGTGAAGCAACGAGCATTACTATCCCTTGAGCACAGTGGAGGAAAACAAAACTCAAAAAGCCTGAACTAGTAGTAAACAGCTGGCGAACTTCAATGAAACAGAAGAGCTTATTTTATCAAGGACTTCTGGAATCAGACTCTTATCTTTCCCCACTGCCCAGGAAAAAGCAGGTGGCAGGATGGGTCACCTGACTTAATGCAGAGTCATTCCTTTAATGACTGCTGATGGTAGGGAGGCAAAGCAGACAGTAATGGACACCTGCCCATGGAGGGTGGGGATGGCACCTGGCCACATTAGTGTTGCTGACTTCTATTGGAGTCTCAACTCAACTATCCATTTAGTGAGGTCTCTCGGTCATTACCTTGCTTGGGAATTTGTAAATAACTTCTTCAAAAACTTTCCTGATCTGCCTCATTCCTCTTTCCTTACCTACCTGGCACACTCCAGAAGTGTACGATTTTATTGTATAAGAGGGATGCTAATGAACTGCTTGCCACTTGTGCCAAAAACGGTGTCTTATGTGAACGCACAGCTTTCCCACCCAAGAATCGCCTTCAGATGAAAAAAAAAAAAAAATTATTTCAGGCACCATTGTGGGGGCTAAGGGCATCTATAGGTGCGCAACCCAAGGTTCCTATCCTTAACAAGGCCAGCCCCTGGGATAACTATAATTCAGTGAGATAGGCAGACAGCTTTTAATCTTCTCATTTTTGCAGGTGGAAATGTTGAGTGACTTGCACATATTCTGTGCAGTTCAACCAACATTTATTAAGCACCGGCTACGTGTCAGACACTGTGCTAGGTGCTGGGGGAAAAGGCGAGCAAACAAATCATTTTACAACTGTGCTGCAAATGCTACAGACCACAGTGTGTCCAGAGATCTCTGGGGTACAGGGGAGCCCGATCTCAGGGTCTAAGAAAGGCCCCCTGTGAGGGAAGGCATTTGAGAAGAGTTGAGGTTGAATATATGTGTCAGATTAACTTTGCTATACATTTTATTTAGTTGGAATACAAAATGTATAGCAATAACTTAACATTTACTAAAAGACCTTACACTTACTACAATGAATTAGGAAGAAATTTTGGCTATTCAAAAAGCCCTCAAATAAACCAAACTTTTAAATCAACTGAGATTTTCATTTTCCCGAATGTACAAGCTCTCTTTCCAATATAACCACCTCGATGTGGTGAACAATAAACCTCTCCTCTACTATTTAGTCAATTTCTGTTATAATACAATTATTTTTGCTGAACCTCGGAAGCCGAGTGTACAAAATTCTGCCTTTTACACTGGAAAGCCCTTTCACAAACAACCTACAAACTCCTTCCTCCAAATAATCTGTCTTCCCCCCCAACCCCGAGCTCAGAAGATCTCCTTAATTGGGGCTCCCCAAATCTGGCACCTCGTTCCTCAACTCTTGCTATGTCCCCATTGCCAAGGGTCATCTTATCACTCTGGCCACAGCATTCAAAGATCTCCAGACGCTGCCACGTTGGCCTTTGCCTCTTCAAAGTCCCCTCCCCTGACGATCTCTTCAGAACCAAATAGAAGGTGCTATTTCCTTCCAGGCAACTAGCACGCCTTCCCACAGCACTTCTGTTGCTCTCTCTCAACCTTCTTTGCCGTAGGATTTTCAGTGAAGATCCAAATGGCACCAGACTACATACAATCATAGCACGGCAGCCCGTGGGAAGCTGAAGGGACAGTAGATCATCTAAGCCCCAAGCTCTTTGGATTCTTCTGCCATCATTTGTAGGTGGAAGGAGGCTGATGGAGAAGGGGGCGACAGGCAGGACCTACCACTCATCCTCCTCACCTCCAGCTTAACCATTACAATTCCATGTCAATCTTGTTTCCTAGTTACGTACAGTACAATTAAAAAAAAAAAAGGGAAAGAAAAACACAAAGGGTGTGCAAATAAATCTCCGCTTAAAAAAGGCAACGTAAAACCACCAGTCTATTTCCAAACATGCTGAATCACTTTTACAGAGAGTATGCATGATGTGACCCTTGCAAATATCTGTGATTAACAAGGTCTCTAAATGCCTAGCCCCTTACTAAGTCTAATCCTTCACTTTAAAAACTGGCCTGGGCTACCCAGAAAAGAGGAAATTTGATTTATTGATGGATGTGCTTGAAGAATAAAGGGACTGGCGTTTTACGGCTGTTTTTCCCATTAGCTAGCTGCTAGGCCACTTCGCTTCCCCGTGCCTCAGTTTCCTTGTCTGTAGAATGACAACTTTTGTCCATGAAGGCATTTTCTGGCTTCAAAATTCTGTTCTATAAAGAAGACTTTGTAAGTATTTGCAAGTGGGGGACTGAGCCACTTTTTCCCTTCGTTCCCCATGTCTTGAATAATGTAGCTTTCTTTTCCAAAGGTGGGGGGGAAAGTGTCCTGGGACGTGGGCAACAAAACACCAGCTTTCATTCAGTCTAACACCAAGACTAATGGAATGTTTACAGACAGACTGGCTGGCCTCAGCCCTTCAGTTTCTCCCCTTTCATCTTTCTAATCCTCCTTTCAATCTGTCACCCCCTCACATCTCTTTCCTTCCCTCTTAGCGCTGCTCCAGTTAAGTTGAACATACCTTTAAGTGGCTACTGTGTACAAGGCACTGTGGGTCAGCACTCGGCTTATGTGAAGACGTGGGACCCACAGCCCCGCGTGGCAACGCCTTCTGTCTTAGGAGAGCAGCTCTGGTGCAGCACAGAGGACAGATTACAGATGCAAAGATCAGACTGGCACACTGACCTAAGAGATGAGGCATGAAATTCTGACTTCAAGTCAGTTAAGCTGGAGGCCTGACTGGCAAGTGAGAGAGAAGCTGCCATTATTAAGTAACTAAGCCCACGAGCACACACTGAGTCACTGGAGTTCCAGGCACTGTACTAGACGCCACGGCTAGGAAATGGAAAGACCTCGTGCCTGCACGTGCTCCGAAAGGAGAGACAGACTTGGGGAGTGGGTCTGGTGCCTAAGAGGACACAAGGAGAGGGGGGTTTTTGTTTGAAACAACTGGCATGGGGTGGGGGTGGGATAGAATGATTGAACTCCAGTTAGAATCATGAATATTTAAGAGGCTGATGTTAAGGGGATGTTGGGACCAAAGGGTTCCTGGGCAGTTCCGTGAGCATCTGGATCCGGGGTCGGAAGAAAGTCAGCGACATGGAGAGGCGGACATCTTCACAGGTGGAGTCACGAAGGGGAAGCATGCTCCTGGGGAAACACAGGGAGGGAAACGCTGATGGCAGGGACAACACCTGACATGGATCTACATTCAAGGGGTCGAGAGGCCAAGAAAACTCAGTGAAGATGACAGTGAACGGAATCAGGAAAAGAAGCGTAAGGGCCAAAGTAAGGACGGAGAGAGCTCAGAAGGAGGTACTCAAACACGACAGGGAGCAGGGCAGTCAAGTAGGGTAAGGAGAGGAAAGTTGCCATGGGATTTGAGCGTCAGTTAATCAAGACCTTTGAGAGAAGAGCATCGTTTCCTATCTTCTCGGAGTCGTTGAGATTCTCCTTCCAGCAAATCGGCACTTGAGGGAATGAGAAACTGCACAGTAGACTGAGGTACAGACTCAAACATGCCGTTCTTTTTTCTTTCCTTTAGAGTCTGGAGGGGGCCAGAGCAGGCTCATGGGCCAAGGAAAATAAAGGAGCCTTCTAGAAGGTCTCCTCATTGTGTCTATTCCTCCGACAAAAAATGACAACGTCAACTGTAAGGTAAGGGTTTCTGATCTTTTGCGTAATTTTCCTCTGGTCACTGAGCTACCTGTGGTGGTGGTGGTGGTGGTGGTGGTGACGGCAATAGTGATCTAGATCAACCCAATGGGGCCCCCTGGATGGACCATCCCCACAACTGGGACACATCTGGGATGATTAGTCAGGCTGCGGCTTAAAGAGGAAAACAGCTATCTTCTAGGACAGCTGAACCCCAGGGAGAGGCAACGGGACTGTCAATGGAGAAAAATGTACAATAATAGGAACACACCTCAGGTTAAAGAAAAAAAAAAAAAATTAGCAGATCGGTTTTAAATGTGTGCCTTGAATCCAAGTCTTAAGCGCAGATGAGTGGTGATAGAGCCTGAGCTGCTTCTCGAATGAACAACTCAGGGTCATAGGCTACAAGTTACTCTGAGACAGGAATTTGTGCAGAGATAAATATTGCTAAGTACTGGCGGGAAAGCAAGCTAACAGTGGCGGTAGTAGTAAGCAGAAGGGAATAAACAGCATTGTTTCCAAAACCTGCAGTAAAGGTTAAGACACAAATATGTGTATTTCTATGTATGTATACATCTAGAGTGATGCAGTCACTCATTTTCCATGTCTTAGTTCCTTTTCCATGTACTAATTCATTTAATCCCAACTCTAGGTGGCAAGGCCAACAATTATTTCTATTTTACACAGAAAGGGAGGCAGACCCAGAGAGAGGTGGGGTAACACCCACCAGATCATACAGCCAGTGAATGGGACAACAGGGACGTAAAACCAGTTCTGCCCCCTCCCAGGTCCACACCGAACTGCAGGTGAGATGCTGTGCCAGGACATGGACACGGCTCTGATCTACACCCCACTTGGGAGAGACCCAGATGGGGGCTGACTGGCCATTTCGTCCCTCTCCTTAGTTCTTCTCTCATGCAAAAGCAGAGAGAGCACAATTTCTGTAACACCTTTAACATATTTTTAAAATAAATCAAGCCATTAGTGGAGGGGAAAAAAAAAAAAAAAGTCCTCCTAAAAATGGCTGTCCATGTTCCTATGTGTGAAGATTCCAGATGGCAAGTCCTGAGGCTCAAGTCTAGCAAATGAGCTGGGTCTCCCTGCAGGGTACACACTCTGATCACTGTATTTCCGAGGCTACTTCCTCTGTGTCTCTTACAGCCTGTTCTCTCTCCTCCCATATAGGAAACAAAACCTCCCCTGCCCCATCCTAACAATAAAACCCCAACACACATCCATCTTGATTTGTCCAAACTTACTCAGACTTCTCCACGTAAACGCTTCCTTGAAAACAAGTTTAGTCCCGACATGCTAGATTTCACAGTACTCACACCTGCACCCAGGTCCGCTTCACGGATGTGTGACCTGGGCCGTGGCCCGGGGCCTGGCTTGTGACAGGGGCCAAAGCTCAGAAGGGCTCTGTGCTTCAAGCTTACTGCCCTGTGGCTGCCATGTTGACATTTTCAACAATGTTATCTTTGAACTTGTGTTATGTAAGTGAAGTCTAATGGAACTATGACACATGTGCTGGAGCAGAGGGGACACATGGATGAGAGGAAATAGCTCCGTATTTTAGTGCTTCGAGGGCTCCATTTTGCTTGCTTTTTGAACGAGAAGAGATTTTCGTTTCCACTGGGCCCCGCAGCCCATGTGGGCAGCCTTCCCTGTCCCCATGCAGTTTGTGTGTCTGGGTCCTTTACTCACTTCTGCACCATCCCCATTATTCATTTCCTTGTATTTGGACCTTAATAGATTATATACACGTCTGAAGGGAGAGTCACTATCCCCTCCCTCTCTCTTACAAGCTGCGCATGTCCAAGGGCCTAATAAAGTTCTAAGGGCACAGAGGTAGTTGGCAAGTATTTGCACAGTCAGTACACCACTCCAGTGAGATAATTCTTCAATTTTCCATGATGAGTGCAACTGCATCTTTTCTAAATTATAGACTCTGGTTCCCAGAACATGATAAAGTGAGCAAGCCCCACTTTCCATAGAGGGCTGCGAAAAGAATGACTTCTTCCCTATTTGTTTGCAAGAAAAAACACTTCATATTAATAAAACAATGATAAGTGGCTGGGTATTAGGTTTGTTTTTAAGGGCTTTATTTCCTTTTAACTTTTTGTTAAATCTGAGCATCAAAGCATTTTTTAAAGTTTACTGTTCCAGCATCTAAGATTCCAAAACATGGCAACTGACTTTTCCTAAGGGTTGAGTGCTGCTTCATGCAATGCTTAATCTGAATCAACAAATGGCTGAGGGAACATCCCCCAGTGCTTATCTCTCAGAGAGAGTAAATGTAACCACCAGCCTCTGGCGGTCCAGAGGCAAATAACTGAGGTCAAGTTTCCATCTCAGATTCCCAGCATCGTTACACCTTGTACTACTACTAGATTCTCATGCTGGCCCAGTTAAGGCACTTTATGAGAATATGATTTCTATCCAACATTTCGAGTTCATTACAGATAACTATGCTCAACATAAATGTCACAAGGAGCAAACAACTCTTCACACACTCCACAGTGCCCACGGTTGGGAGTCACTAGATGATAAAAAGTCATTTACATGAAAACTATGGATTAAACTGGTTAAATATCTCACAAGACTCCAGGTTCAACAATTTTCTCTTTCCCATCTTGGCAAGCATAGAGATAAAGAGCTCAGAAATGTGTCCTTGGCTACTAAGAGGGGAGGGAGATCCAGGACACACATGGAATAAAGCAAAAGCCAACTTAATAATGATGTCCTTTATCCAAAAATGTAGGGGAGACATCAGTCGTCCTCCAAATATTAACGGAGGGACACAAAGCTGAACGGCAACATTGAGGGACAAAGGAAGTGAGCCAGGAAGAACAGCATGGGTATTGGGGCATTCAGAAGAACAGGGGAGAAGCGACAAGATGAGCTGGAGTTTAGGGGATGTCGTAAGTGTACTGAGAGGCCCCGTTACCACGTTTCATTAGCGAAAAGAAGTTGTTGATGTTTAACGTTAGTTGTGATAATCAAAAAAGGACTAAACGTATACTGTGTTGAGATATTTTAGGCAGAGTAATCAAGACAAGGGGCGCATACTTTATTCACACTGTGACTAAACCTAGCACACTGCCAAAAAATAGATTTGGAACAAATTTTGGAATAAAAACTACTCATCTGTTTTGCAAAAAGAAATCAGAAGCACATCAGCATAATCAGTAATTTTAAACTTGCCTATTAAGTCAGGACATTGATCGCTAGCAGATGCATATATTTGCAAATTTCTTCAACAAAGTTGACAAGCTGTGCATCACAGGTCTCTTCTTCCTGACCTGGAATACAGGTTTCTGAATTTCTAACTATGCTTATTATGAATGATTCTGAGTCTCTTTGTCAGTTTCTACTGACCAGGTACTGGTCTGTACAAGAGCCCCAAAACTGGCCTTGATAGTCATTTTCCAGATTCAGGGTAAACTGAGGAAAATGGATGGCCTCCAAGTAGTCAATGGATAGTAGTTGCCCTGCTTTTGAAATGCCCTTGATCTGTCAACACCCTGGGCTTGCACCGGAAGCACGGGACAGCCGGCATGAGTTTTCAAACATACCCTGAACATGTGAATGGGCTTCCAGACTAACTCAGAACCATCCATCAGATGGGAGCCTTTCAGAGACCTCCAGGCACAGCCGGCCACATCCTCAAACTGGTTACATGCTTCAGCCAGACCCTTCTCAGGAGTGTACACTTCTATACGGGAGTTATAAAAAGAATATGCATATAATGAAGGTCCACAATCGTGCTGAGAGTCTTGTCTAAGAACTTTGAAAATCCCCTTCCAAATCCAACTGTTTTCCCCCAACCATGCCTGAGCTGTGGAAACAGGTGTAAGGTGCCAGGGAAATCACCGGTGAGGTTTGTATCCTGTTCTAAGGAGACTGGGATGTCAGTCAGGATACATATCCTGCCCTTGGCCTGAACTGTAAAATTCAAAGACATTTTTGTTGTTCCCCTCCCCTTAAAAAAAAAAACGACAGGAAAAAAAAAAAAAAAAAAAAAAAAAGACGAGCTAGTGAGACTGTTGCAGGAAAAGCCATAACCAAAAGCAAATATAAAAACACTGCCAAACTGAAGGGTGTCAGTCAGGAACTTTAAACACAAGAAACATACAGGGTGTTCTGGACCTAAAAATGAAAAGGAGCTATCAAAATGAATCCATAAACAATACAGTATGACTCTGAATTAAAAAACCTCTCCTTTTCTGCCAGTCTCTCTTTAGCCCCACTGCGAATCTTATTAAAAAAAGCCTCACTTTTGTACCTGTGAAGAAATCTTTCTCCGGTAACCAACTGACCACTCCTCCCTGTCATCTCTTTGGCATTCTTAAGTGATCCAAAAGAACTCTGTATATTATATATTTACATACATTAACTTCATATGTATTCACTCATTTCAAACTCACATACAGAAAAACCTGTAAAGGTAGTTCTTTCACTATCACTGCCTTATAGACAAAGAAACTGAGGACCAGTGAAGTTGAGTGACTTGCCCAGTGGCCAGGATGAAAGAGCTCCAAGGCCCAAGCTGTTAACCACTCATGTATCATGGTCTCTCCTTTGCAGTCACTTGCACTTACTGATAAACTTTTTTACTTTAAAAATTTTTTTTAATTTATTTGAGAGAGAGCAAGTGGGGCAAGGGGCAGCAGGAGAGGAACAGGGGGGAAATCTCAAGCAGACTCCCTGCTGAGCTCAGAGTCTGATGAGGGGCTCAGCTTGCAACCCTGAGATCATGACCTTCATGACCTGAGCTGCAACCAAGAGTTGGAGGCTTCACTGTCTGAGTCACCCAGGTGCTCCAATAAACTGTTTTTTAAATAAAGTTTTATTCAAGTAATCTCTACCCTCAACATGGACCTCAATGAGCCAGCCAGGAACCCTTACTGATAAACTATTTTGAAAGTTTCATGGTTCTTTATTTAGAGGACATTCAATCAATGTTGCTGGGTGATTAAGATAATTCTGTTAGTGGGTGGGTATGTGTGCCTCTGAGTGTGTGTGTAGTACAGGTTCTACCAGAAGCTTCTTTCAATGAGTTTATGCACAGGGGGAAAGAAATTCCCACCTAATGAAGGCCTACAATGTGCTGGTCAGACTGCAAGGTCATCTGTAAAACCTAACCTTCACAATGCCCCTTAGACACAGGTGTTCTCTTTCTAGTTTTTATTTCTAATGTAGGATTGTTTTAAGAATAGCTATGGGAACAGAGGCTCAGCAAGGCTAAATGACCACAGGTAGGGACCAGAGGTAAGCTAAGTGACCACAGGCAGAAGACAAAACTCCGCTGCCCTGGTCATTCATTTGGCTACCCAACACTAGTTGCCCTTTTGTCATCTTCTTTAGTTTCCAAAGACTCAGAGAACTCAACTGTCCTCAGGGTCCATGATGACCCCAGATTGTTTTCTGTCCAAAACTTCCCATGGTAGAGCATGTAACAGACTTTCCTTGTGTTTTGTTTTACCACCTTTAAGAACACTTCATTGGTTGTTTTAGACCGTTATCTCCCAAGTACAGACAACCCCTCTAAATTTAGAGGCTAATGAATCCAGAAGCCTGGTGCCATCAACGGGCTTCACGTCCATCCTCTTTCATAACTGCGGCCACAGCTGTTTCTGGGCTAGAACTGAGGGGACAAGTCACACATCAGGCCATAGATATGAATCTCTAACTAGTTTTACACTCAAAACAAACTGAAGAGCTATTTCGGAGAGACTGAAATAAAAGTAAAGCCATGAATTTCAAACTTTGATCATGACTCACCCTAAGTACTTTTGATACTGAGACTCAATACACATGTAAACATGTGAGTGACTACATCTGCACTAGAAAAAAATTTTACAGAACCTGTTCTCTTACCACAACACATTGTGATAGTTTCTATCAATTCATTTTTTTTTAAAAACACAAAAACCACAAAAGTCTTTACACGTCTCCCTAATCACATTGCAACCAACAGCTTGAAAAACAGAGCCTGAGAACACACTGTTCCAATTTTAATTAATATTTTGTGCATAACTGAATCAAAAAGGTTTGTTCAGGCAAAATGAATAGCATTTATTGATTTCATAAAATGAAATCATTTATGTCGCCTAAACTTCCCTAAAAGGAGACTGTCATTGCTGTCTATGAGGTGGGGAGCAGACAGGTTCCCACGTCTGCCCTTTTGTGCTTTTTAAATTGTGTACCAGCAAGGTGCATCGCCCATTTGAAAGTTAAATGAAATGAAATTTTACCCCTTCTGAAAATCAGATTTCTAATTAGGGCTGTTTTTTGCTCTGCTTGATTTCTTTTGTTCTGAGTGTTATAAGGCTGATTTCTTAAAAATAGGTTTGTTCCCCCCCACCCCGCCCCCAGGTAGAGAAGCTCAACTTTTCAGGTCTCTTTCTAGGTCATAATTCTCCCTCTTAATATATTGGTCCACTTTGGGCTCTGGTCTAATCTTTCATACTTCTGTCACCTTCTTGTAGTTTTCAAACTAGATAACCAAGATGTTTCAATAAACTTGGCCAACTTCTTTACTACCCTGGAATGTAAGTAACAGGACCTTCTAGACTGGAATAGATTAATCTTGTTCATACAGTTTTCAATTGACTTTTTCCCAACTTCATTGTAGATTTCCATACCCTCTAAAATGACATTTGATCTTGGCCTCAGAGGAAGTATTTTTCATCTTTGTATCTTAAAAGAAAAAAAAAAAGGTAAAGCTCATCTTTTTTTGGTTTGTTATCAATTTTACTTTTTAAAAACAGGGATAATGCAACTAGGTTTCTCACTTAGATGTGTTACACTCAGTTTCTTCCTTTTAATGTTTAGTCTTTAGAAGTATGAAAAAAAGAAATCAGGAACATGTTTTAGCGTAGAAATAAGATACCGCGATTTATAGATAACCCTTCTGAGAAACGTCTATGAACTAAAAGAACATAGAAGAGCCAGGGGCCTTTATTACTTCACATTTCTTTAAAGCAAAAGCAGCTAGATCACAGTGCTGGGGATCTTATCTGCCTTCACCATTTGAAAGGGGAAATATAGGTTACATGGAAATATGTCGTCCTGCTCGGGAGACAGGGGGTTAAATTCTGTAGGAGACCTAGCTTTCAGTACCCCAGTGAGTCACAGAAAAGCTGACCCTGGCTCCTGCTTTCCTTCTGCTGTCTCCCAAACCAGCTATATTTGATTGTCCTGCCGCTGATGTAGCCCTTATGTGTCAGAGGAACTAAAGAACTTCTGTAACTCAGAAATGGGCTTTTTTTTTTTTTTTAAATGTTGAAAAACTAGTTTAAATGTCAAACGACCTCTGGACAAAGATGCAAAATTTTAAAAACACTTCTTTTAAGAGTGAGGAGGAATGAGTAACCTAAAATAGAAACAGTGAGAAAAGGTATCTAAGGAAAGGAAGCTGTGTCCTAGTAAGCATCCAGTGCGCAGCGAAATGTGTAAACGGACTGCATTTTTAAATTCACTCAGTTAGAAGCTAATGTGCTGCTGCTAGTACGTGCCTTCTTAAAACTGTGCTGTTGGTTCAAACCTCTGTACCCCTGTACAAGCACGGGGCTACGTCATCCTAAATTTTAAAAATACAAAACAAACACCCTTCGTAACGAAAGTTCTCTCAGACTTTTTGACCTCTGCTTCTGGCATCGTGCAAACCCCTAGAACTTGTTTAGGGGGTTGGGGATTGTGGCCTCTGATCACTAACCAGCGTTTTCTCTTTATACTGTCTTGTTTACTCCTTTCTTCACCAAAGCCAGAGATCGTCCCTTCAGCTACGGCAGCATTTCTACCAGATGCAACAAATCACAGGGGTGTATTTTGACTTTAGCTCTGTCATGTGAACAAGAGTAACACTGAAACCTTTTACCAGTCCCTGTGCTCCATCTTTTTTTCTGTTTTGCCCAATGTTTGTAACCTGCTCCCAAGAGTTCTTCTTTTAATATTTTAAGTCTTCTTTCCTCCCCCTAGATGAAAACGTTAAAGCTTATATTAATAAAGTGATGTCATCATGAATTAGGAGTCATTTCGCCACAACTTATTCTGACACTGTCCTTTCAGTATTGTGACTGGTCGGAGGTCTGAGGGACTCTTCTAGCATAAGAGGACGAAACAGAAGACATGATTTCTACCGAAGTTATTTTAAGGTTCTGAAAATGACCTGGTCATTCTCATTAGTGTAGCCTTACAATAGCACTCCTCTTTCATTATAAATAAAACTTGTATCAGAAATTATGAAGTATCAACAGAAGGTACTTCATACATATATACACATCTTAATTCCCACAAATCTTAGCTGAAATTCAAGTTCTCTTTATACTTCTCTGTTCACCATCACTGTTAAATTACTTGATCACAAGTCTCAGACACTTGGCAGAAGACAGCAGTACCAGCATGAAATTCAGACCAAGTGACTTATAAATTGCCCTCATTTTCCTCCACTGATCAACCTAAAAGTACCAGTCATCAGCTTTTCATAGAAACTGTAAATTTAATAGTCACTTCAAACATAGATTTGCAGGTTAAAAAAAAAAAAGTATACTATTCCCCCACTACCTATCTGTTTAGTTATGCAATGTCCCACATTCGAAAGCAAGTAACAGTTAAGGCTCTGTATTATATTTGCTGGATAACGGTTTCAGGTAAAAAAAGATAGCCTTCAGCTTTCTCGGCACTACTGCTTACAACTTAATGGGCTGTGGACCTTCAGCACAGACGGCTCTGTATGCAGCCCAAGAGATGGAATTCAGCATGTACGAAGTTGACTTTGGCTATAAGAACAATAATTGCATTACTACTAAATCTTGCAACTTTTATATTAAGTAAAACTTGATGAAAAATGGGTCAAAATTTGAGGCTCAATATCAGCCTTGTTTGGCAGAAGAGCCAATGCTCAGTAATCCGTGGAGATGGCAGGCAAGGAGCATGGGGAAGCTATCCAAAACTCATTTTAGCAATGTTCCAACAGTTTTCGTCATCAGAACGCCTAACAAAGGGCAGGGCTGAAGGTTTCCTCCTTATTTCTCAGCCCATCCTCCACTGTAGGGAGAGAAAGGGAGGGCGGACTGCTCTTCTCTTTATTCTCCCTTAACAGAGGGGGGAAAAACAAAAACAAAAAGACAGGGAGGGGGAGATTAGGACAAAAACACAGAGCCACAAAGGGGAGGGAGAGTGATGACTGTTTTGAAATGATCTGCATCCTTGTTGAGGACCTGGAGTAAACGGAAAGCCCTCCAGGGAAGCACAGAACACTGTCCCACCTCATTTCTTCCTGAAGGATCAACTAACTAACCATGACGGAAAACTAGCCTGAAAGGGAGACTTCTCGTTAAACAATCCATGCAGAATCATAATAATCATCACCTCGAATTTAACAACTACCCTAAAATACATGATGGGTTTTTCAAAAAACGAGCTGCAAATTTAAGACATCAAAAATACAGCCTTAAAAATTGTCAAAAAGAAAAGTTTCAAGAAAGCCAGTATTTCAATTGATACTGTCATGGATAAACATTTTTATGTTCTATTAAAAAATATTCTTGGGGCGCCTGGGTGGCTCAGTGGGTTAAGCCTCTGCCTTCCACTCGGGTCATGATCTCAGGGTCCTGGGATCGAGTCCCGCATCGGGCTCTAAGCTTGGCAGGGAGCCTGCTTCCTCCTCTCTCTTTCTGCCTACTTGTGATCTCTCTCTGTCAAATAAATAAATAAAATCTTTAAAAAAAAAATATTCTTCATTGTAAATACCTACAGGGTCAGTCTGTAAGAAACACAAGAAAATCAGCCTCAGGGGCACCTAGGTGGCTCAGTGGGTCGAGCCACCGCCTTTGGCTCAGGTCATGATCTCAGGGTCCTGGGATCAACCCCACATCGGGCTCTTTGCTCAGCAGGGAGTCTGCTCCCTCCCTCCTGCCTACTTTCGATCTCTCTCTTTGTCAAATCAATAAATAAAATCTTACAAAAAAAAAAAAAAGGGGGGGAGGGGGAATCAGCCTCAATACCTGATAGATTTGGCCTCATTTCTGACTCATTCTGGAAGGGATCCCACATAATTCAATGTCTTCACCCAAGTTAGAGCTGAATAACCTCAGGCTAATAAAAACCAATACCTGATATGTAAGGCCCAAGACTGTCCAATACTAAAGAAACCGAAAGACGACGCTGGCTTCTGTAAGAGTTCTCTCAGTCACTGTTTTATTGATCTCCAAAACGACTCCATGGAATCGGTAAAATAATTTTTTTAAAATTACCTTTAACAAAAACTGTGGTTAATATCAAAAAATCTCAGAGAAGTGACAACAGGCCAACTCACAAGACAAGTATCTATATAAAGAGTTGAAAAAGCCCTCTGTGGGCACAGCAAATGGTACAAGGTCAGGTCTCCAGCTCTTACAGAAATATGGTCCTGTCAGAAGTTGCCATATAAAATATTCAATCTCTAGAAATAAAGACTGTGAATTTGGTACCCCCAGAGTACTTTTGCTTTATAGATTATAAAATGTTTCACCAAACTCCACCATCATTACCTCTGGGAAGTCAGATCACAGAGAACTTCCATTTCCTATGTTCCCTATCTCTGTAATGAGTACATTTAAAAAAAATAAGCACACTTCTTTTGTTGTCAGAAAAGAGTTGTGTGTGTCTTTTTAAATAAAGAACAACAACAACAACAAGAAAAGCGTAGTTTTGAGAAACATTCTTCTTCTTGAGTGGAAGAAAATGGATCTGGTGATTAGAATGAGGAAGAAGTTCCAGGAGCTCCACTTTCAACTTCACTTCTAAGAAACCAACCATTTAACCACCGTCTTAACAACCTAAGGTGCAGATGGTAACCGACTTGCCCAGTTAGAGCATCAGGGAATCTTGAGCGGTCACTTCACCAAAGGCAGGGCGGGGAATGGTGCGGCCTCTGCTGCGCCCTGGAAGGAGCGGCTACAGACAGACCAACCTCTCCCCCTCCTGTAATTATACATACATGATTTATGTGTGTGCCTAAAGGGACATGCATATATGACAAGATCCTTCCTTGTAATATTTCAGTGCGAATCAGAGCCCTGGAAGATATACAAGGGAAGATGCTGTCCATTCCTTTATGTAAGTAAATACCAAAGAGGCACCTGGGTCGCTCAGTAGGTTAAGCATCTGCCTTTGCCTCAGGTCATGATCCCAGAGTCCTGGGATCGAGTCCTGCATCAGGCTCCTTGCTCAGCGGGGAGCCTGCTTCTCCCTCTCCCTCTGCCCCCTCCTTGCTTGTGCTCTGTCTCTATCTAGTAAATAAATTTTTTTTTTAAAGTAAATATTGAAATCTTCCAGAAATAAAGATTCTATAACTTGTCCATATACCTTGTCATAGTATTTTGTTTTGTAGGCTCCCTAATTCTAAAGACCCAGCAGAAGTCTCTCTTGCTTTGTTTCAGTTCATCGACTCATTTGGCCACTCTCTTTCAGAGCACTTCAGAACACTGGGATTGTCATTAAGTCTTGCCTTAAATGGTTGCGGACATGTATTAATACTCACTTGGTGGCACTGACCCCCAGGATGTAAATAAAAAAATAAAATAAAATAAAAGCTAACATCTTTCTTTTGAATGGTTGAGGACTTACATTAATACTCACTGGTGGTACTGACCCCAGGCTGTAAGTTCTAAAAAAAAAAAAAAAAAAAATAATAATAATAATAATAAAAGCTAAGATTTTTCTTACTTTCTTTTATTCAATTTTAAGGCATTTCTGTTAGTTCTGAAAACTGACTCTGGAAAGCCAACTCATTCCATCTTCATTTTCTCAAATACACATACGCAAGCCACAAAATTCAAAAGTCTTATCTAATACTAATTGGTTTAAGTATCCCCCTCACATCCATGTGGGTTACTTTTATTAAAACATTATTTTCTGTTATATATTATTTTATTAAAATGAAACATTAGCTAGGATTTTAAATTATGTATTCATATACATGACTATGCATGTTGTTAGAATCATAGGACATTAGAGTTGCGAGAATTTTTATTAATGTTGCATGAGTCATTTTACAGTTGACATGGTCAAGTTTCCAGACAGTCGCGATGTATTTCATTTTCCCTCCACTTGGACCCAGATCTTCACTTTACTAATTTAGAGAATTACGTGTATTTGAAGAAAAAACGAAAAAAAGCTTGGTGTGTATGTGCATAGAACTCTTGCTTTCATCAAGCTTCTTCCAAGGATACGATAAGCAGTCAGTGGATGAGGAGATGAGGTGCTTAAGTCAAGAGCCAAGCACAGAGCTGTTTGGCTTCACGGGTGTGCCACGTGTGCAGCTGTACAGGGCTGGCAAGTGGAAGGGTTGCAGGTTTGGTTTAATGACTGGCTGCTGCGGTCTTGAAATTCTTAAATTTCTGAATGAGAGGGCCCCACTTTCATGTTGCCCTGGCCAGCAAATGACACAGCCATTCCACCACCTATCCATATGAGCTCCCATTTCCACGTCAATTAATCCCTAGAAGGGCTGCAAACACAATAAAATCAGGGCCCTAGGTCCTTCCTCAGGCCTCTTTTCACAGACTGCTGCTTGCTGGGAAGCTTATCACAGCCCACTCCAGACCTCTCAGCGGCACTCTCATTTCCTCATGTCATTATTTTTGGTGTGACCTACACTTTTCAGGTAGATTATTTTCTCCCTGCTTTTCTGATGAGTCAAATGCCTTTTATTATCTCTTAAAGTAGCTTATCAAAATATATTCCACAATGTTTTGCATTTTTTGCCACCAACCTCTCCCTCTTCTGTTTAAAACAAATTATTTAGGGGGCACCTGGGTGGCTCAGTGGGTTGGGCCTCTGCCTTCGGCTCAGGTCATGATCTCAGGGTCCTGAGATCGAGCCCCGCATCGGGCTCTCTGCTCAGCGGGGAGCCTGCTTCCCCCCCCCCTCTCTGCCTGTCTCTCTGCCTACTTGTGATCTCTGTCAAATAAATAAATAAAATATTTTAAAAAATTATTTAGAAGGAAGAGCTCTGTTTTATGGTTGAAAGAACCAACCCTTTCAATGACTATAGACCAAAGAAAAACAAAGATGACAGCAAAGAAGAGTGAACTTGCCAGCACCTCAGTCCTGCTATGCCCCCCCTACTTTTGCCCTAAAGTCTGGCATTTGATCTGATGAGTCCCTGTCCCACTGCCCTATCTTGTCTTCAGCTATCTGCTAGAACCAAAACAACATCACAACAGCGAAGATAGTAGCTACAGGGAATTTTCAACCATGCATTTGACCTTAGAATCACACCCTTGAGGACAAGGGAGAGCTTAGGTTTGACATATTTTCCCCAGACGGTGTGTGCCCGCTCACTCACATGCAAACTTGCGTACCCCCCAACCAGTTTTGTTTTGTTTTGTTTTTCCAATTAACTTAAAGTGAACCAAAATTAAGTGAGATCTGGGTGTGCTTCAGTGTTTTTAGTCTGGTACACGTCCGCAGGGCTCTCCTTCTGGTGAGAAGCACTGGGGAAGGTCAGGGCTAACCTCCGGGACACCAGGCACTGCTCTTCAGAATCATGGGGGGCAGTGGCGCCGGGACTCCCACTGCTATTAAGATGATAGCTTCACTACCTGCTGCACTGTCACCAGCCCACAGTGACATTCTCACACTACTACCCAGAAGGAACAAGTCCTCTCAGAGTTTAAGGGGGACTCAGAGCCTTTGTGAAAGAAACCCTCCCGAAGGGAAGGCTGGAAAAACAAGCCAGAAGCAGTAACTGGGGTCTTTTGAAAACTAGTTTTTTAAAAGGACTCATTTTCCTTCCCATTCCATCTGTTCTCTAACCCTTCCATTAACCCCCGGAGCCTCTTGTTCTTGCTCCCTTCCCCAGAACTTAAGCAAGAGACAAAAGACACTCTCTTACTTTCTTACAAGTCAAGAAAATTGGAATGGGCTTGAGTATGGTGAGGCAAACCTGAGGAGGGAAATTAATAAACCACCACATCAGCCAGGCAGACTGATGCCGTCAATGAGCATATGATGTTCAGAGTAATTCCTAAATGAGAAAAGGACACAGATATTTATCAACTGGGCAGAATTTAGTAATGCTCAAATACCACAGAATAACTAGGCTCATTACCTACTGAAGAAGCACATTTCCCAGGTTTATCACTGTGTTTTTAAAATCTAGATTCAAACCCAACTGTAACACTAAGTTTACCTCTTGCCCAAGTGCCAAAATGCTCAACTATACACACACACACACACACACACACACACACACACACACACATGATATACGTGATAGATGGGTATCTATCTATCTATCTATCACACATTTTCCCCTGTGAATTTCACTTTAGAGGTTTAGTGGACTGATTTATAATTTGTCATCTTTTGTCTTTTTCAGCAGTGTGTCATTAAGTCTTTAATTTGGTGTTTCCTGTAGTCTGCAGTAGGATATGTGTTATTTTAAATCCAAGGATTGCAGACATAGATGGTGGGTAAGATCTGTGAACCATAAGTAAATTCTTATAAGGAACATACAAAAAAGATTGTTCTTCAGTCAGACTTAAGCCATTACTTTTTTCTAAAGAAGAAAAGGCACAAGTTAAGAAAAAGGCACCGTCAAAGACCTTCTGCCCAAATGTGCATCTCCATGAAGTTTCCTGCTGAGTGCATATGAATGCACCGTGATCTGGGAAAAGGATCCAAATAGGATTTCAAACATCCAAAAATTTTAACTCAAACATTTAGGTATTTCACCATGCTGCTATTCATTCATTCACTGATTTTTTTTGTCTTAGTTTAAAGAGATGCTAAACAAAAGGAGGCAAGCTCTACATGTATTTACATTCCAAAACTAAGCCCCCTCCCCCTCCCCCAAGTCTGTCATCCCTTCACAGCTAAACAAACCGTAAAGTCTAGCCTTAAGTTGGCAAAGAGAAACAACAAACATGCTAAGAAAGTTTCTCTCTTTTCTCTAACAAAACACAACTAAACATCCAGTGTGATTAATCCATTCCAGTGCCCTATGTTATTATTTTTTTTCTATGATTAACCCACTTCTCAGTTCATGTATGTATGCTGAATTAAGAAATGAGATCAGATTCTTTACTATTTTGGCACTACTGCATCCTTTCATCTTTAACAGTTTTTGGTCAATGAAATGCTTCTGGCATCTTCGCTATGAAAGTTAATTGTAAATGTGTCTATCACCTTAACTTATAAAATTAATTTATGAATATAAACTATAAAACACATTCTGAAACTCCCTTGAAAGGATAAACATTTTTAGTTTTTGAAGCTATAATCTAACGGAGAAATACGTAAATTTGTCATCTAACAACGATTTTACATTGAGCAAGTGATTTTATTTATGACTGCATCCATTTTTGTGAAACATGGGTAAAGTAAGTACTGTGTAAGCACACTTGCATTGGCTTAGAGGCAGGGTGAAAGTAATTCCCAGGTTTTCCTTGTTTTTCAGAGGCTCTGTAATTATTTCTAGAAGCTTTATCTCAGCAATTTATTTGAGACTCTTTAAAGCAACAAGAAGTACTGTTGAGTTAATCTGCCAGAGACTATACCTATTATCTACTATTTTGGGGGAAGGATTTCTTAATACACCCTCAATTAGTATCATATTGAATGACTGTTGAGTATACTGGGGCCAGACAACCACTAAATGATCTAAATCCATGAGAGTATTTACAAATTCTTAAACTTCAAATTCAGATAGTCCATATACACATAATTCTGGAAACACAATAATCTTTATCTAAAATGTGAAAAAGATGTGAATATTAGGACATTCCACAGCTCATGCCAGCACAGTCTTAAATAAATATATACACTTAATTCTGTCATAAATCTAGAACAAAAACCAATACTTCTAGTTAGACTGTCATAAACTGAAGAATAAAGAATTTAAGCACTATCCACCTCCTTTAAAAAAATACTTAATACTTCCCGGTTTTCCACAAAATACCTAGAAAAGCATTAAACTCTCTCATCTACAGCACACTTTGCAATTATTCTCTTCTTCTCACATCTGAAAAGCAAATTAGCAGTTCTCAAATGTGATGCTACAACACCAGTTAAAAATGTAAGCTTTAAGCTTTGTTAAAACCAGTCTGACAAAAACTAAATATATACTGATCTTTAGATCTAAAAGAAACATAACAAAAAAAAAAATCTTAAGCAAATATAGGAATTATTCAAGTTACTTAGAATCATGCATCTAAAATACTAAAATAAGTCTTTAAAAAGATCCGTGGTGCCTCCTCTTCCACCCAGATCAGTAGAGACTGCATGGGGTATCTGGACTTCCACCACATGTAACGAGGAGTCCCTCCCCCCATCACTGGAGTCAGAACTTTCACCCCCACCCAGCAGTGACAGGGTCAACCCCCTGCAGTGGAGACCACACGCTGAGCAGTAAGAAGCAACCCCCCAATCTCTCAGCCAGGGTGATATCAGCAGAAGTCTCCTAGGAAGCCTGAACTCCCACCCTTGCCAAGCAATAATGAGGCATTCCTACCCCCAGGTGACAATGAAAACTAGTAGTGAATCTGGATTTCTAACATCTAGCACTGAAGAGTCAGAATAATATCAGAGGATGTCTACTAAACGGAAGATTTAATAAAATCCAGAGTCTCACATGGTAATAGATAAAATGTCAAACATCCATGGAAAACCACTTGTCCTACCAAAAACCAGGAAAATATCAACTGGAATGAGAAAAAAAGCAAGAATCTCTCACACCAAGATGATACAGATGTTAGTTAGAATTACCTGTATTTTATTTATTTATATTATTTATTTGAGAGAGAGTGCACATGTGAGCGTGAGAGTGGGGGGGGAGAGGAAAAGAGAGAATCTTAAGCAGTCGTCACACAGGACGGAGCCCGACATAGGGCTGGATCTCAGGACCCTGAGATCATGACCTGAGTAGAAATCAAGAGTCGGATGCTTACTTGACTGAGCCACCTAGGTGTCCCACCTGACAATAATGTTAAATCAGCTACTATGAAAATGCATTAATGAGCAAGTATAAAGATGCTCGAAACAAATGAAAAAATAGAAATTAACATTGAATATAAGCTAGAAGAACCAATCAGAGATTTTAGATCTGAAAATTATAATAACTGAAGTTAAAACTCAGTAGATTCAACAGAATAAAGAGAACAGAGGAAAGAAACCGTAAACTCAAAGAGAACAACAGAAATTTGCCAACCAGGAAAACAAAGAACATGGGCTGAAAGCAATGAACAGAAACCTTAGGGAAGCAGGAGACAGTAACAGAAGAATCTCATTTGTGTAGCTGCCATTTCAGAGGAAAAAATGAGGATGGGGCTGGATGGTTTTTTTTCTAAGAATGGTTTTTTCCTAAGACATAATGGCTGAAATTTCCCCAATCAGTCAAAAGACAAACTTACAGATTCAAGAAGCTGAGAGAACCCCAAACAATTGATAAACACAAAGAAATTCATGCCAAGACACTACATAATCGAACTTCTGAAAAATAAAGATGAAGGTTGAAAGCAGTGAGAGAAATGAGACCTTAACTAAAGGAGCAAAGTAAATGGCAAAAGGCAGCAGATTTATCATCGGAAACCAGGGCGGCCAGAAGAAAGTGGTGCAACCTTTTCAAAGTGCTTGAAAGATCTGTGAAGCCGGAATCTTCTACCTAGCAAAAAGATACCTTGAAAGGGAAATCAAGATAGTCTCAATGAAGGAAAACTAAGAGAATCTGAAGACTCAACAACAGAAATTACTAAGTTTGAACAACAAAGAAATTAGACAAAGTAAGTAATTATGTTATCAATGGGGAGGGTAAAGGGACGCAGGGAGACAGTATCTACAGTTGACTAACAAAATGCTGACGCGAGGGCGAAGGCCTATGGATACAGGATGTAACACTTACAGCAATCACTAAGAAGTGCACCCTTAAAAACACTACAGAAAAATCAAAATGGAATTGTAAACAATGCTCGAATAACTCACAAGAAGGCAGGAAAAACAAAACAGTGAGATTTAAATGGCAGACTTAAACCCCTAACACATCAAAGATGGGAAATTGGGGGAGACCCTAAAGGGGCAGCACCAGGGTGATGATCTTAGTCGTGATGGAACAGTTCACGATCTTGACTGAGGTGGTGGTTACATAAATCTACACATGTGTGGGCGGGGGGGAATGACAGAAATATATACACACGTAATGCTAATGTCAACTTCTTAATTTTGCTGCTAAACTAAATTTTATAAAACCTAACCATCAGGGGTAACTGGGTGAAGGGTACACACGACCTCTCGGTCCCATAATATGTATTCAATTATTTTGAATTCAATTATTTTGACATAAAATTCAATAGGAAGGGACGCCTGGGTGGTTCAGTCAGTTAAGCAGCTGCGTTGGGCTAAGGTCATAATCCTACGGTCCTGGGATTAAGGCCTGCATCGAGCTCCTTGCTCAGCAGGGAGCCTGCTTCTCTCTCCACCTCTGCCTGCCACTCTCTCCACCTCTGCCTGCCACTCTCTCCACCTCTGCCTGCCACTCTGCCTGCTTGTGCTCTCTTTCTGTCTCTGACAAATAAATAAATAAAATCTTAAAAAAAAAAATCAATGGGAAATACGCAGTATCATGCTTTAAGAAGGTCATGGTACCCTTGCAGATACATGAAGAAAAAGCCACGCATGACTAACATGTAAAGTTGGATGTACCCAGAATTTATGACTTCGAATTCTGTAAGACATTAAAATGATACATTTTTAAAATATTTGATATAGAGGAAGGCTGGCTGGCTCTGTCGGTAGAGCATGCCACTCTTGCTCTCGGGTTTGTGACTTTGAGCCCCATGGTGAGCGCAGAGATTATTTAAAAAAGAAATAAAATCTTAAAAAAAAATCCGCTATAATTATTAAGTCTCCAGGTATAAAATATAATAGAATCATTCCTAAGCCAGTTCTATGAGTTACTTTGTAAATATTCAAAAATGTATTTATGCTCACTGAAACATTTTCCCATATCTGAACAATATATCGTTACTCATATTTAACTAGAACAGCCAACAATAACACTCCATTACTCAATAACCTGGATAGAGTTTGCAGTCTCCAGAAAAAAAATATATAAACACATACATATTTACATCTATAGCAAATATAAATACGGTTGATCCTTAAACAATGCAGGGTTTGGGGGTACCAACCTCCTGCATAGTTGAAAATCTGTACTTTTTGACTCCCCCAAAACGTAACAGCCTAGCATTGACCAGAAGCCTTACTGAAAAGTTAATTAATACATATTTTATATGTTATATTACATACTGTATTCTAAAAATAAAGTAAGCTAGAGAAAAGAAAATGTTATTAAGAAAATCACAAGGAGAATACATATACTGTACTGTAGCAAAAAAAACAAAACACAACCCTCCACATATTAGTAGACTGGTGGAGTTCAAACCCATATTGTTCAATGCTCAGTTATACTCCATAAAGTATAACATTAATTCCAGAGTCTTCTGAAAAGTCCATTTAAGAGGGAAAAACTATTTTTATATGTATTTATTAAATAAATAGATGAACCAACATTTCCTGAAGGGCTCAACATTAAGTTATAGAGAAACTGAAGAAGGTAGATTATACACGCAAATTTGTAGCAGGCACGTAGGTTACATATGCATATTCTTGAAAGCAAATTTTCGTTTTCCTCCCTGCCCCCCAACAACTCCCCCCCCCCTTTTTTTAACTTAGAACCAATAAAGATAAAGGGAAAAGAAAGGCTAAGTCCCAGGCTGATTTAATATCTGCAGAAAAACATGATAGCACTTTCCTGCCACTAAATGGAAATGATCCTTGGATGAAAGAATCCTTTCTTTGTGAAGTAAATGGAAATTAAGGCTAGCAACTGAAAACTTAAGTTCACCTTCACCTGAGTTTTCTCGTATCTGCTAGCTGAATACATACATATGATATGATTATAGAGAGACAAATGGGGCAAAAAGAACAAACAACAGTCATGTATTGAAAGCATTCCCTCTGCCAAGAACAGCAAACCTAATACCACGGCTTATGAAGGAGATTCTGTAAGGAAAGAGAATTTAATTTAATTTCTTAAAATTAATTGGAAACTTGAACATAAGATGTTAAGTTGATATAGAACCTGAGGCAAATTTCAAATATAGCATGATCACATTTTCATGAACAAGGACTGAAAAATTGGAAAGTGCTATGTACCATATCACATGGGGTTCTTTTTGGATAAAAGCAATGCAAAGTGATAATCACTCTTTTTCTTTCCTCATGTGAGTGTGAAAAAGATCCTACACTCCAGGCAGGTTTTTTGTTTGGGTAATTACAAACTCTGATCACATCAGTAAGAAAGCCATTTCCCAAGGATAAACTGACAAGGATGAGAGTTTGAATATTTTAAGCTAACTGGTGCCATCTTCTAAGAGTAATTCATTTCTAGGAATATTTTACTTGCCCTAAAAACTAGAATAGTGTGAATCTTCTTGGCACTTTTTCTTAGAAATATTTTTAGAAGTTTTCAAACTATAGGTCTGTTTGTTTCTTAACATCCTTTTTTTTGGCAAGAATATTAGAAATGCCATCTTCCGATGATATCTCGGCATCTACCAAGAAGCGGGGAGCCTGACAGGATAATTTCTCAAAAACGTAAGAAACCCCCAGGTAAACAAAATTAATACCTGGGTTACAGCCATTTATCAGACAAGCCATTAGTTTTCTAGCTTAAATAATTTACTTACACTTTTTACTGGTTACAGAGCCATGCTGAATTTTTGGATTCACTAACTGGTTCCAACTTGGCTTGGTACATAGAAGGTGCTCAGCAAGTAATTGCAGAGTAAATAAAAGGGTCATATTCAGCAAATACTACACATCACAGACTATCTAATAAATATTACCTTAAGTCGTAATGTCATTCTCTTTGGAATAACAGCTGTTCTTCAAGAACTGGGAGACACCAATGTATAAGCCATCCTGGAGGAAAAAACTGGGCATTTGAAGGTTGTGACCACACATGGCCTGTGTTACCAGAAGATTACCCAAAAGAATCTTCTGAAGTTCCTACTGACAGATTTATCTTACCACTGGATGCAAAAGTTCTCTTCTTATGCCAACAGGCCATATAAACCATAGCTATGGAAGGCACAGAAATCAAACTGGATGTTTTTCTTCTGGATATATTAGATGACCTCACTTGTGACTAAAGCGCATTTTATTATTATTCTTTGCTTCCTATTCAGTTCATACAAGTTGGTTTGTGGTATTTTAAAAATTCTCTTGAGTACCTTTGGCTTGTGGCACTCTAAACTGGGAACAGGAGGGATGGAAAAAGAAAATGGGTCATCCCATATTTACAGACAGCGGGATCATTGTTGAAAGTCAATACGACCAAATATTTTGCCATTAAAAAAATAATCAATAAAGCTGTGGTTCTAGAAAGTTTTGGAAAAAACCGTATCTCATCTTTTCTCAACCAGTTGAAGGCAATTGTGAATGGTGAGATTCCTCTGTATATTAATTAAACTTCCTTAATGAAATTCAGGTGTAATCCCTGAGGCTCTGCAGCCCAGTTAACTAACCTGCAGAATACAGTATTTGCCAAAGGGAAATCAATTATGTTGAGAGAGGTCGACCATGAATACCAGGAAGTCTAAATTCACGGTCTCCTGGACAGAAAAGTTAAATGCTTAAGTAGAATTGCAGAATACTGTCAACTACCAAAGCATGGCTCATCACTGGAGAGCATGACATTTTTTAGTTTGCTTCGTTTTTGCTTTTACCGGTTTGATCTAAGCTTGTGCCAGCTGCCGTATCTAATTCGACTATCTGTAGCAGAAGGGGCAATTCCTATCCTCTGTCCATCCCAATGTTCTAAATGACCTATTTCTTAATCAGAGCACCAAATACTAACCCCTTAGGTTAAACAAGAACAAACATCCTCTGCATTGTGGACTGAACATTTTGAGAAAAGAAGGAGTTATTTTTCATATCCATATTAAAATACATTCATTCCAATATTAACCCATTAGTAATAACCAGTGTGTCTATTTTAGGGGCACAATAGTAATTTATATAAATGATGATGAATCATTCCAAATTTCACAACTGTCCTCAGTCAAAAATTAAATTATTTGTAATTTATCTCTTAGACATGTGTATTCTAATTTCAGTCCTTTTCTAATACTAAGCCCCATGACAAGCCCAGTGTCTTAAAGTCTCTTTCGCTCATTTGGGTATGTTTTCTCTTTTCCAATTAGAAATTTGCCTCTTCAATTCACTCTCATGAGAACAGACCAGGTTGAGGGATCTCTTCTTAGTTTAAATACATAAATAAACATTAAATGCATTAATATTTTCCAGGTTCCTAATAAATTATCAGTTTGCTTCTTTAGATTTTCACATGTGCCGAGTTGATTTTTAAGTATTTGGTACTACTCAACACTTAGCTGGCCTTCAGTCCATTGGAAGCAAAGAGCAGGACTGGATGCCTCTCTACAGATACACTGATAGAGCCAGTGAAAATTACTAAGAATTTATAGGGCATGGAGTCGGCTGTATCAAATAGTTGTTTTATAATGTAAGCTCCCAAGCCAACTGCATGGATTCAAGTCTCAGCTCTGTCTCTTACTTGCTGTATAACCTTGGACAATTTCCTTAAGGAATTTTCTTGGATGTAAAATGGAGGTAATAAAAGTAACTAGTTCATTGTGTTGTCAGGATTAAATGAGATCATGTTTGTTAAGCAACTGGCACAATGCCTGGAAAAAAGTTAATTTATAAAAATAGTTACTACCAAACTCCCCCCATCCCCCCTCCCACCCCCGAGAAGTACACTGCAGAGGAGTCATAGTCCAGTTCTCGAGGAGCTAACAATGTCACTCTGGCTGCACTGAAAGCCCCCAGCCATCAGAAACATGGGGTGACACAGAAGCACATACCGCATATGGGACTAACATACATACACAGGATTTTTAAATCACACATTCAGTAACATGAGCAATGGAGTACTCCATTTTTTTTAAAGGTTTTGTTTATTTATTTGACAGAGAGAGAGAAAGAGGAAGAGAGAGGAGAGCACAAGCAGAGAGGAAGGGCAGAGGGAGAGGGAGAAGCAGGCTCCCCACTGTGCAGGGATCCTGATGTGGGGCTCAATCCCAGGACCCTGGGAACATGACCTGAGCCAAAGGCAGACGCTTAACCAACTGAGCCACACAGGCACCCCAATGGAGTACTCCTATTAAAAAAAGATTTTGGAAAATGGTGAAGAACATAACTGGAAAAGCACATCAATGCAGAAAGGAAGGCTGAAAAGGTAGGTATACATCAGACACATAAGGGCTTCAACACTTCTTTTTCTGAGGGGAATATCACTTTTTGAAGTCAGAAGAAAATTTAAAAGTTGGGGACTGACTCAGAGACACAACGGATTACTACATATAACTACTATTTCAGAGAAAGGACTTCAACAAAAACTTTGGGAGGACAGAAATTTCAAATAAAAATAGTCTCTCTTTGGTTTTTTTCATCCTGAAAACATAAAAAAAGAGTGGTGTGATAGGGACTGACGGTTATATGGGAGAAGCGACCTGAGCTGAGAGATGAAGCAGACATACTACATATCTGAGGAAAGACAAGTCCAAGAAGAATCATCAGCAAACTCAAAATCCTGATGCAACAATGAGCTTTTCTGTGAGGAACAGAGGGGGAGCCAGTGCGATGGCGAACAGGGGGGTGGGGTGGGGGTGGGGAGCCGGGGTGGCGATAACACAGGAGTGGCAATAAGTTATATAAAACTGGTAAGAACTTTGGATTTGATTCCAAGGACAATATGAAGTCTTGAGATGAGCTTAAGCAGGGATGTGATAGGCTATCAGGACAAGAATTAGAATTACCAGGATAATATACCTGGGAAAAGGGAAAGAACACTAAGGCAGAAGTAAAATCAATTCAGATATCTGAACCACAGTAAGTGGTTGAAAGTGCGATTCAAGGTAATGAGAGAAAAGTAGGAAGTGTTGAAAATTAGAATGATGTGAGACATTTTAAATTTAAGACGAGAGTGTGACACAAAAGGGCAGCCATCCGGAAATTACGTGAACTGCAAATGGGGGCTACAGAGAAACAGCATCAGTCTATAGCTAGGGCAGCTACCATGTCACCTAATGTGATGAGATGAAGTCCCTGGAACAAGGGTACGAAATCAGTCTGGGACCGTGGTAAGAAGAAATGACCCATCTTATGATAACAAGGGTTTAAGCTTTATTAAAAGGCACTCATAATAATACTAATAATAAACCTTTTGTGCCACACAAAGAATTTTTCAATAATCATGAGTCACTTACTGAAACAGACATTTAAGACTATCTAGCCTAAAATTAATGTCTGTGAACCACTCTTATACACCACTTGGGAAAGATAACTTCACGCTGTAATGCCATCTAGTTCCTGGAACTGCCAGCTCAAATGTCCTCTTGGCCATTCATTCAAAGGAGATGAATAGACGACATTCTATTTCATGATGGGAAGATCTGGGAAGAGGTCTTAAAGAAAACATTGAAGTTTTATCTTGTGCAGGAACATTGTAGGTAGAATACATGGCATTTGTAAGAAAAGAGGATTGTCCTTCCATCCTTGATAACATTCACCAAGCTCTAGAGGCAATGTTCCAGGGAGAATATACCACGTAACTTGTTACTTTGGTGATATTATTCATTCAAGAAAAAATTATTTTATGGAAAGTTTATTAAGAGCTATAACATTTCAAAGTCCATGTGAATTCCCCATTTCTCCACAAAACAAACTCCAAAATATGCCACCATTCATGGAAACAGTGACTGACATGCTCTTGAGGTCATAGATGTTTAAGAAATAACAGTTTTCCCCTCCAGACTTTGAAAAATGCAAAAGTAAAAGGAATTTTCCCCATTATGCATTTACTTCCCCCACCACTGTCTGCAACACACATAACAGATTTACAACACCAATGACAAAGCTTCTCTTGGGCTAGTCATATTAGAGGGAAAAAGAAGTTTGGAGAATTTCAAAGTTGTGAAATGTAATTTCTAAAGAAATCTATAAATCAAAATTCCATCACTTATCATTTGAGTTATAGAATATCTGATTGGCATTACTAAGGTAGAGAGGTCTTTCTACTTGCTAAGAGCAAAGACACTGTCCACATCACACTGATTATATATGAATAGACAAGTGCTAGAATTTACTACTCTTTCCTTTCTAAGTCTGGGGATTGGGAATGGAAGAAATTTAAAAGGCAATATCCTGGCTTTTAATTTTTCTTAGGGATTATTAAGCGCTGTTTATTCCTTACTTCTTTATTCCTTTTTTTAATTTTTTTGGAAGTATTTATTTATTTATTTGTCAGAGAGAGAGAGAGAGAGAGAGAGAGAGCGGGAGGGAGGGAGAGAATGCAAAAGCAGGGGAAGAGCAGGCAGAGGGAGAAGCAGGCTCCCTGCTGAGCAAAAAACCCAATGTGGGACTCAGACCCCATGATCCCAGGATCATGACCCAAGCCCAAGGCAGGTGCTTAACTGACTGAGCCACCCAGGCATCCCTATTCCTTATTTCTATATCGAACACAAAGTACGAGGATTAGGGACAAAAATTTAAAAAAAAAAAAAAAAGACAAACTGATACACAACAGAAAAATTTCTAACAATTCATATAAGACCATAAAAGAAAAAATTGCTTAAATTGGATAATAATTAATGTTTCACTAAAATTCAACTTAAGGGATGTGGAAGTGTATTATTATTACTTTAATCAGACATAATGAGCTATTCAAATTATTCTTGACCCTTAAATTAAAATTAAAGTAAAACTGGGGTGCCTGGGTGGCTCAGTGGGTTAAAGCCTCTGCTTTTGGTTCAGGTCATGATCCCAGGGTCCTGGGATCGAGCCCTGCATCGGGCTCTCTGCTCAGCGGGGAGCCTGCTTCCCCAGTCCTGCTGCCTGCCTCCCTGCCTACTTGTGATCTCTGTCTGACAAATAAATAAATAAAATCTTAAAAAAAAAAAAAAAAACAGAATAACTCTTGTAGCTCTTTACTTTTTCTGAATGGTCAATATTTTCAATTCTTTATTATTATTATTTTTTTTTTGATTGCACTCTCTTTCTGGGTTGACTGGGTAAACTGAATCATTTTGGTTAACATTTTACTTGACCACCTTATTTGGATTCGGGTATATAGGTTTGTTACATGCCTACATTGGTGTGTGTTTTTTATGTATGTGGAAGTTGAAATCTACATCATAATAGGTAAGAGAGACTGTACTAACAGTGCTCAGAAAACACCTAACAACTGAAAATAAGTACTTTAAACTTGTATTGGGCTTGTTGAATAATTTATTAAAATACCTTAGAGATAATAGTTTAGAGCAGTATTTTGGAGCAGTTATCCTAATTAAGGTATTCTATTTTTAAAGACAAATAGGTTTGATGTCTATTTTTGCTTGTTTTGCCATTATTCTCCCAGAATATTGCGATAAAGGGAAGGAAAATAGAGTCAGTGCTTTATTAATAGTAAAGATGTCCTGGTATTCATTAAAACTGGAGGACTGATACATTTCATTTGGCTCCCAGGATGAGTGTGACAAAGAATAAGTCAGTGTTCTAAGAAATATCTATATCATGTATAACTCCTGCTATAACTAATTAATGGGTTACAAAAATAATACCCAAACTAAAGACCTGTTAAGGTCTTTGGTTTAACCTCTTAACCTCTACTAATCTTCAAACTGACTACAAACCAAGAGAGCAAATATTAAACCATTTAGAGTCACTCCCTTCTATCACCATGAAAAAGATCTATTATTCAAGCCAAAGTTATTTGTTCAAGTAAAAAGTGGTTTAAGAAACTGCTACCTAAAATAATCTTGAAAATTATTCTATTTTGTAGGTAGGTATAACAAATTTCTTAAGTAAAACATAATTTGGTGGGTCTCAAAATATACAACTTTATAAAAAGCAACTTGTGGAGTAATGTACTTTTTGAATGATTTAACCTAAATACTGAAATTCTAATAAGTCAAAACATATGATTCCTTAAAAGAAAACAAATTTATATACCAAATGAAACAGATGAATTAAAAAGAAAAAATGCCATATCAATTTTAAAACATGTATGTTAAATTCTGAGACCTATTGAACCATATGTTCCTCGGTTATGAGCAAGTGCTTTTGATAGCTTTATAAAATCAGTTCACAGTTTTGTTAAATTCACAATGGCAAAACATTAAGAATTCAATCCCAGATGAGTAGTTACATATCCAATAAAGGAACTGTCTGGAAGAAAAACTGTACAGACACAGTAATCAAATTCCCATATAGGATTAATGGATGACATGTAAGCCAAAAGATGATTCATTTTATTTTAAAATTAATTACAAAAGTCCTTGATTATTTTAGAATGAATTACATATCCTTATAGTGTGTCTCCTTAGGCAATAGCAAAATTAATTAAAATATAACTATGATATACTTGGTCATCAGAAATGTAACAGAAGGGAAAACATGACTCTTTTGAAGGGTATATACCTGATTTTCTCCTCAACAAAATGAGTCTAATGAAATTTGCATTCATTTTGTAAATAAAGGAATATCCAGAATCTACCACATCATTAATAAACTTATATATCTTTAAGAAATATGTTAAGACAATGGAATAATAAAGCCCATTTTTAAATATTTGTGAGATGATGTCTATTCCCAATAAATTTGCTTATTTAAGAAAGGCATCATAAGTCCATTAAATGCTGAATTAAGAAAAAATACTTGAAAAAAATGAACTGGATGGAGTCCCTCCCACCCATTACCTATAGAGAAATAAAAACAATACTGATCAAGTAAAAGAAAGATTCTAGGAATCAAAGAAGAACATCAAATTATTCAAAATGAAATATGCCCTGTGTAAATTACACATTTTGAAGTGATGACACATTACATGCAACATTTTTAAATAAAATTCAACCAATAAATCACTTTATAGTCTTATATCTGGCATTAGAAAAGTTCTACTGCCACAATTTCACATACTCCAATACTGACTGAAGACAGACATTTTTTTCCTGATTTTGTCCCACTGTTTACCCAGATATGAGAGCTCTGAAGGTATACCCAAGTGTAGAATTCTGTTTTCAAATCTATACTTTGTGGAGGCTAAGTAAGAAGCACCTGTTAAAGTTCTCATATGACTTATGTGACAGATGGGTAAAAGACTGGGATGAGCTCTATTTTCAGGCTAATAAAAACCTAATTATTTCAGAATCAGAAATTTTTTACTATTTTTTACAGTAGTCCAAAAAATGTAAGGGCACTATGCCATTACATATTTCAGTCTCAAAATTAAAAATGAATTTAATGTTTGACTTCATGAGAATACCTATAAAAAATGATTTGAGATGGGGTTTATAGATAATTATAGCACATCCTAATAGATTAAAAGACACAAAGTTCAAAGTGACAATTTTATATTTAAATGGGAATTTATACAAAAGATTCATCATATATAAAAATACATTTTCTTATTATGCATCTTATAATTAAAACTGGAAGTAAAACCATAAGGAATGTAAATGCCTTGTAAATATTTTCATTTGGCAGAAAATGAAATGGTCCACTCTTAAGTTACTGAATTTCTAAATCTAAAATGACACTGAGCCTACAACATAATAAAAAAAGATGTGCAAACACAGTATTATCCAAGTTTTTATCCTTGACATAAAACACATTACTTTTGCAATTGCAAATAAAGTACTCCCTCCAAGTACTAAATGTGTATTTCTCAATCACCTTAAAGTAATAAAATTTCACATAAAAGTATACATTTATTAAGTTTCAAGGAAGTTGAAACTTATCCTTTCTACTTTTATCCTTATCCTTTCTACTTTTTATTTTTCTATTTAAAATACACTGAACTTGGAAGTATCTCCCAAAATAAAGAAAAAGTTTACACAATATTTTATGAAGAATGATGACCAATTAGAGAAATTTAGTTAATACTTCTGTGAATGAAATGTAGAATATAACAATCCATTTTTAACATCTACACAGATTAAGTTGCTTTATCTCTCTGGACACTAAAAACTAACTTCTGAACTAAAAAAGGCATTACCTGGAAATAACCTATGTGATGCCTCCACTCTAATTATCATTAGGTTTCACCTGTCAAGTAAAAATAGTATACACTCCAGGAGATACTTAAAAGATTTTAGCATACCTGAACAAGGAATCTTGGCAGCCATTATGAACTTAAGGACAATAATGGTATTTAATATTGAGAAGCTAAAGTAGACTTTAATATGGATGACAGACGCTTAAAACACTTCATTTAGGGGTGCCTGGGTGGCTCAGTGGGTTAAAGCCTCTGCCTTCAGCTCAGGTCATGATCTCAGGGTCCTGGGATCGAGTCCCGCATCTGGCTCTCTGCTCAGCGGGGAGCCTGCTTCCTTTCCTCTCTCTCTGCCTGCCTCTCTGCCCCTTTGTAATATCTGTCTGTCAAATCAATAAATAAAATCTTTAAAAAAAAAATTAAAAAAAAAAAACAAAACACTTCATTTATACTTACCTCCAAATCATCACAGTTGTTACAGTCTTTGCAATTCAAGGGGACATCATAGTATGGCAACAAACTAAAATAAACCTATCATTTCTCCCCATTGCTTTTTGGTAGCAATGCAAACATTTTTATTAGAGGTTTTTCATACATCATAAATATTACATACCTTTCATCAAGGGATTAAATTATCTACCATAATCCTTCAACTTATGTATCTTAGAAATACATTTTTTAACAATCCATTTTATTTAATCAATGTCTCAAAGCAAATAATCAGACTTTAGTAGCCAACTCAACATGTAATATCTATGTAATTAATACCAAGCAATTTGTGGCTGATTATAGCAATGGATATTTTGATGGGACCATGTGTGAGGCTCTCATGTGAAAGTAATGAAATTGATATCATTCCTGAAGTTTTGTTTATTTATAACTTGCTTAGAGATATCAGGAAAATTTTATTTTATCCAAACACTATGTACTGTAAATAATGGCATAATCAAGACACAAGACTCTCCTGGCCTAATGTGATTCTCAGCAGAGCAGATGTAGTTCGTACTTAGTAGTCTAGACAAAATACAAGGAGATTTATTTAAAGTCTATCTTTGCCAATACTCCTGTGATGGCTTGGCAAAGGATTTACAAATTGACAACTCAAATGTCCCTTTAAAACATACATAAAATCCCTGACAGAAGTACTACCCAATCCATCAAGAGCCCATCAAATTCAAGTAAAAACCAATATAGTCATTTAAGAAAACCAACAAAATACTTACAGGCAATTGAATTATTAAACTATTGAGTAAACCAAAATGAAAATCACATAAATAAGACTTCTATTTTTTTTTTGTCTCACTCCATGAATTTACACACAAGATTAGTGTTAAACTAATATTTATAATTATCACCTTTGTTAAACAAAATAGATTGGTCTTATTAAAAAAAAATGTAAATCATAGCCAAAGGGACATTTGTTGTCTCTGCAGAAATCATTACCACTGCCATAAAGTCATACCCCATTTCTAAATTATAACTTCATTTGGGAAAAATCAAAGACTTTCTATTGACGCAAATTAACAGTACTAGTCTAAGTTTTGTTATTATTTCTTTTATGATGTTAAAATATTCCAGATTCTTCCTCCATGCCCTGTAGCTTCAAAACATACTCCAAGTGGCAATAACTTCTTTGAGACCCCCCCTTGAAGATCCAAGACTGTCACAGATTACAGACCAACCATTAGGTCTCTAGGATTCCAGCAATTATGGTAGTAGGGAAGAGGGGCCACCTGTCTACTCTCCAATCCATTCATTTACCTACCCACCTATTCATCCATGGGGTCTATTACCCATCTACCCACCCATGAGTTTACCTACCTAATCAAACACATCCAACTGTATCCTGTGATATGTGATGGGGATAGTAAGATAGACCTAGTCTCTAAAGTTCACACTTTTGAGTCTGGGAGAAATACCTGGCAGATTTGTTGTTCATTCTTATACATATTATATTTCCATTATTCATTCAAGTCTTGTACATGAGGAACCTACTAGACATAATATGAAATGATGTGGGTTTTTTTTTTTTAAAGGATAGCATTACTTTAGGAGAACTGTAAAATTCTTTGAGAGGTAAATAAATTAGTAAATACAATTAGGAATGGATAGAAACTTATTTTGAAAGTCTATTTTCTAACTTTTGCATTTTACAAAATTTTACATTCACAAGGCTATTCTCCACTGGATAGGAAACCACAATAAGGTATAAACCACAATAGGGTATAAACCACAATAGGGTATAAACACAATAGGGTATAGGTTTATACCACAATAGGGTATAAACTATGCAACCATATTATAGGATAATATGGTTGAGACTGTAACCCATTTATTCCAACTTCAAACAAGAAATACAAGTTATTAAAGTAGAGGCTTAACTCACTGGTAAAACATCAGCTTTAGTCCTCTTTGTATTTATTCTCCTGTGATTCGCAGAAAAGTTTTGAAAAAATTTTATTTTATTTTTTTACATTTCTTATCTGTAAATTTCATCTTGGATCAAAATCTTATTTAGGCTTATCAGGCAATAATGGCACATTTTTCTTGGCTAATGGCATTATGCAGATACTAATCATGTTTTAGAAGTGGCCAAGCATGGTAGATTAGTAATACACTTCGTTCTCTTAAGCAAAGTTCATACTTGACCAAATGAAACACACCGAAAATCCCAGTGAGAGGAGGAAATCAAGAAAATCAGGTCCGTCAACATAGAAGAAATAAGAGGATCTTAAAAACACTGCTATAATTTTCAGAAAGTACCTATAACTTTTGTCAGAGAATCACATTTTTTCTTATTTTATGATAAGAAATTACAGCTATCAACTTGGACTCTATGTCCATTGTCCTCCTAATGTATGAGGAGGACACAAGAAACAGGATTTGGCTGAGGTTGATCACAGAAGAGCTGATGACTGTATGCGCCATGTTGTTGAAGTCCCCAGGGCCACACAGTTTACCAACATCCAACAGAGCTTGGATGTTATGATTAGCTCAAGAACTGCTCTAGACTACCTGTGAAGGATACAATGTAGCTTCTAAAAGCTTTTGGATGTCGCTGATATAATACAAAGTGGGGGGGGTGGTCTTATCTGAAACAGGCAGGGAAATTGCTCTGTTTTAGAAAATGCACCAGCACGTGATTGTGAGAGTGATCATCTCCAAGCATGTAAGGGCTAACGGTAAGGATCTGTGTTTGTTTTTACCTTGTAACTCCTATTGTCTGAGCCAGATTCTCCCAGAGACCTTATTTTATTCCGATTACTGCAACATCACTGCCAATGAATGTAGAGCTGACTTGGTCACTCCTCTGCTCAAGTCAGCCAAGAGAATATTCTGTTGCAGAAAGCAACATTTGCCTCAAAGGCTTGGAAGCCAAGGGAAAAACTGAGACACATACAAGACAATAATATATAAACCAACTAACTTGGCCTCTCAGGAAAAGCATCTTCACCCTCATCAAATTGTGTATCATCTGGCAATATAAATTGAAAATCTATTTATAGAGTAGTCCAGCTAAATGTTTTATTGCTAAAACAGAAGTAGTAAGGGTCACAGAATGCAAAATCCTAGGAAACACATTTTTTTTTCTGGGGGCCGTTTCGTATGCTCTTGACACAGATTACTTTCTTGTCAATGGTTCTTTTGTCTTTCTTAAAACTACATCTGTACAACAACTAGGTCACCTTGAATTTCAAGCACAACATTGCCTATAAATTTAATTTTACATCATATTATCCATAATTACCAGAAACAGGAGGCAGGTGTGACCCTACTGTCACGCTAGAGGGCTTGAGGACTGAATGGGCTAAGACTCGCTGAAGGCTACAGAGTCTGAGTTGACAACAGGCTGTAAGGATGACCTGGCTATTAAAATATTATTGCAATCACACGCTTCTTTAAGAAGTAGTACTTCCAAATCAAGAGGAGGAATAGCCCATTCCTCTGAAGAACTTACTCCCTCTCTGGATTCCATCTTTCACAGCACACAGAATACAGACCATGTACAGAGGGCAAACAAGAAAGCAAGCAACCAATCTGAAATTTATGTCCCATGAATTCTGGAATGATTTCCTTGGAGAAGAAATGCCAGAGAAAGGCTTACAGTCTGTGTATAAATATTCAAAGGTCATCTAGTAAAATCCCCAACAGAAGACTTGCTCTAGGTGAAAGGGAAAAGTTTTTTGGTTTTGGCTTTTTAGGTTTTTAAATATCATTGGGGTTACCAAGAAAGAATGGGATTCTTTCTAATGTAGTGTGATTCATATCATGTCAGTGTTCTAGGCTACACAATGGCCTCATCATTTACCAGTTGCATTGTTAAAGGGACATCCGAAGTAGGAAGGTAGCTGAATGGAAGGTCCCTTTTAAATCCAAGACTCTGTCATTAAGGTCATGCAGTTTGGCAGAGGAGCAGCCAATATCAGAACTCAGATCTAGGCAAATTTGCTCCTGCACATCCTTTAACGTCGGAATTCTTGGCATACCTGATTAACAGGACTTTCCTCTGATCTACTTTCCAGAAGGCCTAGGGCTCTCTTTCTGATAGAGCTGATGCTATTTGCTTCCTTAAAAAGGTTTGTAAGTCCTAAGCCTCAGAGAACTTAAGTCCAATCTGTCTGAAGTGACATATTCTGGCCCCCAATCTTGGTCTATTCAGTCTCCTAATCATTCTGTTTGAAGAATCTTCCTTCCCTGAGTGAACCCCCTTGTTACAAAGGCTCTGGACCCCAGAGCTAGAGCTGTGACACCAGGTCTTCCTCCCTGTTTCTAAAAGCCATCTTTGTTTTCATCTTTTTTCCATGTGGAATTCCATATAAGAGTTTCATTTTTAAAAGGTGTAGCTTTAAAACACCACCCCCCTCTAGATACACGTGAACCTGACCATGTGGTTTAACATCACTATTTCTAGTACTTCCAGGCCTGACTGCCTTTACATGTCCCCCCTCATCTTCCCCGTTCCCCTCCTCACAAATGCCAGTTCACCTTTCATGGCTCTCCAACAACTGCATCCTTCTTCCACGAAGGCGTCTTCAATTCCTAAGGCTGCATCATTTGCTCTCTACGTGTTCCCATTCTATCCATGCCTCTCTTCTAGCACTTATACCTCTAAAATAGTTAATACTCAACAAGCTGCCCCACATATGGTGAGCTCCCCGGGGCCAGGTGTATCCTGCTTTTATCCTTCTAACTCCTGCACTGAGCGCAGTCGCAACTCAAAAGTTGGAGTGAATGATAGCCACTGGTTTTCGATTTGTAATCTATACCTTCTAGTATTGTATTCAAGACTCAGGAGAATTCTGTAATAATAACCATGTTTGATATTGTCCCTATGTTTCTGAGCAACATTGTTTCATGACTCTTCAATTAGAAATAATCAGTTTTTGTGATCAAGGAGAGAGTTAAAAGGAGGGAAATTTTCTTTAGGAAATGATCTCTACAGACATGATGATGAAAGTCCTGGAATAAGAAACTTCCAATTAGACGGGCCTCTCCAAATGTCTGACAGCAAAGAAACTCTTATTATTATTTTTTTAAATTAAGACTACATTTTTGGGGCACCTGGCTGGCTCAGTTGAAGACCATGCAATTCTTGATCTCCCGGGTGTGAGTTTGAGCCTCATGTTGGGTGTAGAGATTATGTAAATAAACTTTTAAAAAAAGACGACATTTTCATCATAGAGAAAAGGTACCATGGGCAATGCACTGTTAGGCATACTGTGTGCACTGCTGCATTTAATACGACACTGCAAATTAAGGTTGATCTATTACTTCCACTTTATAAACAATGACTGAAAAGTGGAAATATTAAAATCACCGAGTCTCTCAGGACCAGTAAATCTGATAGTCACCCCTGTTGCATCTTGACTGGTCCATTCGTTCATTTATTCTTTACCTCTATTTACGGATTTGTTCGTATCAGCATACAGTATGTGCCTTTAACATACAAAAGTTTCCTGCACGTTCCTAACTTGGACAGATTGCGGATATGCAATTTCTAATTCCAAGATGTTTGGATTTTGAACTTAGAAACAAGTCACCTTAGATCAAGCCACATTTTTACTTCAAAAGAAGATAGAATTGCATTTGGAAAAAACATCCTTCCCTCCTGATTGTATAAAATACAATGTGCCCAACAACAGGAGGCGTACTCAAATCATTTTCTTGGGCTATTTTAAATAACACTATTGTAATATATTTTAAAATATTGGTTTATATTTTGGTTGCAAAATCTTTAAGTTCTGAAAAATCTCCACAAACAGTAACCGATATCATATAATAAAATGTGACAATTTCAAATTTCTATTCTTTTTAGTTTGATATAATTTTATTTCAAACTACTTCTAACACATGTAAGGCGATTTTGGATTTCAAATTTCCTTTTTGGTTTCGTTTGTTTTAAAATGTACCTCTCTAGCCAAGATTTTGGTAAGCCAAATTTCAGACTAAGAACACATTTTAGAAGTTTCCTCAATAATTCAGAATGAATGCAGTAACCCCAGTAATATCACTACTTGTTAGCTCAAGGATTTGGCTATACCGCAAGTTACATCATGTTCCTGGAAACGTAACTGCTGGGACACAGTCAAACCTGGGTCACTACAGCTTTGCCTGCACCGATGATGGTGTTGCTACCCCCAACACTGGTTCTATACAGTAGTTCCTTGGACACAGAACGGGAAGTAGATCATTATTAATTACAATTGCCTAACAAAACAAATTGCTTGAAAGGTTCGCTAGGAAGAATGTTGTGGCTAGAAACCATCCCCACCTCTCTTCACAACATTTACCTAAATTTGTCAAATCAAACTCCAACATTCTCCTGAAGTTTGTAATTCTGTGTCCTCTTCATTTACTCCAGGTGTTCAACTGTGATTTGCGCATTCTATCAAATACAGATCAAGGCAATATATCATGGCAACTTTATTCTACATCAAATACAGGTTATCTAACTTTAGAGTAAGTAGGTTAGGAGCCAAGGAGGAAAAAACCACCATAACTAGGTCATTATTTCTGTTCTGGGTAGTCTTCACGTTGCAGAAGTAATAATATGGGAGCTGAGCAGAACCTGCCAAGGTTGTAGGTTCAGAAAGTGTTCTCCATCTGCCTCTTGGATAGGGAGAGAGAGACTGAGTCACTGTTTCTCTGTAATTCTTCACTGGGATACAGAGGACCAGCTCACCTGAAGGAAATGTTCAAATCAGAATAAAAGAAGAGTCATCTCTCCAGGTCCAAACAATTTCTACAGTTCTTTCCGTTATTTGATTGATATTTCCTGCATAACGTAGGACAGACTCCTCACACAGGGGCACTTATGAGACCACGATTATATGTGTCATAAAAACAACAGTTCAAAATATCTACATTTTCACATAGTTCATGGTTTCCATGGGGACTGAGAATAAACAGGCCTATAAAGAAGGACTAACTCCAGTATTCTTATTGTGTAACCATTCGGTAGTAAGCACTCCGAGACCAAAAAAATAAAAGTAGCGCTCGCCCACACGGAACATACAATTACATTAAAAATAGCATAAAAGAGTTTGATCACAAAAAGCAACGTGAAATATATAGCAGTTTGAATGAAAAACAGGAAAGACCCCGACACAGGACTAATTGCTAGATAAAAGACACAGGCAGTAGGGTGTTTTAGCGATTTGGAGAAGGAAGTGATCACTTTAGACCAGTTAGTCAAAAATAAAACAAAACAAAAGTCAAAGAACAGATGAGAGATGGGATGGGTTTTAGTGATTTTTCAAGAACAGGCTAAATTTGCATAGACGGATAAACGGCAGGAAGCAAACAGGAGTGAAACTGTGCGGTTTACTGGAGAACAACAAGTAAGCCAGGCTGATACAACAGCTGAATGAGGAGAGGAGTGGACAGGGAGGCCACACGGCTGGCAGCCTACCTGCGGGAGGGCCTGGGCAGCCATGCGCAGGAGGCTGAACCCGGTCAGGGGCCCAGGTTGGCTCCGGGGCTTCATGTTTCTATGATCACTCAATAACCCAGAGAACTAGGTATTCGGATCAGGACACTCAGAGGTGAGGAGACCTGCTCATTAGTGGAGACACCACAACCGCTGGCTCTTGATGAGTAAAGTCACTGCTCTTGCCAGTTGGGGGTTCGGAACGGGGATTTTTTAAAGAAGGGAGTGATGTAAACAATTTAGTATCATGGGAAGCATCGTGGAGCCAGCTGGTGTTGAGGGACTGTATTAAACAGAACCGGTCAGCAGTGCCACTTAAAGGTTCAGTCATAAGAGGGAGACTGATTCGTTCATGCAACCACGAAAGAGATCAATGTCACTAGACTAATCCCAGTTTGGCAAAATTAATCAGTATCTCAGTCATGTTTCTCTCTGTGTGCTGACCTCATTCTCTCCTACTGGCCATTTCCCTCCATCCCGGGGGAAGGTGTCTGAGCATGGAGAAGGGAGCCAGCATCTTAGCCACCACAGAGACAGACAAGACCCCTCTCCTAGCATCTTTGAAGAAAACCTCAGGAAAGGATTCTGATTGGCTATCTCTGTGGCCAGGAGGGAAGTGCTGAAACTGACAAGGAAAGCAGAGTCTTAAAATACTGTGTTGGGGGAGGGGTGAGGAGGAAGTGCCCCAAAAGGATATGGGATGCTGTTCTCAGAAAATAATGAAGACGGGTCGCTGGAAAGGCAACATTTACTACAACTGGTAAACACTCAAGGCAAACTAAATCATTGGGATCAAGTCTTCCAAGACTGAAGACTATAGAAATGGCATTGATTATGCATTTTTATTTGCAGATCGGTTACAGTTATATAAGCATTGCTTACCATTCTAATGCTAAGCTGATTTCCAACTTTATCCTGTATCTTTCTCTACTGGCTTACATCCTGCTTTAGTAACTGCTTTGGAAAAGATCTGTTTTGTTTCCCATGTTTTTATAATATACTACCTCCATACTCCATCACCTTTCAATTAAAGTTCTATACTGCCTATTTATATTCTGCCCCCCACCCCCGCCATCTTCCCAAAAGGGACAACTGGCCTTTTATTAGGGTGACTGTGTAATGGGGAAAAGGAAATAGGAGGGCTTTCAGAGATTAGTGGACTGTGGCTCTGAGCTAACACTAGTTGTAAGACATCAAAATCATCTCTGTAGCCCACTGGAGACTTTGGGGGGTCAGGCAATCAATGGAATTTTACCTCAAGCTGTTTTACACATGGTATAGTGGGTCTCCAAACCCAATCTGAAGTTATTTTCCCATTTCTAGAATACATAGCTGGAATAAACATATTTAGCAAATGGCAGAATCCCCATATTGGTTGGGATATAAAATCTATTTGGTGTTCTTATCTTTTTTTGCCTTCCATTTTGAGGGATAGACGTTCTGTATCTGTATATTAAGAAGTCCTTTGATTTTACAGGTAAGTGCCTGTGTCTACATGCACATCTAGAGATACAGACATATAGAGGCAAATGTTGTGCTACTTCAACAATAAGGATCTTAGGGGCGCCTGGGTGGCTCAGTGGGTTAAAGCCTCTGCCTTCGGCTCGGGTCATGATCCCAGAGTCATGGGATCGGGTCCCGCATCGGGCTCTCTGCTCGGCGGGGAATCTGCCTCCTCCTCTCTCTCCCTCTCTCTGCCTGCCTCTCTGCCTACTTGTGATCTCTGTCAAATAAATAAATAAATGAAATCTTAAAAAAAAAAATAAGGATCTTAAATAATATTGTTGTAATACTAGAGATACCAAGAAACCAGGTGTTCCATGTTTTCCTAGGCTTATTTCGTAAGCAAATGGAGGCTAATTTGATTAAAGCAGCAGCAAGCATTTTGAGATTCTATAATGGCAGAGAAACTGTTCGGTAAAATACAGTTCCTATTTTTATTTTTATTAATTTTTTTAATTTTAAAATACAGTTTTTAAACTGTGGCTTGAATGTTGCCCTTGTGAACAACTTGATCCCAATAAGAATGAAGAGACAAGTTGAAGCCAGCGATTACCGAAACGGACCCCTCACTGGTGTGTTCAGACAGCACTGTGCTACTTTTTCTTTTCCCCTCTGCCCCTCCAGCCATGTGCGGGCAATTTTCTCCTTGTGTCGGTTAACACTCTTCCTCATCTGGATTGCCTTCAACTATGTGACAACAAAGAACTCCAGCACTGAAATAGCAGCAGCTACATATCCTCTGCATGACAGTGTAATTTCTTCTGCCTTAAGGCTGTGTCTAGCACTGAAATCAGAGTCTGTTTACTTCGATCTGGTGCTACATTACACTGGGAGGGATTTAACTCTTCCTTATAAACACACAGGGGAATTATCTCTCGGCTCTGTTTAGCTTAGAACTGGAGATGAAATTGTGCAGTTCTTTCTGCTGCTGAGCCAGTCATGCCATTGAAAAAAACTTACCTTCCTACTTCATTAGACAAGCAAGAATACTGTGCTGTCTCTTAAAATACTCAGCAACCCAATTATGAGAACCAGCGCAGAACATTTTTGGTGGCAATGAGTCCAGGAAATGAGTCTTGCAGGTTTCCCATTTGACTTGGGTGTTTAGTTCTCTCTTCAGATGTTTCTGCTAGGGAATCAGCACTTCTGAATTAAAGAGTTTTACCAAAGAAAAGTTGGCTAGGGACAGTATGTATGTGTAAAGCTGTGTTGATTATCAAAACATTCTAAGTGACTCTGTTCCTTTATAAACCAGTGTTCTATAATCTCCCATTCAGAAGAAGCCAGTCATCTTTAACACCACTTTCCGTCTTACCCATAATCAGCTAGTAATCTCTGTGTCTACTGGATTCTGCCTCTGAGACCTTCTCTCAGCTGTCCCGTCCTCTCCATGCCCAGTTCTATCTTTTAGTTTCTTATAATCTCTTGCCCAACTCTTTAGAAGAGTCTACTAATTTAATTCTCAACTTCCGTCCCCCCCGACCCAAGTTCATTTTCTAAATTTTGAGTAAATATCACAATCCGGTTTTAAAGACTTCTATAAATCCCACCACACAGAGGCTCATGGATATACTCCCCACACAGAGAACAGCTCCTGGCACAGAATAGGTACCTAATGTTTGTTTAATGAATGAGTATACTCTCCATTGTTGGGGGTATGAGAAGCCACTATTTATTGAGTATCTCTAACGTGGTACACATGTGAAGTCTCCAGCACTTGATCTCTACGTACCCCTGTTGTTTAATTCTCATAAAAACAAGTTAGATATTAACATTCTCATTTTAAATATGAAGAAATTGAGGCTATGAGCAATGATATAACTTTCCCAAAGTCACAAGACTAGTAAATAGCAAGGCTGAAGTCTGAAGCCTGAATTTTTTTTTAGCCTGAACTCTTAATCTAATCTACCCGTAAACCTTAAAGTTTAAAGTTTTCTTCTTGTCCCCTTGAATTGTTTTAGTATTTTACAATATTATTTGATATAAACAGAAGAATACATGCAACGTCTATGAATTACAGAGTCGGAAGGATAGAAGGAAGGAAGGAAGGGAGTGAGGAGGGAAGGGAGGGAAGGGAAGCAAAGGTGAGAGAGGAAGGAAGGAAAGAAAGGAACGAACAAACAAGCAACACGGTTTTAAAAGTAGGGGGAGGTCCCGTATGGACACCTTACCAAATAGGAAAATAAACGTAGTAAAAATGTTCAACATCATTTGACATTAGGGAATTGCAAATTAAAACAACAAGGAGATATCACTACACATTTATTAAAATGGCTAAAGTCCAAAACATCACCACCACCAATTCCTGGTAAGGATACAAAACAACAGGAACTCTCATTCATTGCTGGTGAGAATGTAAAAGTGGTACAACCACTTTGGAAGACAGTTTGGCAATTTGTTACAGAACTAAATACAGTCTTAACATATGACCCAGCAGTCATGCTTCTAGGTAATTACTCAAGTGATGTGACAACTTATGTTCCTAGTAGAGCCTACACCTACATGCGAATGTTTACAGCAACTTTGTGTATTATTGTAAAAACTCGAAGCAACCAAGATGCCCTTCAATAGGTGAACTGATAAACACGTATGGCCATACAATGGAATATTACTGAGTGATAAAAAGAAATGAGAGCTATCAAACCATGAAAAAAACATGGACCCATCTTAAACGCATACTGCGAATAAAATAAGGCAGTCTGAAAAAGCTACATATTGTAGGATTCCAATTAGGTAATATTTTGGAGAAGGTAAAAATACAGAGGCAGTAAAGATCAGTGGTTGTCTCCTTCAGAGTGGGAGAATTAAGTAAAACATGGGGATTTTTTAAGGAGGTGAGATTATTTTGGAGGATATTATAAAGGTAGATACAAGACATTAGGCATTTGTCAAAATCCATAGAGCTTTACAACACAGAGTAAATTCTGATATATGCAAATAAAAAAACAACCAGAAGATTGAGGGTCCCAGGATGGAATACAGAAAGTGACAGATGAATCAAACTGTACTAAAAGTATATGAAACAACCACACCAAAGGATGTAAAGGCATAAGATGTTGACCTAAGTAACTTTGGCAGTAAGCAGTTTGGAAGACCAAAACCAAAGGGAGCTATATGTAAGAATTACATCCCAGTTAATTACATTGTTTCTCACAGGGGTATAAAGGAACAACTGTGAAACCACTATAATACATGTATACTGAAACTGAACAATTATATCAATGGATGGGGAGATCCAGGTCTCACTGCTGGAGAATTAAGTTACAATACAAGCAAGGGTGAAAGGCTAAAATGATTCATAGAGAAATGAATTAGAGCTGAATTAGTGTGAATTCATATTTAGCTTAATAGAGATACCAAAGGTTATATATAAAAATATTTACAGATATATGTATATGGTTAGCGTATATACGTGTATTTCCTCGCTCTGTCAAGTGAGAGGACCTAGCAGCAACTATGTTTCGATAGCAATGAGCACACCAACCCCAGAATCCAGTGTCCTCGCATCTACTCTCCAATAAAAGGAACCAGGGCTCCTTCGAGAAATGGTTCATTCTAGGGCTCGGTAGGAATTATACCAGATGAGTCTGGAGCACCTTGGAGTACCAGACATTTAGGAAGTGCCCCTCTAAAAAAGCCCTAAAATATAAAAAGTCCTGCAACCCCCAAAACTTGACAATGATAAGGGTATGTCGAAAGAACATCCTACCAACTAAAAACTAGAACAAATCAAGCAACAATATATGGTTATATTATAATCCAAAGTATGAAATAAATATCCAAGTCCATATTCATATAATTGAATAGATAAAATAAAAGGGGGTGTGGGGAGAGAAATGTTCCATGCAAAAGAATTCCAAATAATTTATGAAGATACTCCCTTCTTAAAATGCTTCTCCTTAAGGAGGTAGAGAGTGACTCCTCACTCTTACAGCATGGCTCTGCACAGTGATGTCCTTCCAAAGAGGATGGTATGAAAAGGGGAGAGTAACTACCATGGGAAAACCTGATAAACACTATCTCTGGCAGTTGATCAAAGTCAGTATCAATAGTGATAAGACATGCTGATAGGATATGGCCTTGATAGGATGTGATGTGGCCCTTTTGCCACTGTGATGGTTGGTCCTCCTAAGTCTAATCATGAGATAAAAACATCAGACGAGTTCCTACTAAAGGACATTCTATAAAATACCTGGCCATATCAAGACTGTCAAGGTCATCAAAAACAAGGAAAAAAAAAAACATAAAAAGAAAACAAGTCTAAGAAGACTTTACAGAGGAGAGAAGCCTAAGGAGACATGATAACTAAATGTAATATGGGATCTTGAGTGATCCCCAATAACAGAAATATTAGGTAAAAAAAGAAAAAACAAGGAAGCCTGTCTGAATAAACTATGAACTTTAGTTAATAACAAGGTATCAGTATTAGTTCATTCATTGTGACAAATGCACGACACTAAGATAATAGGGGAAACAGAACTTTCTGTAATATCTGTGATAATTCTGCCCATCTAAAATCATTCTAAATTATAAAATTTAAATAAATACCTATGTATTTACGAAAGTACCTATAAATGTACCACCCGATCAAGAACTAGAACATTATCTATAACCTTACCTCCAGCCTCTGCACCTTCCCTCTCCCTGCCTACCTGCTTCTCCATGGTGTTTAACAAAGTCATGATGCTGAATTTTGTGATTATTACTTCTTTCCTTGTTTTGTTATGGTCTTACCATACAAGCATACTGGCATGCCTTTAAAACTTTTGCTCATTTTTGAGCTTTATAAAAATAGCACTGTACTTTTACACTGTCTTCTGAGACTTACATAAGTAGATTATGAGAAAGTTTATTACAGTACTGTTTATAAGAGCAAAATCTAGAAACAGAACAACCGTCCCAGAGCAGATGCATGAGTAAGTAAATCACAGTATATTTACACAATGACACAGTGATACTACACAAAAGTGAAATATATGAACTATAGATGATCATGTTGGTAACTTTATGACAATGTTGGATGAAAACATGTACAAGCTTTCATCTGATGCAGAAGGCCCTTTCCAAAGGGCTATAATCTACACCGACCTCATTTCCTTGAAACCCATATTCCAGTCACACCAAACTTCCCAGTTATCTAAACATACACTCTCTGATACTCACCTGCCTTCTTTTTATAAAAGCTGTTTTGAGATAGGATTCACCCACATAAGGTATACAATTCAACAGCTTGTTTATTCAATAGAGATGTGCAACCACTAGCATACTGTTTTAGAGTACTTTTCTCACACCACAAGAAATCCCTCAGCCTTTAGTAGTCATGTCCCATATCCTTCGACCCTATCTCCAGCCCTAGGCAACCAATAATTTACTTTCTGTCTCTCTGGATTCTGGACATTTCATTTAAATGGTATCCTAGAACACGTGGCCTTTGGTAACAGAGTTCCTTCACTCAGCATTACGTTTTCACGATTTGTCTACATTGTGGGATGTATCAGTACTCATTCCTTTTCATTGCCAAATATGATTCTGTTGTATGGATACACACACTTGCTTTTGTATACCCAGTTTCTTCCGCCATTAGTGTCTTCGTCTTGCTCTCCACCTGCCAAGTTCCTACTTACTCACTCCTGAAAGTCCATGTTTGAGACCCCAATTCCCATGGCTCTCCATTTAAGCATTATTATTGTACTTTTCACACTGTATCATAATCCATGTATCCCTCCTCCCCCGTGCACTAGTGAACTCTGGACTCCCTAGGCACAGGGAGAGAACTTTATTCATCTTCAGGTTTGTAGGACCTGCAAAGGTTGATCAACTGTAACAACTGAACAAATATTTTTTGAATCAGTGAATGAGTAGATTTGTCCTACATTCATCCAGTTTACACTTATTACACAAAAGGAGCAGGTAAAGTGTGGAAAGAGTATATACTAATCCAGTGTTATGACCTCAAACATGGGTTGACACAGGATTTCTGTATTTCAAAACTTGATGGCCTAGGACAAGTTGCTTAACCACTCCAAATCCCATCTGAGACTTGAGGGTGATGCTATCACACTCATTCAGTTACTGACTCTATAAAGTTACTTTTGTAAAGAATTTAAAACAATGGCAATAGCCATTACCAATAATAAAGCCTATGAACAGAGGGGTGGAGGAGGGAAGAGGGACCTTGAAGAACATCTGGTCCTAATACCTCATTTTCCAAATGAAGAAATAGAGAAATGGAGAGATTAGGGGAGTTTCTAGAGGCCACCTGGCCTCTTGAGGTGTGATGGGATGGAAGGACACCCCAGTGCGGCAGGACAGCAAGCTCCAGGTTGCAGACTCCTGGCTCCGCCTCTTAGTAAAATGTCCTTGGGCAAATTACTAAACGATCTGAACTCCAGTTTCCTCTGAGCATAAGAGGACAATAAATGCCTCACTTACAGACTTTTGAGAATTAAATGCAAAAGGGCTTCTGGAGGCTCTTGATAATGGTGGTGGTGAGGAGCACACAAGTGATTGACACAATGACAAATTAATGACCTGGCAGACAAAGTTCTGGAATGAAGGAATGTTAAGTCCCACAAAAAAGAAGCTAGAAATTTTAAAGGGGAGATTTTAGGAAAAGAGCTCTACATTTCAGGAAAAGTGCTCTACAGTCAGTCAGGCCAAAGTTGGAACAGTACCTTGTAAACAACAGTGGGTAAAATAATGTGGGATCTTTAGGAATAGATGTTCATGAAACTAAAAATTACTGTTCATCTTGTCGTCTCTTCTAACTGGCTGTTCTTTAAACTTCCCAGTATTTTCTTTCTGATATTCCTGGAGCAGATCCTAAGGAAACAAATGTTCCCTCTGAAGCCTCTGAAAGACTATCAACATGGTTTTCCTTCAAAAATGAACACCTTAAGGCTGGCAACAAACTTCAAGGTGAGGAAGCAGGTGTTAACACAGAACCATGCCATTGTTTAAAAAGAACATTCTGTTCCCATCATGTCTTCCTGACGGTGTGTTTGGCTATTTACTAAACAGGGGCTCAACCCTCATCATTAATGAAATAGTAGCATTTTCAAATTGTAATGGGTCCGTCAGCAGCTGTAGGTCACCATCGAAAGCACAGGCAGTCTCTCGGTCCCTATAACTGGATAATGCATGAAGAGGACAGAAACTCTAAAGATAACACACTGGCATTTTACCTCCCTCTCCTCTTATTTACTGGTTCCCTTAGTTCTATCCAAGATGGATTTTCAAAAAGGTTCCTTATACTTCATTTTTTCCATTCAGTTTTTAGCCTGGCTGGTTTACATGGATTCTTTGTTAATTAAACAAGTATTTATCGAACTCTATTTTACACTGGGCAGTCTTCTGACTGATGCAGACAAAAAAAAAAAAATGGATGCCTTTCTCTCGAGAACATAGATTCTCATGAGATGGGATAAGGAATAAATGAATGCGTAATGTGTGAGAAGGTGTTATGGAGAAAAAATAAAATGGTAAAGGAATAAAGAGTGATTGAGGGCAGGGACATGGGGGTAGGCCTCTTTAATAAGGAGACAGCTGAGAAAATTCCTCAAGAAGTGGCAGAGTGAGGGGTGCCTGGGTGGCTCAGAGGGTTAAAGCCTCTGCCTTCGACTCAGGTTATGATTCCAGGGTCCTGGGATCAAGCCCTGCATCAGGATCTCTGCTCAGCAGGGAGCCTGCTTCCTCCACTCTCTCTGCCTACTTGCGATCTGTCAAATAAATAAATAAAATCTTTAAAAAAAAAAAAAGGTGGCGGAGTGAGCCACGGGGATATCCGAGCAGAGGAATGGCAGGTGCAAGATCTCTGAGCTGAGATTTTACTTACCAGGTTTAAGGAACGGGAGGAGGACAGTGTGGCTAGAGCTGATGGAGCAAAAGGGGCAGAGCTAGAAGATTAGGCCAAGAAAGTGGGAGAGTCCAGATCATAGAGCACGGGAGGAGGACAGTGTGGCTAGAGCTGATGGAGCAAAAGGGGCAGAGCTTGAAGATAAGGCCAAGAAAGTGGGAGAGTCCAGATCATAGAGCACTGCTAATTTTACCATGAAGAGCCATGGGACAGTTTTGAGGTTATCGTGTGATTTCATCTTGGAACACTTCCTCAGGTTACTGGAGAAACAGAGTGTAGAAGAGCACGGGGTGTGGGGAGAGATCAAGTAGAAGGTCAGAGACCATAACTATTGGACATGAGAAATCCTGGTGGTAGCAGTGGTGTTGGTGAGATGTGACTGGGTTGTTTTGTTTTTTTTTTTTTAAGATTTTTATTTATTTTTTTGACATACAAAGATCCCAAGTAGGTAGAGGGGCAGGCAGAGAGAGAGGAGGAAGCAGGCTCCCCGCTGAGCAGAGAGCTAGATCCCAGGACCCTGAGATCATGACCTGAGCCGAAGGCAGAGGCCTTAACCCACTGAGCCACCTAGGTGCCCCAAGATGTGACTGGGTTCTAAACATGTTTCGAAAAAATAATTTTTTTAAAAGATTTTATTTATTTATTTGACAGAGAGTGAGAGAGCTCAAACAGGCAGGCAGAGGGAGAGGGAGAAGCAGACTCCCCACTGAGCAGAGAGCCCAATGTTGGGCTTGATCCCAGGACTCTGAGATCATGACCTGAGCTGAAGGCAGTCACTTAACTGATGAAGCCACCCAGGCACCCCTGAAAAAATGATTTTAATAATACACTCCTTTACATTCAGCACAACACATTCCTCTTTAAACCCAGTCCAAAGTACACCTCCTCAAGAAAAGGCTTTATATAACTCTATCATCTCCTAGCCACTCATACATATCCCTCTCCTCTTCCTTTATTTATACTTGTAGTTTCTTTTTACTTACATAGCATAAAGGTCACCGTTGTCTCAGCTTAATGGAAATACAGGGGTCATTAAGTTGCCAAATGACATAACATGGCTACTTCCTAGGAAAGGACAGTGGAGCAGGCTTAAAGGCTGATAGATCTAGAAAACTTAGAGGAACTGGGGTGCCTGGCTGGCTCAGTCAGTGAAGCATGTGACCCTTGATCTTGGGGTTGTAAGTTCGAGCCCCACGCTGGGTGTAGAGATTACTCAAAAATTAAAAAAAAAAAAAAATCTAAAGCAAAACCAAAAAACAACCCTAGGGGAACTAATTCTTATTTGTTTGGGCCCTCCCTCTCATACCGTCTCCTCACTGTGAGGTGAGGCAACATCTGGCATGCTGTAAGATCAGTTCAAGCTGTTCTTATACATCCTCCAGTGTTTTTCAAAGTTTGCATTCAATACAGTCCAAGGACTTTAATTTTCAATTGACCACTTAACCCATTATATTTAGATAACGGTATGAATTTTTCATTTATCTCATTACTTGGTTAGAAAACCACAATATACTGGCCTTACAGTATTTATGCAAAAACAGATACAGAAAACAGTCCATTTTCTCTGGATAAATGTAAAATGTGAGAAAACATACAAAGGTTCTGGAGAGATACATACCACAGTCTCAACAGTTACCTCTAGGGAGTGAAGTGGGAAGTAGCACGTGAAAGTAGGGTAATTAAAGGAGACTTGGCTTTATGGTGATGTCTCACATACTTTTGACAATTATTTCTCACTGTAGATTTAATGTTTTAAAGGATCTATGTTAGTTATTTGGTACCTTTGGCATTACTGAATTAGATAGTAGTTATTCATGTGTGAAAAAAGGTTCATGGAAAATAAATACTTGTATTTCATATTCTATTTCTAGCCAAATATTGGAAAAAGTTAAAAAGTTCTTTTTCAAGCTTAGATTTTGAACAGAGTAATGGCACTGCTCACATTCTGGACCTTTGATAATGATGAAATGCAATTAAAAAAAATTTGATACCTTTTATCAGGTTGTACACCCTCTATCAGGTTCTACACCAGAAGAAAATCTCACTAACAGATTAGTGAAGAACAGAATTTGGGCCCAGGAATGAAAAAATGGGAATGATAGAGGCACATGGCTGACTGAGTCAGTAGAACAGGTGACTCTTGATCTCAGGGTCATGAATTCAAGCCCCCCATTGAGTGTAGAGTTTACTTAAAACAAAAACAAGAACGGAAGAAAAAAAAAAAAAAAGAAAAAGAAGAAGAAAAATGGGGATGGTAATAGTAAAACTAGGTTCTTAACTAGGAAGCCCATAAGAAACAGCAAGGATATAAAACTGGATACAAATTTTACCAGTAGCTAAAGGTGGAGAAATCTAGGCCTTACATACTCATGGTTTCTAGGAATCTATAGTTTCTAGAAAGTTGTTTAAATTCCCAGTTGTACAATCTTCCATCCTTAGCTCTCCAGGGGAGAATCATTTTATCACTTCTGAAGGAAATTCGTCCTACACGAGGCAGAGGATGTAAGGACAGAGAGACAAAGAAACGATAGTTCTGTATAAGGCAAGACATCACGAGGACACAGCTTTTGTACATCCAGCTGACTAATGCCTGGAGGGGCTGGGGCTGGCCACTAGTCTGCGAGCCTGTGGGGTGACAGGCTCATAGTTCCTAGAAACTACGAAGAATGTGCATCCGTTTTTATTGCGTGGTTCAACTGTGCTGGGAAACACCAAGCAGGCTTGGAGCTGCCAATGAACTTCCTTGGCCCGTGCTTGCCCGTGTCCACCATGAGCCACGCTCATTCCGCTGTCCTGACTGGTCAGCCGACAGGCAGCCCTAAGGCAGCACACCTGAAGCTGGAATCCGAGTGTGAGAGCAAAGCTCTACTCGAGATGCGACATTCTCACACAGGACTATGGCAAGCGAGAAGGCCGCAGAACCTGCCTTCAGCTTCCTTCAGGACCCTGATGGCGGCCAAGGTGTGCAGACACACGAGGCACACTCCCAGTTCTACCATGGGAACTCATTTCATGTTTCCATGTTTCACTCGAAACTGTCTAAGCGAGTTAGTAGAACTCATTATTTTGTCACCCAAAGGGTTTGCCTGCTACTTCTTGTTTTTATCTCAATTAATTTGTGTCTGCCGGACTAACACGAATTACCACTTCCATGTCTTGCACTTTTGATTTAAAAATAAAGCTAATTTGGGAGGTGTTTAAATCTTTATTAATATTTATACGGCCATTAACAGTGGCTAGGAGGTTAGCAAGCTTCTTTTTTAAAATTAGAAATTCTCCTTCCAAGACGGTCTCTTGGCTGCAGATTTCCCAACTCTGACCACATCATTTTTAACATTTTTCTTAGGGCACAAAGCAGAATTTCACTGAAGGTCATAGGAAAGTTGGTTTTGGTTTTCCCACCATTTATCTTGCCCATTCTGCTGAGTGAGTCAGACTCACATAATACATTTCTTTCTCTGACTTTCTTCAGAAATCCAGAGGCAGCTCTTTCCCCCTCCAGAAGTGCAGGGGTGCTGAGTAACAACCAAGCACTGTTCTTCACCGTCTGTTTCGTCTTCCTCCAGGCTGAACTTACACTGGGCAAGTGAGAGAAGAAATGCCACAGTATTCCAGTCTGATACCTCAGTACTGACGAAGGGATCATTCCTCAACAGAAAGGATACAAAGGGCACGATCCCTTCCAAATGTGGCCTGTGACCCCCGTACACTCTTCTGCCAGTTCCCCGACATCCACAACAAACAAACAAACAAACAAACAAAACCAATGCTCTTAGCATTTTAGCGCAGCTGCAGAAATCTCAGCAGGAGATGTGACCATCTACTGGGAGTAACAAGTCCTGGCCAAGTATTACGATTGGACAAATAAACAGAATTGGATCGTGTTGAGACAAACGAGCTTGGAGAACAAGCCGGTACGGCTGTACCTTTGTAAGGGCACGAAGCTCCACAGTGGCTTTCTTGAATTCTTATCCCAACTCTGCCACTTACTAGATGTGTCATCTGAGGCCTGGGATCCGGGCACTCTGCCTTAATTTCCTTCTTTGGAAAGTGGGGATAATATGACCTCTGCCAGAGGTCTGGAACTCTGGAAGTTGCCAGAGTACCGACGAGTCAACAGAAGAGAATATGCCAGTGCCCACTTGGGGCGCCACAAATTTGCTGAATGGGAATGTCTGCATGAAGTCAAACATTAAACTGAACAGCAAATCAGATACAATCCACATTAAGATGGTAGTACCTGTAAGTTCTTTCTATAGACAACTACAGAACTAAATAAAATGGAGAAGTGCAGTTTGAAACATAGGAGTTTTAAATTTTCTCTCCTCCTTTAAGAAAAAAGGCAGTGGGGTAGTACACCTGGGTGGCTCAGTCAGTTAAGCATCTGAACTGCGATTTTAGCTGGGGTCATGATCTTGGTTGGGGTAGTGCGATCGAGTCCTGTAGTGGGCTTCACGCTCAGCGGGGAGTCCGGGGCAGATGCTGTCTCTTCCTCTGGCCTTCCCCTGCTTGTGTGCTCACTCTCTCTCTCAAATAAATAAATCTTAAAAAAAAAAAAAAAAAGGCAAATTCAAAGGTAACTAAAACTACCTGATCTCTAAGGGAGACATGGCTATTGTGTTTAATAACTGATTTGCCAATAATGCTCATGTTAACCTGGCATCTTCCAAATATTGCTCAGTGCAATGTTAGCCAGTAAGGTAGCCACTAGTTATATCCTGCTACTAGCCCTGAAATGTGGCTGGTCCAAGCCAGGTTGTGCTGTTAAGTACAAAATCACATTTCATATCACAGTGCATGTCACATTTCAAAGACTTCGAAAATGAAACATCTCATTAAGAATTTTTAATACTGGGGGCGCCTGGGTGGCTCAGTGGGTTAAAGCCTCTGCTTTCTGCTCAGGTCGTGATCCTAGGGTCCTGAGATCGAGTCCCACATCAGGCTCTCTGCTCAGCAGGGAGCCTGCTTCCCCCTCTCTCTTGCCTGCCTCTCTGCCTACTTGTGATCTCTGTCAAATTAATAAATAAAATTTTCAAAAAAAAAAAAATTTTTAATACTGATTACATGCAGAAATTACAATGTTTGGAAATACTGGGCTTACTAAAATGGATTATTAAAATGTTACCTATTCTTTTTTTGTTTATTTAAATGTGGCTACTAGAAAATTTAAACTACTTCTATGACTCACATTTGTGGTCTGCATCTATTTTGGGACCATGCTGTGGTCAAGAAAAGGAAGCCACGCTGTTCTTACTATTACAACCTCAAACCATCAGTTATTGAGGACTTACTATGCTAGATGTTTTAAAACATTATTTTTAAGAATCACAATACCTCTGTGTAATAAGCTGCTTCCTCTCTTCTTATAGATGAGAAGGTTGCGAGTATATCCTGCTTCAAATCACAAAGCTAGTAGTGTTCAGAGCAGGAAAGAATCCACATCTCTGATTCCAAAGTCTGCTCTTTCCTGTACCAGGGGACACGTGGAACTAGAGGCACAGGCGGGGAAAGTGGGCCTTCCAGGAGCAAAGGGGAGCCCAGGCCTTCCCTAGCAGGTCACCTTGCAGGATGTGTAAACCCTCTAGTCTTACAAGGACACAGACTTTCACAGAGTTTAGAGATAACTGAGTAGAGCTTTATCTCCCAGGAATAGAGCCACTCTTGGTTCCACTTTACCCAAGGTGAAGCTCCATACACTAACAGAAGAATCAAGGAAAGAATTCACCATCAATACAGCGCACAGTTTAAAAGGAAATTTTAAAGTGGAAAATCTTGCACAGAGATGTTATCAGCCATATTATTCATAACAAATTCAATAGGGGGCTAATTAAAAAGTGGTAATTTGGATACGTAGGTAACAGGACAGAATGCTTAGAGGTTATAGGACATAAAAATCCGAATATGGCATCCTGCATATCCTTTACATCGAAGGACCTCTGTGTAAGTGAAAAACTGACAGGAACACTTTAATTGATAATAGCTTCATATTAGCACAATTCTCAAAAGGTGGAGAGGCAGTTTTATCCCCAGGGGACAGCTGGCAAATTGGGAGGTATTTTCAGTTTGCAAAGACTACAGGTCTACCTCTAAACATCCTACAATATCCAAGATGACCCCCCAAAGAAAGACTTCTCCAACCACAAATGTCAACAGTGTAGAAACTGTATCCCGTATTAGGATAACGGGATTATAAATTTGTTTCTATTCCACTTTCCGCATTTTTATGTTATGTTGTTTTACAACATAAATGAAAAAAATTACTGAAAAAGAGCAACAGAGAAACGACCCCATAACCACCAACATAGATGGTTTTAATGAACATGGGGGATGGTTATGGGATACTGAAGTAGGGTCGCCTGGGTGGCTCAGTGGGTTAAGCCTGTGACTTTGGCTCAGGTCACGATCTCAGGGTCCTGGGATCGAGCCCTGCATCGGGCTCAGCAGGGAGTCTGCTACCCCCTCTCTCTGTCTGCCTCTCTGCCTACTTGTGATCTCTCTCTGTTAAATAAATAAATAAAATCTTAAAAAAAAAAAGGAGATTCCTTTTAAATATTTTAGATGTACCAAAAACTACAACTAAAAAGAATATATGTAAATTACTTATAGATTAAAATTTGATGTTTGCTCAATCACTACATGCAGTGGGAAAACTGATGCAACATCTAACAGGAAATTGGCAGTTCCTCCAGTGTTGGGATAGCATTTGCTAAACATCAAAATATTTTTCTCACTCCTCTGAGGAAGTAGTATTTCATGGGTGTTATTATTACTAAGATTTGACAATATATGCTATTGACACTGCATTTTAGGAAAGATGAGAAGAGAGATTTTTCCTGACAATTTTCTCCAGTTTTGCCTCATTGCAGTGAAAAATAGAAGCATGAAACTTACACTTATGTAACAGCTGTTTAAAAACGACGCATTATTTGTGAACTGAACTACTTGTACTAACAGATGATCTGATTAAAGATTTCACAAAAGCAGGGATATACGTCTTGCTCGCAGGCATGAGAGAGTGCATCTGCAAGCTGTTTATACACTCACCTTTTTCTTAGTTCATGTACAACAAAATGGAGATTTTAAAATAAAAAGCTACCAAGTTAATACCTATTTAAATACATTTATTGAGGCTAGGAAGGTCTAATCATGGTACATCCAATGTTTATACCACAGCATCTGCCCACAGAAAACTCAACTGCTTCTACTTAATGTTCAGAGCAATGGACAATTCAGTGTTTTCCTGGAGCAGTAACCGTGGCCTCTGTCATCTCCAGCAAATTGCACAAGGTCGGCCCGACAGCAGAAGTCAATTAATACGACATGAATAAATGAACATTTAGAAAATCACCCCCTGTGCTGGCCAGGGCACATTTCACAAGAGGTCTTCTACACTTGAGCTCCCTTTCTTAAGTGTCACTCAGTCAGTCACTCACCAAAACTCAGGACTCACCTCTACACCCTTAGGGCAGGTGGCTCATACCACTGCCATAGTACCTAATCACTTGCTGGTAATTTTTATATCTAGCTCTTCCACTAAAGTGTCAGCATTTCAAGGGCAACAACCGTGTCTTGACATTGTTCTCTGATGTTATCTTCAATATAGGCCAGGAGGATAAGAAAATGATGGCTCCGAGAACTTGCCCACCACCCCCTAGTGAAAGGGCAGTAGACTTAAGATCTGAGCCAAGGACGTCTCACTCCATACTATCTTCTTTCCATTTTATCAAACTCGAGCGAAAACAAGAGTACAGGTAGAGTACGGGAAGAGAAATTTATGAAGTAAAACAAGGAGGCTCAGATGTTCAGCATCTAGAGATAAGATGCAACTAGTGGGTCCTATCGCATTGACACTGAGAAAAAAAAGAAAAATATAATTCAAAAAATTGATAGGGACAATTCCATGTACTTCCAAAATACTCTCTAGAAAGTCAATTCTTCCCCGCATTTCTAGAAAATCAGCCACTCTCATATGCGCCATTCTATGTGAACTTCATGAGGAAACAGATTAGGTCTTCTGTCTGTATCTCTAATTTCTAACTTGTTGGGAGAATGAACGATTATACAACATTGGTCCCAGGTCTACACAGTGACTTCAACATGTGGCCAAGCAAGATACACCCTGTAACAGGCAGCAAACTGTCAAGACAGGGGCATTAGCCTCAACAAAGCAGACGATATCCTGAGGTATATTTATCTTAATTGCAACTTCCCAAGGATAAAAGGAGGACATTTTATCAGGATCATGTCATCTCATTGCTACGACATCCTGCATAGGCTCTTTTTAAGGCTGACATGTTAATATTGGTATTGTTGGAGACGGTAATGGGGAAATGGGGTCCTGGAGCTATACCCCCCTGGTGTCTAGCTCTGCTCTGCCACTTCCTAGTTGTGTGACTTTAGGTAACTTACCACCCTCATCTGTAAAGTTAGGCCAGTAATGGTGCTCACCTCATCTTTTTGTTAAAGTATCAAAGTAATGCAAACCAAGTAAAGCAATCAGGACACTACCAAGTGCAATATACAGGCTTAATACGTATTTGCTATAATTGCTGTTGTCATTGTTATTTCCAAAATGCTGTATTAATATATAATTTATTTTAAAGACTCATGGGCTTCTATGAGATAACATGGCATTCATAAAATTACTGATAGTAAAAAAAAAAGTAAGTTCTCTAAATGTGGATGAATCTAGTAATTTGGGAAATTTTTATTAATTCAGAATTGATAAGAAAAGCCAAAAATAGATGGTGATAGTAATTTAACGACAGTCATAATAAATCTTCTAAGAACTTAATTGTATGATTATATACGTTTATGTGTGTAAAAAATATCTGTGGATATACCAATAAATGTTTTAATCATAAAAAATGATTGGCAGCTTGCAGAAGACAGAGCTTGAACATTCCAATTTGTAGAAAAGAACTGCAAATCATTCACAGAAGATTCCAAGTTGACAAGTGAGCTCAGGCAGGGTAAATAACAGTTACAGTTTAGTCTAAGTCAGATTTGTTTTTTTTCAAATGCATATTCTGTTTTCAAAACCAGACCCAAGCTGCAACACTCAAGCCAGAAACCTGCAATTCTTGTGGGCCTCTGTGCTTTTTTGGTGCATTAGCGTTCAGAACCTCCTGTTGAACCGTGCAAGGGAAAGTGGCAGCTGATTAGAGGACAAGAGCGCCACATTGCCTATAATAATAATAAAGAAGAGATCCCCCTGCAAGAATGCCACTGATCCCTGTCATCTTGGTTGGGACATCTGAACTTACTGTGAGCCAGTTTTCGTCCTAATATTGTAGGTTGCAGGATATATCTTTTTATTTATTTTTATTTTATTATCTCTATTTTTTTTTTTTTTTTTTTTTTAAGGATACATCTTTTAAAATCATACTGTAGACAGGATAGGCTGGCTAGGAGCAGTCTGGTCACTAGCACTGCGGTTCCCCATCATCTGTCCTACCATCTGTGCTCTGAGTTCTCTCCACACATGGGCTTAAATAGACTTTGAACTGGCCAAGGTCACTGTGCAGCCAGCCTCCACAGATGGGGACAGTGTGAAAAACTTAATTGCAGCTGTGAACAAATACAAACAAGGACACACATGGTCGACAACACCCCTGTCTAGACATGATAGTGGCTCAGTGTCACCGAGTACACAAAACAAGGACATGGTTTCAAGGTAACTATCTCTCAGGGATAGTTACAATCATTCAGGAAGTGCTTTGTCACGTGGTCTGAATTTCTCCACAGTGATTTTTAAGTATCAATAACAAGTGGTAGTAGAGAAGTAGTATTTCCTATGATACATACATTTTCTCCAGAAAATTTCTCTATTGAATTTCTCTGGAAATGAATGCCTTTCTTCAACAAAAAGATAGGGCTTGGCAATCACTACAGCTCCATAACTTATGTGAAGAAAAGTCACAGATGTCACCAGCACTTAGCACAAAAGATATTGAGTTAGTGAATGAAATAAAAGCATTCTCTTTTCTAATATTTATTTCATCCTGTATTAGGATTTCTTTTTTGCACTTCTTTACTCACTAAAATGAATTACTTCATTAGAAATGTTACTCGTGGTGGCTTTGAGGACATTTACTGGCTATATGTACCTTCCATTCCCTGCTCGTAAGAAGCTCAGCAAAACAGAATCACACACTGAACCTGGTATCCTAGATTTTCCACAGGGCCGCAGAGAACTGGGGTTGTCAGTGTCTTCTCTAGATACTCAACACGTCTGGTCACTCAGGTTTAAAGCCAAATGGGATGTGCGTTACTTTTTGAGAAGTTGTTAAATTTAAAATAAGTCATTAAGCCAGTGCTATTTCAAAAGATTGTTGATAAAAAAGAACATTTAACTGTAACCATACTGAACAGACAGTTGATTATAGAAAGACATGTCAGTGCACATATGGCAGCCGGGTAAATTATGCACATCTGGATTACTTTTGGCAAGAAACATAGCTAAGTGTCTAAAGCCAAGTTTAGCAATCTGTCACTAACAATATGTACATTTATTTTAAAATGTCAAGGGCTCAAAGTCATATTTTCTATTTCTTCATAAACTTTCCAGCTCTTCGTAAGACAGCAAACAGGTGACAAAATGCATTGCCCAAACTGCCAAAGGCTGTATAAATAAGGGGTAATTTTGAACTTCTCACCACATATACGAGAAGACTCCAACTCTGGAGCAAACTCCTGTGTTATGCAATGCATTAAATCTAAAGTAAGTAAAAGTGCTAACATTTTACTTCAGAGGAGGAGTGGAAAATGCCTTCATATAGAAACATGGGCAATCCCTACATGGAGTCAACGAAGTCACGTACTGGGTAAAGCAAATGGGAATAGTCTGATGGTGTCAGTATAAGTATATGTAAGTAGATGAAAGGAAAAGGCCAGTGACTCTGTGATCCTCCCAGATTAAATTTCCTTTTCCCTATTGCCAATTACTGACATCATTTAAACCCTAAAGAAATGTTTTCCACCTTCTCATCTCCCTTGATTAAAAGAAAAGCCAAGAGACATGAAGGTGGCTCCAGCTAGCAGGAACAAGTAACCGGAGCATCAGCCAGGTGGGAATGTAGCACTGCCGGCAAGCACGGCAAGCACAGCACGCATGTCGACGACCGGGCCTCTCCTGAGTTTCTCTAACATTCCAGCTTCTCACAGTAGGAATGCCAAGATGTATCATGGAGACTGGGTGGGGCCCCGCCACTCTGGGTTTTGCCTGCCAGTCTCCTACGTGCTGGCCACAGAGAGAAACCAGAGTGGAACTCTTGGATTCATCGGGTGCTAGTCTGAATAGTCACACTCTGTGTCAGCCTCTCTTCCACCTCACTAATCTGGAAAGTTGACTGTTCATTAGGATCTTTACTATATGCCCGATCTCCATGTAAAAAAAAAATCCCATGTCTGTAAATTGAACAAATACTGGTATTCAAACACCACATCAACTGCTATCACCTGAGCCTCATCTATGGAATGAGAACGGTGATGACACTTAACTCACTGTGTGGTGTTTTGCTGATAAGATCATTATCATTCTTTTTCTCCTCCTCAACATGGCGGAGGAATAACACAGTTCATAAATCACAGATTGCCCCCCAAAAATGCCGGGGATTCAATAGAAAGTTTAAAAACAACCAAGAAGAAGGGGAGAATAATACAGAAGGTAAGGATCGAAATGACATTCTATCAACTTTTAAAGTGCATTTACTTTTGTAAAGTTTGATGCATGAGAGCACTGAAATCTGTATGAGCTTAAATGTCCTTCCCCAATCGGAGAGATAAGACAAATTGCTATGGTGTTAAGGCACAAATTTTCAGAGCTGTCAGTTTCGACCATTCGCCAATTCAAGGGGATTTTAATTTGATGGTATTAGGGGTACAGAGTATAATCTATTTTCTTCTTCATTGTGATCTTCTCTATTTGACTGTATAGCTTTATTTTAAAATTATACTTGGTACGATAACTCTCAAATAAAAGATATGTATAAGTAGATAAAAGGTAAACAGAATTTTAAATTAACAGAGTCCATTTGCCCATATTCACCATCCAATGTCTCAATGATAGCAATCCTCACAAAGTCTTCATGTTTTTAGTTTCTTATTCCTTACATCCCTGGGGTTTTATGTCCTCATGGGACACAAAAGGTCTAGAAATACAAATTCAGCATATCAGAGAAGTGGAACTTTAAGTACCAGAAGATTCTAAGATCTACCAAGCTGAAGAGAAACACAGACAAAAACCCAACACAAACCTGACAGAATGATTATCAGCACTGTAAACAGGAGGACAAGAAAAGCCATGGGTTGCCATACCACCCTTTTGCTTTAAATGAATTCAAGTCTTCTGGCCCAGAGAAGCTTTTAATTTAGATGACCAAAATCAATGCTCATGATCTTTGCCAAGTTAGGGAGAATAAATACAGGGATTCTTCCAATCCTAAGAGTCTGTTACTGTCACCAGCCAAATAAGGAACTTGAGAAAACTGATGTGTTCTTCCCCAAGCAGACATGAAGCTTCTTCTTCATACAGACTTCTATGAGGTTTTAACTAACACTGTGTTTCTTAAAAATATAGTTGGCATAAATGTTACATCAGTTTAAGGTGTACAACAAAGTGATCCCACAAATCTATACGTTATGCTATGCTCATCAGAATCATAGCCACCATGTATCACCATATAATGCTATTCTAACACCAATGACTATATAGTCCCTATGCTGTATCTTTGATTGCCGTGACTTACTCATTCCATAACTAAAGCCTGTATCTCCCACTCCCCTGCACCCTTTTCGACCACCCTCCCCCCAACCTCTCTTTCTGGCAACCCTCGGTTTGTCCTCTGTATTATGGGTTTGCTTCTGCTTTTTATTTTTATAGATTGAACATATAAGTGAAATCACACTATTTGTCTCTTTGACTTACTTCACTTATCACGATAACCTCTAGGTCCATCCATGTTCACAAATGGCAAGATCTCATTCTTTTTCATGACTACTATTCCACTGTGCGTGTGTATGTATGTGTACACACAACACCTCATCTTCTTTATCCCTTCATCTATCAATGGACACTTGGGTTGCTTCCATAACTTGGCTATTGCAAATAATACTACAATAAACATAGAGGTGCATATTATCTTTTTCTAATTTAATACTATTTTTCTTGAATCTTCTATAATGGTCATTTAACATCTTATTCACAAGATAGCTAAGATGAAAAACAAAAAACAGAAGTTAGAACAAAATAATGCCTTGGTTAAATATATATGTATTTAGTTTCAAAGGAACTATAATATATTTTATATGGGGCTTTAAAGCCAAAAATATTTAGCCTTATATTTAAAGTATAAGCTTAAGGTCAGGTAAAACCTTCATTACCATACACAATGTGGTAAAATGAAGCCTATGGCCCTAGGTAAGAGTATGAGATCTGGAATCAGACAGACATGGATTTCCATGCTGACTTTGTAGTCTGTCTTTTAACATACTAGCTTTCTGATATCTATCCATAATAAATAATGTATCTGGGTAAGTGTATGTAGCACTTCCACAGAGACCACTTCGTGGGTATGAGGATTAAATGAGCACCTCACATAGTCCCTGGCAGCTCCTCAACAGCAAAGGAAGAAATCAGGGCAGTATATACGGTAATGGGATAGAAAGTTACTGATGCAGTTTGTAAAATATATTAAAGGTTTTGTGATAAGTTCCTTCAAATAATGACCAAAAATACACATAAACTATCTCTGAGAATGCTCACCAGAGAATTAAACCATACTGAAAAAAAGAATCTTGTAAAATCTTCTTCCTGAGGCCAAAACATTACATTTTTAGTTGACACCTTTGTTACAAGGTAGTAAGTTCTAATATATCCTGGAGGTATGTAACTGCAACACGTATGAAATGAAACTGAATGAACTAATAAAATTCTTAATGTTAATTGGTTCCCATGTAGGAGTGGTCTTTTGTAAATTCTCCAGAAGATGAACAAAAACATCCATGGAGGCAGACATCACTTATGACTCCACTCACGAAAATGCCAACCATTGGACCATTTTGGCGCCACGTGATACATGGGTTGGCAAGACTCTTTCGCTCAGCAGAAGGTCCCCCTGCTCTCATGAATGTTTCAAAGTAAGCCCAAAGATAATTTGGTTATACTTCATCATCAAAAATACAGACTCAATAGAGAGAAATTAAGACGACTGATAAACTTCTCTTTATTTACCATCAACTCGTTTATCTGGGTTGAAGTCTTCAAATGTTGGACTTGTTTTGAGTGGAATGCAAAGCCCAGTTTGAGAAACTGGGAGGATGAGGTCTGCTGCTGGAACAAAGAATGTGGTAGGAATGCCTTCAAGTAACAGAACACGTGACTGCAAAACAGCAACTTAAAAAGTTGCCCAAAGAGAAATTCCCCCTGATAGACAGTTCATCAAGCTTTTCAAAAGTCTGTCACTAATCAGAGACCAGAGTGGTGGCTGTGGACTCCATGGAAAAATTCCGCAGAAAAAACGTACTCAAAAACTGAGTCCATGTAAAGACTCAGCCAGAGCAACCCACCTTTCAAACAATAAGGCATAAAGGATTAAAAGGGTCTGGAGGAATTTAGGATCCTATGTTAGACATTCTATAGGGAAAATACACTGTTCCAAGGGAAAAAATGTTCAAGCCTTTATGCTAAGTGTTCCTGTGGGCTTCTCATTACTTAATTTACATGCATAGATAAAGCCTTGGATCTATAAAACACAACTGATAAAACTGTTAGACTTATTAGTGTGTAAGTACCTTCAGACTCATCCAGCATTCTCTTTTAAATTGTCAACCTCAATCCATGTAAGCTGTCCTCTGTTACTTGGCAAAGTTGTGAGGTTTCTACTCCATGGTGGTGGCAGGGGGGTGCAGGGGAGAGGTTGTGTAGAGGGGCCTATCATGACCTCAGATTTTTAACTACATTTCAAAGAATACTTTACAATGCATTTATGAACATTTTGGTGGATTCTGGAATCTGAGAAACCATTCCTTTCAAAAGATGTAATTAATAAAGGATTATGGGAAGAACACATGATGACTTTCTTGAATTAAGTGTCTTTCTTGAATTACGTTAATTTGATTACAATAAATCTAAATTCTAAACTAATTATTTCTTTCAAACAATAGAATTTACAATATTTAAAGGGCCTGCCCACATTATATTCTTTCGAATTTAATTTTATTTGTCCATTATTTATATGCCCTTTTAAGGTTACTATTATAAGGGGGAAAAAAAGAAACAAAAAAAACAAAAGCAAACACAGTGAGTTATTCCTCATTCCCAAACTGCTGATTTGTTTTCTTTTGATTCTGAACCCCATTTGCTCCTAAGCATGAATGTGTCACATTCAACTCAAAATCCTCAAAACACCTTTTGCTTAGAATATATATAGTGCTTACTCCATAGGCTGATTTGAGTAACAGTAACGTTTACAACACAGGAGGAAGCCGGCAGCAGAAGCGGCTGCACACCCTCTATGTAAGTCACTGTCAACACAGTAAGAAAAACACGAACATACACTCATCCTTCAAATCACCAAACGACATATGCTAAGAGCTCAATCACTCTCCTTCAGGAATGAGTTTTATTTTAAACTTCTATTTAGATATACAGTTGACCCTTGTTCAAAACAGATTTGAAGTGTGTAGGTCTGCTTATACATGGATTGTTTGTTTTTAAGATTTTATTTATTTATTTGATCATAAGTAGGCAGAGAGGAAGGCAGAGAGAAAGGGGGAAGCAGGCCCCGGGGTGAGCAGAGAGTCTGAGGCAGGGCTCGATCCCAGGACCCTGAGATCATGACCTGAGCCGAAGGCAGAGGCTTAACCCACTGAGCCACCCAGGCGCCCCTACATGGATTATTTTTGATAAACATAGTGAAGTACTAAATGTATTTCCCCTTATGATTTTCTTAGTAACATTTTCTTTTCTCTAGCTTACTTTATTGTAAAAAGCAATATATAGAAATATGTGCATTAATCAACTGTTGATGTTATTGGCAAGGCTTCTAGTCAACAGTAGGCTATAAGGGTTTCGGGGCATCAAAAGTTCTAAGCAGATTCTTGTCGGCATGGGAGTAGGGGCTCCTAACCCATGGGTAGTTCAAGGGTCAACTGTCCAGAAGAAGGCATTACTAGTGCCCCATATACTAGTTTTAAGAGCACTAGCCCACTGTAAATACCCAACTTCCTCACACAAGTATGTAAAACAGAAGCTTCCTCCAAAATTACTATCTCCCTAAGGCTGTTAAAATGACTACACTCAGTAAAATAAGACTTAGGGCACAATTCCTAAACAATGAGAATGAGCATCATTTCCAACTACCACAAATTCTTTGCTAATGTAAACTATTAAATCATAAGAAGCATGACTATATATAAGCTCACTATTAGAGTAAACCCTGCTAGCATGAAAATCAGTGTAACATAACTTTAAATTGTTTCTGTAATTAAATGTTACCGTAAATTAATGAAACTGACAAAGGAACAAGTGATTTTTAAATGAATTGCTACAATACCTTATTTAATACAAAAGACTCAGTAGTTCACGAATTTCATTAAAATATCAAACTTAGTGCTTTGAAGAAAGCAAGTGAAAAGATGAACAGCAAGCAATATTTCAACAATTAGTAACTACATTTTAATTTATATAAACATGTAAAATGATCAGGATAAAGTCAGATGATAGAATATTCATGTATGAATTAATGCCTATATTATAGCATTATTTTTAGTTCCTGGAGATAAGTTGGCTTTTTGTCATCTCATCACTTCGCTATGATTTCACTGGATAATTATGCATTGAAGTTTGTTACTCAAAGCATCCATTGTTGAACAGAACCAAAACCATCCAACCCAATAACCACAGAATAAAGAACTGAAAGAAAATGGAATATAACCATGGATCTTAAAAGGCAACCAAGCAACAAGCAAAATAGGTGCTAACATTAAGTGTTAATGCAAAATTCTACTGCCTGACAAGTATGCTTTTCACTTAATAACACTTTCTGAAACTCATGTTGAGTATCCCCTTCCTTTTGTTTTTAAATGTAGGAAAAATCGTAAAATGTTGATGAGGGAAGAAAAAAAAATTACATCTCCTCTTCTAGATATTCATTCTAAATCAAGTAGATAATCTGTGGAAAATTGGGCACAGGGTACAGGCAGTATTGCAAGCTGTTAAAACACAAAAAGATATAAGTGAAATCAATTTTTAAAACATTGATTTTTGTAAACCTTTGAAAGATAACCTTCCTAGGAGCAACGAACAGGGCCCTGAACTAGGTACACTGGCATCACAACATACAAGCCAGGAGGTATGCTCACTTTCAATAAAATACATGACACAGAAATAACGTATAGGATACAGAAATTCTACAGTTGGGACAAGTTTAGGCACTCTTTAAAACAGTAATACTCCTGAAGATTAAACATTTTTAAACATTTTGGAAAAGCTAGGTGGAAAGTTAAGAGGAACAGTGAAGGAAACAAAGGTCATGGGCACCAAACACATAATTCATTCAGGGCGGCTGGTTATAACGGGCGGTTTAATGTGGGGTACTTAAGTCAAGCTTTTCTTTCTTTTTTTTTTTTTTTTAAGATTTTATTTATTTATTTATCTGACAGGCAGAGATCACAAGAGGCAGAGAGGCAGGCAGAGAGAGAGAGAGGTGGAAGCAGGCTCCACGCTGAGCAGAAGGCCTGATGCGGGGCTCAATCCCAGGACCCTGGGATCATGACCCGAGCCAAAGGCAGAAGCTTTAACCCACTGAGCCACTCAGGTGCCCCAAGCTTTTCATTCTTATGCGTAATTTTTCAAATATGTCTTGGGGAGTTGGATAATTTCAGCCTACCAGTGATTTTTTTTTTAAAGTAGGCATTTAGATATGGCTATAAAGTTATTTTTGTTTGAATCATGTCCTTACTACCTCCAAGAAAAAAACCAGAGGTCTGAAGTTTTCTATTTTTTTCCCCTCAACTTCACTTGAAATAATTACAAAAACATGTTAAAACCAAGTATTGAAATATTAATTTCAAATAAATATTCATGTTCAAAATAGTTGAAAATTCATAAAATATAAATATCAAACAGGGAGTTGAAAAAAGATCCTGAGAAGTTTATTCACTGGAGCAAATTCAGCGGAGTGCTGGAGAAGCACCAGGTCCCTCACATATCGCACTGGAGCAGCGAAGATGAACAATTCTCTTTCCATTTATTGGAAGAAGGCGGTGATAAGAAGCTTTTGAAATTTCGGGTTTATAAGCTGCTCTAGTCTGCTTGGGCTCCCATCACAAATTACCACAGACTAGATGGCTTAAATTTCTCTCTCAGAGTTCTGGGGGAGGAAAAGTTCAAAATCAGGGCGCCACCATGGTCAGTTTCTGGTGAAGGCTTTCTTCCTGGCTTGCAGATGGCTACCTTCCTGAGGTGTCACACAGGGCTATGAGGAGGGAGGACAGGAGGGAGATGGCCTCTCTTCCTCTTAAAAGGCCACCAATTCTACTGCATTAGTACCCCACTCTTACCCCCCATCACTTTAACCTTAATTGTCTCATAAAATCCCTACCTCCAAATATAGTCACATTAGGCATGAGGGCTTCAACACAGGAATTTTGAGGGGACACAATTCAGCCCCCAGCTTAAGTCAAAAAATACAAACCTGTTGTCATTTATGAAAAGGTATGTATCATACAAAGTTTTATTTTTAGTCAGTGGTTCCTTTGTGATTTCCACTTAGTCTTGATACAAAGTTTTTAAACAAAAAAATGGTTAAAAGTATTTAGTTTTATTTCTTTGAAATAACTACATCTATGGGTGCCCCACTAATTAGCCAGGGAGCAATGAGTTTGTATCATATACAATCAACCTGAGAAAGAACAAATCAGAATAGTAACTAACAGTCATTCTATGTGATGCATTTATGGTTCTGGAGAAGGAAGACATGATCCCCTCAACAGGTCTCAATTCTCCAGGACTTCCGAGTGTGAGTGTCTCTACTCCTGTGTGTGATTCTAATATGAAAGCTGAATGTTTCTTACTCAACCTGACCCTTGAAAGCAAACCAACTACTGCATCTTGTGCACCATGGGAAGAAAAAGGGAAATGCTTTGATGTCAGATACAAAACGACGGTTATGAAAATCCTAAAAGATTTTCAGAAAAAAGTCCAATCCTCGAGGATTATCTCCTTTACAGATGGACTTTTTTTTTTTTTTTAAGATTTTATTTATTTATTTGACAGAGAGATAGACAGCACAAGCAAGCAGAGAAGCAGGCGGAGGGAGAGAGAGAGAAGCAGGCTCTCCGCTGAGCAGGGAGCCCAATGCGGGGCTCAATCCCAGGACCCCGGAATCATGACCCGAGTCGAAGGCAGATGCCTAACCAACTGAGCCACCCAGGTGCCTCTACGGGTGGACTTCAAAACTTGACTTTGAAATGAGGAGAGGAGCAATATTCACTATATTACTAAGTTACTTCTTTTGAAAAGACTGGTATGTATATTCATTTGAAAGGAAAACAAATTCTTCTAAAGAAGGATAAAAATTATATTATGAAGCATCTCTTCTAATTGCAACTCTTCTAATTGTTCCAGGCTGTCTATAGCCTTCCATTGATACACTAAAGAAATACCGGTCTATTCCTCTCTGAGCCCCTATCTCTCTCCTCCTGTTAGCTCTCAGCTTCTGTTTCTCTGACTCTGACCGCATGTGGCTCTTACACATCTAATACTGAGAAGCTCCTCCTTCTTAGGCCCAATATATAGAGGGGGAAAACATGCTATGAGCAAATACCACCTTTCAAATCTATTCAAATCTAGGCAAACCCTTTCATTAAATAGTATCTTAAGAAAATAGGAGTTGCTGAACTACGGGGCATGTTAAAAGACCTGGATTCAAAGTAATCTTGCCATTTCACTTCTCACTCTGGATGAGTGGTCACCTTTCTTGAGAATATGGGAAAAGCAAAGAGACGGATGAAGGCCTATATATCTTCATAACAGCATGTGAAACTCTCTGAAGGAAGCACAGGACATTGTGTAAGCCAGTGCGGCACGCCTAAAAGTCAGGATTTCACACAGTACCTTTTGTTTTCTCAGTAGTTGTTTGACAGTAAGACTTAGTTTATCAAGGAAGAAATAACCATGCTGTCTTTTGCCCATCAAGAGAACAAAACAAAGAATTGCAATTCACAAGCAATGCCTTCCAATTCAGCAAGAAGGAGGAAAGAGAAAAGCTCATGTTTTCTGCTGGGTGTTTGTGTAAGCAAGTACATAGTGCCACTGTGATGACTTAAACAATTGGGACTCATGGAACAAGGGAGAACTCCTAATGCAATTGGAATGGATTCAGTGGTACACGTTAATCTTTAAATAATTTTCTTGAATATTCTATGTTATGGGGATTGAGTACTCATTTGATTAACTTATTGTAGCAGTGGTTGTGCAAGAATTAAATGCACTCTGGAAGGACACGGACAATGAAATAAAAAATGCAACACATATTGCTGCTTCAGGTCAAAAGTTTTTCCATGAGAAAACATCTCCAATTACAACTAAGAGCAAGGCAAAGATATCTTTTCTCTGTATTTAGCAGCTTTTATAAAATCTTTTATAAATATTAACAGGTATACGGTGAACAGTGGATCCCCGAGTTGCTACACTTTCAGCTCAAAAAGTTCCTAATCATTGGTTACAGCTGTAATACAGGACTATCATCACATGGAACTAGGAGTTCTGCACAATTTTTGGCTCTATTTAGTAGGGGAGGGTTTTTTTTTTTCCTGTTTCAAAGGGCAACACCACCACTTCAGAAAAGGTTAACTACCCTGATCAGTTGTTCATTATCCAACAGATTTATTAAGCATGTGCAACAGTTTAATGCAGTAGAGTGGGGGTTGTAGAAATTAATTATACAGCAACAAGATGATCAAGGGATCTATGTGGGGCAGTAATCCCCACACTGTCCATTTTTATCCCATAGGCAGGGGGCCATGGGAAGGCGACGGGAAGGACTCAACCCTAGGTGCTGAGTCCCCTAGTCTTCGGAAGGAGTCCTATATCAGAAGGAATCAGGAAGTCTTCCGGGAGGACCTCTGGAAATTAACCAGCCCAGGAGTGAAGGGCACTTCAGGGCCTTGGAACACTCTTGTACCATGAGCCTCAGTGAGTAGACATGGCCCTCAGCTTGTGTGACCAAACCCACAAGAGGTCTATGAGGCCTTTCAGGACACCGTAATACTTGAAAATGGGAGCCGAGTCTCAGCCCACAGATGGCTGCTGATAGAGTGACTGGGTGGGGTAAGACTATTCTTGGGCTCATCTAATCTTAGAGATCTGGAGACTCCCAGAGGGGTGGAGGAGTAGGATAGTTTCAGGGCCACCACAGTGGTGTTGACTTTCTTTGGAAAAGATCCAGGGGCTGTAACTTAAAGTGGTCTTTTTTTTTTTTTTTTTTTTTTGAGAAAAGGTCCAACAGAAAGAACCACCACCACATCCCTCCTTCCATCCTAATGCCACTCGCATAGCCATCTCCCTGGGAGAGACTGTAAGACCACCATTGTTTTTGCAGGAACCCTGCCTTCACGAACCTGGGGGGAGCCCCGACACTACCATTCCCCCTCCAGAGCCAGCTCTGTCTGTGGCATTACTGCACTGTAAGCTGAGGGGGCAGGGCTGGGTGCTCTCTGGAGAACGAAGTGCTAATGCTCAGTAATTCTGCAAACACATGAAGACAACATCGCCCACCTGCCAAGGGTGTGGCACCATGTTCTGGCAAGGAGGACTGCAACTGATTTCACTCATCCAAGCAAATTTTTAGGGTGTAATAGGAGTTGAAAAACATCATCTGCAATGCTGCTACAGGGACAAACATGATCTGAAAATGATTGGGTGGGAGAGGTCATATTTATGAACCCTTAGTGAGGCTGTTTTATGGTTCAGATATTATTGATTTGGCTAATGTCTGAGTGTATGTATACACAGATTTTAATAAAAACCACCATGAAATTTGAGAAACCACATCACTGAAATTATAGAACAAATGTATCTTGGAAACTCTGGGCAAGGCTGAATGCATTCACTTTGGGTGAAAGGAGAGGACACTCCTATCTTGTCTATTCAATACAGAATGTGAGAACAGCAAAAAAGAATGGATTGTTTAACCCTGTCATCTTCACACTGCTTGGCACACTATCAGGGATCAGAACACGTCCAGAAAAATCTTTGGTTTTACTTAACATTTTACCAGTCTCACAATTGTATTCACCATATCTGTTATCCTTCCATTTTATTCCTGTTGATTTCATTTCCTTATCCTTTGCTATAGTTTGGAACAATGCTACTCAAAGTGTGATCTGAGAACAAGACCAGTCCACATACGAAATAAGCAGAGAAACTGAGGATACTGAGAAATATTTGAAGGAATATAACATGGCTATGACTTTACTCTTATCTCACTGAACGTATAGATGAAAAGTACTGGTCCATGTTGGATTGGGCGTGGAGGTGGGAATTAGTCCTTCACCACAAATACTTTGAATAGTATTGTTTTAAAACATTTGGCAATTGCATGTAAAATATTTAAAAATTCCTTCCAGCTACTCTCACGCAAACTGCTTCAGAATTCATTAGATCAACACTTTGTAACTTGTACTCTTAGATATAAAGGTGTCCTTGGCATTTGGAACGTTCCGGTAGCCTCTATTTTCTGTGGAAGGTTTTCAGTAGGAGAATGGTCAGTGCTAGTAGTGGTAACCATGGCTATGAAGAAAAGAGAAGAGGCCAATGGATCTTGGGGCAGACAGGCTTACAAATAATGGTACTTATCCCTGAGTGGCCTGAGGCTCAGGATACCACATATATACCTTATCATCTGGACACTTCATAGCAATATGCGTCAGGTCTAATTAATACTTGGACACATGATCACTTCAGAAGTTATATACTTTTTAAAAAAAAAATCCCCCCTGTGGCTCTTTAGTTCTAAAAATCCATAAATGCAAATAGCCTCACCCTGCTCACAGTAGCTTTAGGGAGAGGTTTCATGACCTAAGAAGAGTGTTAAGGACAATTAGGCAATGAAGCAGCTACTACAGAAATGAAATTCATGCATGTATGTATTTTGTAGGAACTCACGTACACACTCATTAAATGCAAATTTCATCAAGCTTTTAGTTGAAGAGATTTCTTGAAGTGATGACTGTTGACTCAGACTATAGTGCATCTTATAACCTCCCCAGACAGAATGGGGAAGCAAAGAATATTACCCCCACACACACATATTACTTAAAATTAGTTAATCCTAACACTCTATTAAATATGTAAGCTAACTGGCCATAAAAATACACACTACTCCACTGAACTAGGAACAAAAGTCAGAATGGCTTAAGTAAAAATAAGGCAAATGGCCTAATGATAAGTACAATGAATTCAGCCTTCATTTTCTGGGCTTTGGGTTTACTTTCTGCAAAAATTAGACTCAGGTTCCTATAAGTAGAAGACAATGATCTGAAAACAGTAGACAAAACAAAGATATAAGGGAGGGATGAGAAATTTATATAGGCAAACTCAATACATATTATGGCCGACTATTTTTGTAGTTTGAATACTGTTTTATGAACTTTTTATAGTTTTAAAACTCTTCTAATGAACTTCGCTCAAGGCTGGATGAAGAGATTATTTTCATTTTAAAACTGGGTAGGCACAAGAAAGGTGTTTGAACTCTGACTCATAAAGCTTTCAATGGTACAGCTGACAATTGGAGGTTCCATCTCCATTTCTAAACTAAACCAGGAATGTTATGCTACTTTAGCAATCCGTAGTCCCAGATCTCCTTAATAGTGAAAACCAAAAGCACGTTATGGTTGGATTCTTTGAATTCTCTACTCGCAGGAAGTAGCACCTCTGGTTTGGACAGCTACAAGGAATGGCAGAGACACTGGGCCACAACTATGCCAGTCTGCTAAAACATCAACATGGGACTGGCTGCTGTTAGCATTGCTCACATGTACAGTGCCAACAATGGAAGGAGCCAGAAACACTGTTACCGCATCTACACCCACCAGAAATGAAATTAAGTGGCTCCAAATATTAATAAGCATAATCATGGCACTGTGTTTTGGATACCTGCTGACTGTACAGTCACAGAAATATGATGCATCCTGGGCACCATCCACTAAAATTCTCACATTAATATGGCAAGATTCACTGCCAACCAATACGGCCATTTCCAGAAAGCCTATGGAAAAATAACAAACAATGAAGAAAACAATTCACTTTAAAACTGCAGAGTTGTGGGGCTCCGGGGTGGCTCAGCGGGTTAAGCCTCTGCCTTCGGCTCAGGTCATGGTCTCAGGGTCCTAGGATCGAGTCCCGCATCAGGCACTCTGCTCAGCAGGAGCCTACCCCCTCCCACACCCAACTACTTGTGATCTCTCTCTCTGTCAAATAAATAAATAAAATCTTTAAAAAAAACAACAACTGAGGAGTTGTCAGGACAGAGATGTAAATAAGGCAAAAGAATGTGACGAAAGCGGGACTGACTGAAGAGATTATAGGACTGTCAATACTGGGGTATATATATACACGACTAAAATGGCACAAAATGTGAAGTAAATAATTGTAAAAAACAAAACACCAAATAACAGAAATCAACTAAACAAAAACACCTGCGGGACTAAGCTAAATAAACAGAAGATTCGTGTACACACAGAACTTGAAGACAAAATAATGAAAAATAACCTCTTTTGGCCATTGAAAAGTAAGCATCCTCCAGTCCTAGCTTTTACCTACCAGGAAAATGATGTTCTCAGCCTGCTTGGCAGTAGAGTAATCCTCTTGAAACCACTGACACAAAAGTCATTCCCGGTGAGAAAAACAATCAGAGCTTTAGTTAGGTTATGTTCACTGTGCGCAGGACAATCTCCCTGAACTCTAAGCTCTCTTGTAATAGGCAGGAAGCTTCTAGAGGGCAAGGGTCATTAGTTATTTACACAGGGGCCTAGCAGAGTCCTTTTCAAATTGTAGGTGCCTTGTGAATATTTGATGCATTAAATTGTTCTTAATTAGTCCTCTTTCCCAATCGGTCCCAAGAATCAAATAGTTTATTAAGAAAAAAAGAAGTCCAAATATTTATGAAGCTTATGTTGTGACAGCAAATTCAGGTTGGGACTAATGACATAAAGAGTGGGCAGCAGCAAAACATCTGCTAGGAACAGAGGAGATCCTAAGGGTGGTTTTTTGGACAAAATTCAGAAATGCAATATGACCCCATATGAACGATTACTTGAAATCAATGTTAATGGGGGGGCCTGGGTGGCTCAGTCAGTTAAGCGTCTGCCCTCAGCTCAGGTCATGACCCCAGGGTGCTGGGATGGAGCTGCACACTGCGCTCCTGTTTATCAGGGAGTCTTTTCCCTCCATCACTCCCCCTGCTTGTGCTTGTTCTCTCCCTCTCTCTCTCTGTGTCAAATAAATAAATTAAATCTTCAAAAGAAAAAAAAATAAGGAAATCAGTATTAAAACCTCAAAAAGCAGGTAATTTGGTAAAGCAAAGTAATGCTATTCGAAGTGTCGTAAAAAGATCAACAGCCATTCTTCCAGTGTTAGCTCCAGAACCCCCTCCAGGAAGCTGGCTCGGCCCACTATAGCCCGCAACGGTTTTTGCCAACTGAACTCAAAGCTCCATTAATGTGGCAAATTACAACATACCCTTGTGGCATCTATTAACTTTTCTTTAATCATGTTTTGTCTCTTCAATTAGACTGTAAGTTAATTAAGAATAGAGAACTTCTGACATTTCTTCTGTAGCCATCATATCTAATACCATGCAAAGGTGATTAAATAGTCGATAATAAATTTAGGTAATTTACCACACTAATAGGTTACTATTAATAGGGGGGAGAAAAAAGCACATAATCCTGCCAGTAATTATGAAAAAGCATTTGACAAATTTCCACCTCCATTCATACTAAAACCCACTTCACAATAGAAAAGGACATCTTTTACAAGAATGTCCTTCATCCTTCACTGAATTTAAGGCATTTATCTAAATACATGCATAAATAAATCAGCAGCCTGAGGCGAACACCATACCTAAATGAAAAACGCTTTAAAGTCACCTCTTTATAAGCCATAAGGAGATAAGAAAATCTGTTGTCACCAAATCCTCTTCAAAATTGTCCTGGAGACCCAAGCCAGTGCAGGAAAATAAAAGGAATAAAAGATAGATACAGAAAATGAGAAACAAACTTATTAGCTGATGAAATTAGTGCATGCAGAAAAACCCCAGAATATACAGGTAAGTCATCACGACTAACAGCCTAGCAAGTTTGCCAGATACAAAAATCAATACACAAATGTAAATTTCTCGTATTTAACAGGAACCACTGTGGATTACATAGAGCGATCCATATATGACAGAAGCATAAAAAGGAAACAGGCAACAGAACATTTAAGACAGTGACAACCTGTGGGAGGAGAGACAGGGGGACAAGTGCAAATGAAAAGCGGAGGAGCACAAAGGCCCTGGTGGTGGTCTGTTCTTTGATGTGGCCGGGGAGGACACCAGGATTTGCTGTACTGTTCTTTAAAAACTACATGTGTATGTCCTATACAGTTTTTCATTTTTCATGGATTGCACAATAGGGAAGGAAAGAAGAACGATGGACAGAAACGATAAACTCCTTCAAATGCTGAGATAAAAAGTCTACCATGGTACCCTCCCTAGCAGGAGGATGTTAACTCCACAGGTGACATCCGCAGTACATCTGTAAGAGTCTGTAACAGGACAGCATACGTAGACTCCTTTTGCTAAAACTGATGAGTCATTGGTCACAATGCAGATGGTTTATGGCTGAAAGGCAGGACTGAAAACACTAGTATTTTCTTATTTGAAAAACAAGAGTTTCACAAGATTAAATTTCCTCTAAAATTTTTAAGTACTAGGTTGGAAAGCAGAGGAATCCACTTTCACATTTCTTCAATTATTTGCAATAAAACAAGGAAATGTATCAAACCACAGAGGAAATTTTTCTTCCACACTTTGAAAATCTGGAAGGTACTACTTTTATGTATGACCATCTACCGTAAATATATTGAAATCCAAATTGTGCTATCGAGAAGTGAAAAAGCCAATTAAAGTGTCAACACTCCCAACACCAGCCAAACCACCTCTTGGCAAATGTAGACATAAATGTTTCCATAACCTATGTTTTTTAAGGTCACTAATTCTATAGTTCTACTCATCTCTGTTTTTAGAGACTGACTTTCTCAAGTCTGGAAGGGGCTGGAGATGGTTACTCAAACATGAGGGACAGTAGAGAAATTTTAAGTTTGGAAATTGGTCATGCTATGGAGCTCGGCTCGTGTCCACAAACACAGTGAGGGAAGGCGGAGCCGGAGGAGGATGAGGAAAACGGAGATCCAGAGACTGTCTGCAGAGCATCTGTTCCAACAACCCAGTTGTGGGCCTTCTCCGGGACCAGCAAACCTCCATCTGCTGTGGGAAGTTAACTGTTCCCCAGGTGGTAGGCCCACCTGTCAACTGACAGTTGGGCATGTGCCACGGAGAAGAAGGGCAGATACATTTTGGCACAGGCCTTTGGAGCATTTCTCTAACTTAATGGTTGAACAAGACTTGAGATGAAGAGATGAGGAAACAGGAGGGGGAAGAAAAAAAAAAAAAAGCCATGGGCACTGCTGGACCCAGGCATCAGCTAGGGAATCTAGGTCACGCCTAGAACAGGCGTCTGATGGGGGATGCCATGGAGGGCGGGGAGCGACAGGGAACGGTGCCAGCCTCTGCCTTTCTGGGCTTGCCAGCCCTTGGCAGGAATTCTGGAAAACGAGACATCCCGAGTCAGACACATTTCCGTACATTCCTCTCCCTCCCCTGCCTCCAGCTACTTACGTGTATGGCTGATGGACAGACTGCCGAAGCTTTAAAACAAACAACACTAGGATATGACCCCAGAATTTTTAGGGCTAGAGTACACATACAAAAGTAATCTCCTTTCAAAGCTCGATGCTGTAGATTTATTCCAAGTGATGCCCAAAACCTACTTGGAATTCTTTTGGTATTTGCTTCTAGAATCCTTGGCATATTCTTGTCAGTACCCTGGGTGAAGAAGACGTTTGGTTTTAAAGAATAAAATTCATTTGCCTGAACTACGTAAGCAGGTGCTCAGTAAATACGTTAGTGAATAAACGAGCAAATGGATGAATGAAACACACATATATAACACTTGCACAAATTCATAATTAAATAGTGAGAGGTGACAGGAAAGCAAAAAAAATAAATAAATAAAAAACAAACAAACAACAACAACAACAAACACAAAAACACATAGAAAGGTTTTTGTGTCTGGCTCATATACCAGAGGCCCAATTCAATGGGAAAAGAGGCACGGCTTGAAATGAGACCTAGTAACAGAGCTTCTCATGGTAATCTTAAATCTGAGGAATACCAAGCTCTTTGGCTTTGTGTTATTCCTGAAAGGGTTCATCTCTCTTTCCCCTAAGTCCTCCCCTGTCCTCTAGTCCTAAGGTCATTAAAGCACCAGACCTCAGCAAGCTTTCCTCTCCCTTACTGGGCTGGCTTCCAGAAGGATGTTTGACCAGGTCTCAGTCATAACCCCGACCTAGAGGATCCTCAGGCTGTTCTTTGCTCTGTTAAATCTTATAAATGGCACAAATCTTGAAATCTAGATATATTTTAATTAGAAAAATAGATCCAAATTATACCACTTATCATTTTTTCCTGCAACACAGTAGGTCATAAATTTTAAAAGTCTGTGCTTAGGAGACAGCATTCATACACACTGAGGCATTTTTTTTTTTAAGTCTAACTGCTTCATAATTATATCCCATACACATACATACATTTTATAGGCACATTTCAATGCAGACATAAAGGAAGTATTCATAAAGGATGAGTGATGGACAAACACAAAGCCATGCTTTGATGTTAAAGATGCAGCCCTTTAGTGTTGAAAACGACATGTAATTGAATTCTTGGTAATCGCTTAGAATAGTGTCTATTGTTGAATGTAGAACGCTCACAGAAGTCTCGTCTAGGGAGTTTGCTCCGTTCTAAGGTGCGCGCTCCATGGCTCGACTTGAACATGAAAGACATCCTGGCACTGGGCCAAATGCTTGGGCCAGGGTGTTCTCTGGATCCCGACGGGCTCCCTCTGAGCAGCACCCCAAACCTGGTCTAACATGAACTGAAAAGACTTGGGCAGCCTTTGGGCCCAGGGTGAGGATGCTCCAAGGGTCTCCTGACTCTCTCCACACGCTTCGCACATGTTTAGCAACTCTGATCGCCATCTTTCCTCAATAAAGAGCGAGCATTTCCTTTAGTGGCTCTTCAGATTCTCATAATCCAAAAGGCAGAAGGTGTTGTAAAGGTCTCCAGTGCAATTATGCTTCCTATACATATTCTATCCATTAAAAGACGGACGGGTTGTCAAACCTCTTCTGAAATATTAATTATGGAAGTAATTTCTGAAAAATGTGCAGAAAGGACTTTAACTTACTCTTTCCTCTCTTAAGGATCAATGTTATACATTATTTAAGTGACTCCTCTAGGAGGGAAGTTTAGAATATACTCTGATAGGTATCAAGGGTCTGCTAGAGAAACAGATTGATTTAAGTACTAGTTTATGTGAATACATATACACATATGTTTTTTTTTTAAATCTGTACCTTTAAACATAGATGTATTTTCAGTGTGGTCTCCATGTGAAGGTTTCTCAACAGGGTTTAGTCTGTGTAACAATTAGTGAAACAGATGAAAGGCATTTCAGATGATTACCCCAGAGACACAATTGTTCTCAAGGCTGGATGGATATACGCCATACAGGGCTAGTAGATACATTTTTGACATTTACCACCTGCCTTAGCAAATGTCATACCAGTTAATCTTGATGTTCACCAAATTTCTGAGGTCTACCGTGACTTGTTTCCTAAGGCTTTTGATTTAGAGCTTCTTAGAAATGGCCACATGTCTCCAATACAGTAAATGCGCTTCCATTTCTTAAAGTGTACAGAAAAAAAGAATTCTACAAAATCTTGTCAGAAATGTCTGGATTTTGTCTTCATTGGACATCATGAAAGAATTTTAACTCAAGAGTCACACAAAGAAAGTCGAAACAAATAAAAACAACCGTAACAAAAAAGGTAACAGGGTACATAATTCAGATAGGTATTTTAAGTGACCTGCCATTTTCTCTGAATATGCTCCTAAAGATTTTTAAAGTGTTTTTAGAAATGCTATCTTAATCTGTATCTTTTATTTTATCCATCTTTATAAGCCACTGTTAGCTTACTATGAAGACAACAGTTTTGAAAACTGCCCCCTTGGAACAGTGCACCAAGGAAGGTAGCTGCTCCGTCGTGATCACTATGCAGTGCATGGCCAGGCCCACCACAGGCATGGAGTCGTTTATCTGACAGTATTTACAGAGCACCTACTATGTTTGAGGAGCTATACCAGGTATCTACACATACACCAGTCATCGAGACAGCTCCCTTTCCCCAGGGAATTATCTGCCAACACAATAAAAGGCAGATCGGCAGCCTCTTAACATGAACATCAGCTACGTCTGGAGTAGAGATACGGTGCCATTCTAGTACACAGAGGAAACGGTGGTACAGTTAAGACTCGGAATTCTTTTGAGAGTGAAGAGATACTCTCTAATGTGTTCTATCCCTCAGTGGGCCTGCAGCATTTTATAGAGAGGGAGAATTTAAGGAATCCACTGGCACTTTGAGGTCAGAGGAGTTGACCTAAAATGCCAGTCTGCCTTGTCCTATCCATCACACTCCCTGGGGGGGGGGCAGAAGTATTTCATAACAGGTACTAAAAAAGGGAACTATTATCTGATGCAAAAGTACATTTTAAACTCTGTGAAGGGGGTGCTTGGGTGGCTCAGTGGGTCAAGCCTCTGCCTTCGGCCTAGGTCATGATCTGAGGGTCCTGGGATCGAGCCCCGCATCGGACTCTCTGCTCAACAGGGAGCCTGCTTCTCCCCCCGTCCTCCCTTGCCTCTCTGCCTACTTGTGATCTCTCTGTCAAATAAAGAAATAAAATCTTAAAAAAAAAAAAAACCAAAAAAACAAAAAAACCTCTGTGAAGGGTGCTTCCCATTCAAGAACATCAAGGGTTACATTTAGAAAATTTGTTGTTCTCTTTAGAATGGTTAATTCCCCAAATATGACCTATTGTTTTAGATCTCCACTCTTTTTCTTAACTTGTTCCATCTGTCTCCAAAGACTCTTTTCCACCTTCCCTTCTTGTCTCTCATTTGTAAAAATCAATGAACAGAAACATATAAATGGAGCCTAAAAGCTGCTGGAAGTGGGTTCCAGCCAGGAAAACTTAGGGAGGAGGTCGGCTGTTTACAGAAATTGCTTTTGGTGTCCTCAACTCTCTAATTCAGTCTTGTGTTCTTTCAAAAAGCCAAGATGAACTGGATGTAAGTTAAGCCCAAATCAGCAGAATCTCCCCGAAGTACTGGAATACAATAGTCACTCTGTTTCACAAATATATAAAAACATACTTGGCTTAGTTTCTTCAATATATTACTCTCATTTCGATGGAGCTCATTTGAAAAAAAAAAAAAAAGGCTCATCTGCAAATTGGCAGCCGAGTCCTGTCCAAATAGCAAGAAACATTCAAAAGAAGAATTTAAGACTTCAAGAATTAAAAAAAAAAAAAAAAAAGAAAGAAAGGAAGGAAGGAAGGAAGGAAGGATGGAAGGAAGAAAAGGAAAAAAGAAAAAGAAAATTAAGTTATATATATATATATTTTTTTAATTTAATTAATTAATTAATTTATTTTTTAATTCAACAACAAGAGATTATTGTGGTATAGTCAAAGGAGCAAATGCCTTGAAGTCCAAAGACATGGATTCAAGTCACTAGTTGAATCCTGGCTGATTTATTATTTCATAAGGAAGTAATACCCCATTTCCCAGACAATCGAGAATTACCAGATACACCCTAGGTGAAACACACAGTGCCCTACACACATGTTACTTTTTATTCCTTTCAGTCTCTCCTGTGTTTCCATAGTACTCTGAACATACCTTTATTGGCTCATACCATAATATACTGTGGTCATCGGTTACATGTATGTGACTAGAGGGAAGTGGGCCACATTTTATCCATCTTTGTGTCTCTTTACACAGTATTTGGGCGCATGGCAAGTGTACAGAAAAAATACTGGTTGAAATAATGAACAGTTGTTTTATTAGATAATAATTTTAGAAAAGACGAAGTATGCTTAAAATTCTGAAGCAAGGTAATCGTTCTTTGTGAAACTTCCCTTTGCCAATAGACAGATACGAAGGCATATCTGTAAGGAGGAATTTCTACAGATGAGTCTTCATATAAGGTCACTACACAAAGCTTAAATTCTGTCAGCCTAATGTACCTTTATTCTACTGAGCAATTCTCCTCAGCACAGCCACAGCACCTGAACCAGGACTGAGAGAGCAGGCCAGGCCAATCTGCCTTCTGCAGACTCTCCGGACACAAAGAATACACTTGAGTCCACATCCATTCCATGCCCGAAGGCAAGAAGCAATCACGGGTCCCACTGTCCACCATTTCCATTTGTATCTCAGACACAGGTTTTAAATATTCTCTCTCTACCTATCAAATAAAAAAGGTGGCAATAACAACTGCTCTTTAATCCCACAGGGAGATGTCTTTTAGTGACAAGCCTCGCGGAAATAGCAGTTAAATAAAAGCTGTATTATGATCAATAACTATACTTTTTTGAGGTAATATGCAGACTTTTGAATGTAAAGAAAAAAACCATCGTAAATTTAAGAAAATCACGTTTAGGTTCCTGTAGTAACATTTAAAAGCTGGGCAACACGTTCCAGGAACCTGGGGGACTTTTTGGTAAGTCATCTATTTGCTTCCACGTAAAAGGCATAAATAACAGTGAGATGTAAAATACACCAGTTTAAGCTTAAGGTGGAGAAGGGAGGGTCCTGAAACCTAACTAGGTTTTCTCAACGACTCTGATTGTACCCTGTGGGGCCAAGCTACGAACACGTGCACAACTTACACAGACCCATATTGGAGTCCATCAGCATAGACGCACAGGACAAATTTAAGAGCCTCCAATGATCAGGATAGAAATTCACAAATGCACTCCTGCAACATTTCTAAATGGAAAGCATGGGTCCCTCATTAAGGGTCGAACACACATCAGGCATTTAAAAAAAGATGTGCGATGACTTGCTCAGTGTTTGCCTTCTCTCTCACATCCAAGCTCATGGGAGAACGGACCAACCATGACAGGATGTTTAAAGTGTGCAGCATTCAACAAGAATCAAGGGTTCCAAAATTATTTCATAAATCTATGGAGAGACTGAAGAGAAGTCTGACGCCACCCTGTGTGTTGCAACTCAAAGGTGAGTTAAAACCAACTCTGGAATTCGTAACTCTGAGATCGCAAAGCTTTCTAATACCAGGATTTTCAACTTTGCAATTTAACCACAACCCTGCTGCTGGCCTTTCCTGACCTGTTGTGAAGTAAATCAGGCAAACTAATGTGGGCTAACAAGTCTTTTTCACACTGTTCGATCACCCTGCCTCTCTTTTTCTCCGCAGACATCGCCTTCCTCCCACTCTGTCTAGCCATCCTCCTCAAAGCACACAAAATGGCCACTGTAACCCCGCATTACTGCTCATTAGATCACAGGTTAGTCAAGTGGAACTGCCCGGGGTTCCCAAAGGAGAGCTATACTTCAAAAATCTGTCCATGTCAAATGAAGAAAAAAAACCCTGAGCGTGGGGTCACCCAGATCAATGATCAAAAGAAACAGAGAATGAAGAGGGAAAAAAAGCACACCCTCGTTTTTGTTAAAAACACACAGGTCTGATTTATTATAAGGAATACAGAGATGCGATGGGGGTTTTCTCTTATGCCCGGTTTTCTTTTTCTTGTTTTTCTTCTTCTAATTAAGTAATTTCTTTGAATCCGGTCCTTTTGGTTAACTTTTGGGCTTTCAGAAAGTCTAGGACTAATCCTTAAAAATTTCCCCCAAAAGAAAACACACTCCAGGAAATCCAGTTTTTAGGAGGACCCTTAAATATTTCCAAAAACACTTGAAGAGCAATAAAAGTAATGCAGAGTAATCCACCTTTAAGGCCTGAGATTCTATTCCAATCTCAACGTAAGAACCAGTGCGACGACACTCTAAAATAATCCGAGTAACCTCTTGGGCCTTCAAAGAGAGGGAACAACGAGCCTGTCAATCACATCATGAGAACACACCAAGTGACACGCTACAAAAAGGAGATTTCTGGGCATCTGTGGGGCCTCACAGAAACCTAGAAATCTGCAGGTAGGTCCTCAGCTTGTCAAGTGTCTCCCTCATTTCCATGCACCAGCAAAGCACAGCCTTCTACATTTGCTTTTGTATTTTTTTTCCCTGAGGTAGAGCTACTAACACTATTGCAAAACTAACAAATTTAAAAATTAAGGCAGAATGATCTGGAACACCGTAAAGAACAAACTTTAGAATCAGTTTCACTGGTCAAAATCTCCAGAAGATGTGATTTTCCTGGTTTCCTCACAACAGCAGAAGAAAGTACATTTTGTCAGCATAGTGATAAAAAACCAGTTTGATAAGAACACAGTCCATATGAATGGTAGTTAAAATAAACTGATTGCTTCTAATTTAATCTAACCAAAGTAAGAGTTGATTAAGGTCTTCATTGCATTTGAAAAATATTTTTTTTTGGTATTTAGAATTTTAGTCTTCAAGCACTCTCCAAAGTATAAAAGCGTACGGTCCCTAAAACTGCATTTTCTGTCCCATTTCTCTGTACTTAAACACTCACGACACTATGCCAGGCACAGAGAGAAGGGCCATTTAATCCTCTTAACACCTCTGGCCAGAGGCAGGCGTCAGGCCCTCGGGAGCGCACAGTTAATCCTAAGCACTCTATATGCTTGATCCTTACTTAACCCTCACTATTTGAGGTAGGTTCTAGGATTATCCCCATTTTACAGATGAGGAAATGGATTTACGTTTTTGCTCAATATTATGCAGCTTGTCAACAGTAAGAGGGATTTAAACCCAGATGGTCTGACCTCAGAGTCTTACTGCCTGTCACCTCTACGCCCAGAGTGCGAAGTTAAATACCCATCAAATTCAATGTCTGTATATTCCAAGAACCAGCAATTCCAATCTGACATCTAGACACTTGAGAAATGCTTGCATATATACACAAGGAAATGTGTACGGAGATATTCGTCAACAGCTTTGTTCGTCATCACAAAAACCCAGAAACAACCTAAAAGTTTATCAGTAAGAATAAATAAATAAAATTATGGCATAGTCATGCCTTGGAACATAATATATCAGTGAAAATAAGTAAGTTAGATTTACATGTATCATATAATCTCAAAAAATGTAATGAAAAAAGCATGACAAAGTATACACTCTAAGACACCACTTATGCAAATTTTGATCACACAAAACATTACTGTATATTACTTAGAAATACATGCATATGTATTAGAAGTATAAAAATGTATGTTGGGAAAGATACCAACTTCAAGATACACTCACTTCTGAAGAAGCGAGGGGAAGGGGCTTTGAAAATGCATTTTTACAGACTTGTTTCTTTAAGGAAAAAATCTGAATAAAAATGGTAAAGCATTAAAATTTGCTGAATCTGGATAATGGGTAGATGGGTTTCACTGTTATATCATTTTTTTTGTACTTATCTGTATCTTTGAAGTTTTTTATACTTGAAGTCATTCAAGTATGATTCCTCAGATACATATCCTCATATACTCCCAAATACACCCTCCTGAAATCAGAGTTGGAGTCCCCTATAAATTCTCCACCCCCCCCCAATAAAAGGCTTAAAACTCAAGGTAACAATCTAGAGACTAAAGTATTAAAATTAACTTTCCCGAAATTATTACAGTATCCTATTGCACCTGTCTTAGAAGTACCATCTCAAAGATAATTACGTTCATTAATACACAGTCCATATTTATGTTCTTAAGCAAAATTCGTTAAATTGGTGTTTCTAACCTTTTGACAAAGTCTGGTAATCAAGTAGCCTGGCTGAAGGTGGAGAGTTTTAAGATACAGCAGACCAGGGCACATGGGGAGAACAGGGAATAGTTTTCACTGTATACTTTTTTGTTATAAAGTATACAGTGCTTAAAATTGTACCATGTGGGGGCATGTAGGCGACTCGGTCGTTTAAACGTCCGACTCTTGATTTCAGCTCACGTCAGCAACTCATGGCCAAGAGATCGAGCCTCGTGTCCAGACTTCCTGCTCAACAGGGAGTCTGCTTGGGATTCTCTCTCTCCTTCTGCCCTCCCACCTACCTCATTAAAATAAATAAGTAAATCTTTTTAAAAAAATTGTACCATGTGGTTTTATTAGTCATTCAGATTAATTTAAATGAGATGGATTTTAAAAATTGAAATGAATGGATTTTTCAAGATTATGTAATATTCCACGGAGATCCAAATGAAAATGACAGGCACACACTTTATGTGTAGGACGGTAGTCATATAATCTTAACTGACAGAGAATGGATCAAGTAATGTCAACCACAATTCATTACAAATTCGTACATATTTGTGAGCAGAGTTGGAGAAGAGATGTTATTCCAAAAATAATTTCAGTGAAAGTAAACCCAGCAATTATAGCCATCTCTTGCTTTAACATCTTAGAAATATGACATTTTTAATAGCACATATTTTTCAATTCAGCTTTACTATGGCTAAAGAACCAGATGGCAAAATCTTGACTAACTAGAATCCAAATAAGAACAAGTACTAAAGGAATTACAATTTTTGTATTCCGTCTTTAACAGCTAAAACTACAAAAACACAGATTCATCTCAAGTGTTTTACCAAAAAAAGCAATGTCTAGGGCCTTCTATGAAGTTAGTACAAATTCAACAAAATAGCCCATACTTTCTACATCTACACTGCTAGAACTAAATGTTCTGAATAATTAAAGGGGCACTGTGCACTAGAATCATTAAAGACTGTATTTCCCTAGAGCAGAAAACTGTGCTGATATAGTTTAAAAGGCTCAATAAGAGAGAAAAAGAAAAGCTTCTGGTAAAGTATAAAACAGATAACTATATTAATAAAGAATTGCTGTTAACTATAATAGGCTCAAGCAATCTGGTGATCTTGTGTTTTACCTTAAAGTCTGTTTTCCCGTTTTCAGCTAAAAAACGAGCTTAATTTGCTTGTTAATATAAAAGTCATTAAAAAGCCATTATTAATTAAGGAAAAACAGAAAGATGTCCAAACTTGAGCTTCAATTAAAGAAAAACATCAAAGTCCATATACAAATGTGGGAAATTGACATCTCTCTTTATTGCTCAAACATGTAGACACATGCATTTTAACACTTAATGAATCTCTTCCCACTCATTTAAATAATTCAGATATTTGGGATTACCTTTTCAGTAAGTTATGCAAATACCATTTTAAAGGAAACTATTCTAGAAGAGAGTAAAATATAAATATTCTTATATATAATAAGAAAAATTCTTTCTTAAGAATTTATGTTTTGGAAAATCAGGGCATCTGCCTGGGCACAATGATTTGCTTCTCTATAATGACAATAACTGTAATAATGATACTACTTAGTGCATATAAATTATGCCTCTATCTCAAGATCATCTTTGGTCTATTTTTTAGGAGCTCTCTAATGATTATTCAGTCTTCTCTTCAATGCAATATACGAAAGCATCATGAGAGAATCTCTTGCATAGCACCGTTAAGAACTGTAACTCTTCAACTAGCTCTTCTCTAAGGATTCCTCTGCCAAGCTCTTATTTTCGTTTCATTATTTCTTTGTTCTCCTTGTCTAAACTATACATGAGTTACCCAGATTTTCCACTCTGGCCCCTTTCAATAAAGACTCATTTTGGCTCGACAAATTATTAGTCATCACCAGAGTCTAAAAATAAATCGTATTTTACAAATTCTACATGTTAAAATTATGTTCTATGGAACCTCCAGATTATTTCACGGGTCATACGCAGAACCTTCTTCCCGTAAGGTTTAGTGGATTTCACTTATCATTGATGAAAACAATTCCAGTTATTTTATGGGACTGTTTACTTTACAGAGCATTCTTATTTCAGTAAGCTCAATCTACACACAGCACGTTTGACACAATGAATCCAGGCCCTGTAATGTGTCACATTCTAAGCCTAAATAAAACAAAATAAAACCCTACTGGACTCCTCCTTTATAACACAGAATACTTGTCATTTTATTTTGTCAGGGATTTATGGGTGCAAATCTCGATTTCAGAATTTCTAGCCACGAAGGTAATTTCCATTTCACTATTGGATACAGTGACATCAAACGCAGCAAAGATCTTAACAGGCCAGTCAGGGGAGAACTATGTGGTATCTTCAAAGTGAGATGCCACTTTTGTGCAGTAAACTTGTGTTGACACCTTCTTGTTTGTACTGGAAGTCTGTACCGTACCTCCATTCGAAACCACGAGATAGCCCATTTCTCCAAGGTCTTACATAAATACTTAAATAGAATCATGGCTGAACATGGATGTCTACATCAAGAGATATTACTAAAGAAAGAAAAAGAGACTCTGGATTATCCATCAACAAAAGGGGAAAGAGGTTCTATAGCTGAAGTACTCCGCCGTGGGTTAGTGCATGTCTACCAGCGTCACCCGAACACGCGGGAAAGAGCGTCTACTTCCGAGCGGCAGTCTGTCTGTGCCACGACACATGGCTACTCCCTGTTTGCAGCAAAGGTACATCTGATTCACAGGTAAAGGGGAAAAGAAAGCAGCAAGGAGAAAATTTCAGTTTCTAAGTAGCAGAGTATTCTGTTCATCTCAAAAGATGAAAGCAGGTATCTTTCATTGCACATTTTTGGTCTTAGAGGAAAGAAGGCCAAAAATATGTGATTTTCATATTTGTGTTAATACAGCAGAGTTTTTCAAAGCCACTGCCAAAAATGGACTGGTTTTCTTACCTGCTTTTTCCATGCTTTAAGTTAAGGATGTCTGCCTCATTATAAACCTTGCTGGCTCCCTAGACTTTCTGTAGTCTGGCTTTGCTGTGATTAGTGGTCAAAACCTTTAATTACAGTATATAGTTTGTGCAGCTGCCTGGAAATTGGTCTCGGGGTCAGTGGCTCTTCCCGTTCCCCTCTTTCCATTCTTTTGAAGCAATATTGCTGAACTGAAGGCATTGTTCCAGCTTTCTGGTGTGCTCTGTCTGCTGCACACTATGAATAGCTTTGCAATCACTCCAGCAATTGGTTCTTCAACTGCCTTTAGGTTGTCAATTGTAATTCATTGGCTCCAGGCACCTTTTCTCTTTTCATTCTCTTGAGGTCTTTTCTTATTTAATTTGCAATAATATTAGGGAATGTCTTCTTCAGACATGTCACTAATGTCTTCCTGATTATGAGGCTGGATGTACAGTTGACTCTCATATAAATGCCTGTTAAAATGTTTCAATATTTCCTTTATCTCTGACTTGTGATGATAATTGCTGTAGTGTCCTATAAGGAATTTGGCTTAACCTTAGAGTCTTCTTTCTAAAGAATAATCCTCCTGGAAATATTCTCACTGGAGTTAATTCATGTAATTAGCTACATTTTGATAACTTCCCCAAAATATAATTTTTCATTTTTCTGATAATTAAGTTTTCACAATTTCTTCCCATAACTATGCCCTCTTCTCTTTTTAGTTTATAAATTTGAGATCTATACAACTTCTGTAATTAGTTAACTAAGAAATAAAGGGTTCCGACTAGTTAGAAACCAATGCCTATGATTTCAGAGCCCTTCAGAGGACCTGGAGTTATTCCTCAAATATTGTTTTTCGAGATTATAGAACATTCCAACTATTCAAAACGAGTTCCAATGCTTCTGCATTACAGGATTTTGTTTTATTTTTAGGAAAAAGCACAACCATCTCTTGATTTAGTAAGAAAAAACAAAACCTCAGTGCCTTATGTCTCAACTCCTTACTTCTGGATAAAACCCAGCAGGGTAACCCCTTTCATTAGCCTTAGCCATCCCGGAGTAACCAAAGGTATTTTTAAGCAGACACTATGTAATAATAATAATGAAAATAATTATCATAATGATAATAACTAACGCTTATTGTGCTTTTTATCTTCAAAGCACCTTACTGACATTAACCATGTGTCTATTTTCAAATTCATTTAAGTCGACAAATGTTTTATTAACTCTGTATACTATGCAATGTGTAGTAAACTGAGTTTTCTTTTGCAAATGAAATAAGTAAATAAATAAGTGGAACTAGGGCCAAGGAAATGATTCTGTAAACTTTTGCCTCAGAATCATTTGTTGGCTTTGTTGAATAAGAGTTTGTGAAAATTAATCTTTACAAAATACAAAATTGAAAAAAGGGTGAAGTTTACCACTACGACCACTCAAATACCTAGTGCTTCAAAAAAGACCCAGAAAGGAAAAAGTCAAAGTCTAATTGTGTAGTTATGATTCATTACTGTAAAATATCTGCATATGTACAGGAAAAAAATATTAAGTGTAAGAAATGAAAAAATCCTTTAAGTTTCATTAATGTAAAGCACTTTTATGATAAAACTAGATTTGTTCTTAATAAATTGAATGTACTGCTTTAAAACCATTTCAATTAGGTGTCCACCGAGCTTTATCATATACCGGAAAGAAAGAGCAAAAGTAAAAAGTTTGCTTTGCTAGCAACTGAAAATAAGCTCTACATACTTAAAATACAGGTAATTAATAAAAACATATTAAAGGAATACTATTCAGTCGAGCTGTCCTGCCACTTTCTAGGAGGGATTTGGGAAAGGAGACAGCAACCTTGTAAAAGCCAGGTCCTCAAGTGGACAAACACAAGTACATAAAAATACAAGAAAACAAAGATGTGTAAATCTGGTAGCCAGAAGATTGAACCTTTGAGAACTATTACCAAGGCAGAGTGGTGAAATTTCACAGAAGATGCGATTTAGGAGTAATAGTCAAAGGTCAGGTTTGGTGTGGAGGAAACAGGAGGCAGACTGGGTAGTTAAGGAATCTGGATGAAGCTGATGGTGTTCAAGCCAGGAGGAAAGCACAGGCATGTACGTTAAGACTCCACCGTTGTACTCATTCCAACAACATATAATTAAGCACAGAGGCTTATACAAGCCAGAATTCCTGTCCTTCAAAGAGCTTCCAATCTTGAGGGGTAGACCGAAAAGTTACAGGCAATTAATGCTGGTATTATGATTCGGTTATGCCCAGGATACCTTTGGGAGTCAAAAGGAAGACATGCAGCTCAGCCTTCAATGTTCAGTGAAACTTTTTTTTTTAAGATTTTATTTATTTTTTTGACAGATTACAAGTAGGCAGAGAGGCAGGCAGAGAGAGAAGGGGAAGCAGGCTCCGTGCTAATCAGAGAGCCCGATGCGGGGCTCGATCCCAGGACCCTGAGATCATGACCTGAGCCGAAGGCTTAACCCACTAAGCCACCCAGCCAACCCCCACGGAAACTTCTTGATGTCACCTATAATCGTTAGGTGGTTTTCCCAGGGAAAGAGAAATAGCAGGCAGCAGCTAAACCTGACTGAGAAAAGAGAAGGGAATTTAATTATCAAGCACAGAACACAGGAGATCAGTGGTATTTCATCTGCTTCTAGAAGGAATTAGAAGATAGTACTGGTTTTTAACATGAGTTTCATGGAAGACAGGAAATCTGGATCTTAACTGTCTGTGTTGAGGAACAGGGGGAAGAGGGAGACCGGGGGATGTGCACAATCAGGAAACGGAGAAGCATGGCAGAGGTGGGAGAATGTGCAGCAAAACGTCTAGAGGCGGACGGTAAGTATGAGTAAGAATGGAAAGAGGTTCCAAAATTTGCCACCCTTACATGAAACAAAGATACGCATGTGGCCGACTAAGAGGAATGGAGGTTTTATAAGAGAACATCATGAATTCTTGTTTTATTTTTTAAATGTATTATACTTTGTTATCCAACCTAAATAACTTTCTCAACAGGATGGACCTTCCTGATGTAACTCTCATTAATGGGAATTTTATTAGTTTTCAGTAAACAGGGCACATTCTCATGATTACTGCTTGGTAGGTGCAAGAAATACAGGTCCACGAGATCCCTTGAATGGTAAGATCAAAGCAGCTAGGTTTAGAACCAATGAAGTCAAATATGCAAAATCATTTTTTCAAGGAGTGCCTCTTTAGTAAATACACGAATGTACAATGGAATATTGTTTTGGTATTCTGCTAAAAGTTGCTCTTTAAAATATAAAAGCATCATTATTATAAATGTATCTAACTACTGAAATGATGGTTATTGTCAGCTTCTCGTGCACGTTAGTAAACATTTTCAGGAGACCACAGAGTCATTCCATGGAAAACAGACTTCCAAACCCTCTCATTGTTTCCCCAAGATTAAACTGTAACAGAGAAAAGTACATCTGTAAGGAATGCACAAAAAACAATTTGTATCTCATATCATTTTAGAATAAGTATACGTCCCACAAGGGACTTTTCAGACTGCTCACACAATAGGTATGTACACTGCTCTGTGGGAAATCCCACCAGTATTACAGAATGCTGCCAAGATACAGGTCAAGAAACTTGGAAGACTCCTAAGATTTAAAGTATATGACACTTTACAATCATTATTGTACGAAAACACACACACACACACACACACACACACGTTTCTCTCCATATACGGAGTAATCATAAACCAAGCAAAGTATGTTACGTAACTTAAATGCTGCTTCGTATTTTCCAGTAAAAAAATGTGTCATGTAAAAGCAGAGATGGTATTTGCTACTTCATAGAAATACCAAAACAAAACAAAACAAAAAACACCGCTCCACTGTTAAGCAGTATGAATACAGAATGAAAATTTTAAATTAGAGTCTTACTATTCTACAGACAGTCTCCAAACATTTCAATCCTTCAAAATTCTCTGACCCTTTGTAGGAAGGAGAACAAGTATACAATTTAGAAATAATTACTTTTAAATACAAATTATATGTAAATGTAGTGGCCAAATAATATGAAATACGTACTAGCAGTCTCTTCCAGAAGAGGTCTATAGACTAAGAAGGGAGAACTAGATAAAGTATTCCTGATACACTGAATATTGAAAAGTATTTTTCAAAAAACTATGAATATTTATAATCAAAACAAACATGGGCTAAAAAAGTAATGTTTATATCATCGTAAAAATACTTGCAAATGCTCTTCTCGCATTTACATCTTGTTCTTTTCCAACAGAACACCACTTTCTATGTACATCACGGTAATGAACTGAATGACAATTTTAAGAAAATTGAGAAATGCCTGATCACAAATTTTAACCTTAATGTTGACATCCTAATCGAAAAGCTGGATCTTCCTGTGCTATAATTAATGAGCCATGGAACCAAGAGAGTCATTTGACCCTATAATTGCACCTCAAAAATCTTTATTTCACAGTTTCCACATTCTTTACTATTCGACAGAGTTGACTCATTATTTGATGGACTATTTCTTAAAAAATGAAATACTTTCAAAATAAGGACAAGGACGAATATCCAATCAGACCAGACTGCTGGAAGGTTAAACAATTTCTTTCACATTAACAAAATGTGTCATTTTATAAGACATGGTAATGCCCAATGAAACAAAAATAAGCTTTCAAAAAGCTAGGAAGTAAAAGAGTCCCAATCGGCAACGTGTAGAGGGAAAACAGGATTACATTTATCGGCTACTATATCAACTTAACTTCTCATGAAATCCTCCTGATCTATTAAATAACTTCAGAACTGAAGTATGCTCTCCTATGGGAGTTGTAAAACAAATTAGATGCAATTACAATTCAATACAAATAAAAAGCCAACCTATTTACCCTTAAGATGATTCTTGGTTTAGGGCTTTATTATTTAAATTGGACTAGAATTTTCCCTAAGGAATCACGTGGGCCCCTTGACTTAATTACAGATTTTTATATTATACTTTCTATAGAGAAACATTGTTGATAGGAGTAAATTCTGGAAAACTGTGGTAACTACACCTCCCCAAAGTGAATACAACAAACATCTGTTGCAAGAACTGCTTGGCTTTCAGACAGTACCTAAAGGGTGTTCTTTTTCCCAGTGTTTTGCTATTTTAAAAAAGATGATTTGTTAAGAAACACGTTTCTACTATCAATTCTCAAAACATAAAATCTTAAAATTCTAAGTGAAACACAGGTCGTTACCAGGTTTATTACAGAAGGCAAACTATGCAATGTACAAGACTCCACTTGCATTCTAAAAGGGTAACAAAATAATTGGGCATGTTGCCCTCTGTCTGTGGGTTACAGAGTAATTTTAACCATTGTCTTCCTTTCTTAACTCCTTCTCTACACAAACATGGCAACACTCAGAGCAGAGGAGGGGACTAAATATACAATCTCCTGAGATTTTTATCCTCTGTTGTAATCCTAGTGATAACTCAGCTTTCTCCTTGGGATCTCACCAGCTTCTAAACTCAACAATATCCTGTTATCCTCATGAAGTGATAAATGAATTCTTAAAGTTTTACTCAAGTGACAGGAGAAATAATTGCAAATTTTTTGCACAATGTATTAAGCACAAAATGTAATAATTTCAATGGGAGGGGGGAAGAATCAATAAGCCCTTATGACTCCTTGTCTTTTCTTCACTGCATCAAAGACTTGTTCAGTGCTTTTGGTAAAGTGAATACATTTTCCTTGATTCTGAAAGAACAAAATTTTGCCTCAGAATCACAGGAATTTTGCAAAGTAAAACCCCATCTCTTTTAGCACTTGGAAATTACACGGCACGCACACAAATTAGGTACAAATGAATAAAAATGTTTCTAAGCAATAAGCATAGGGCATGTAATACCTTTATACTAAGGAAAGGAGGAGCAGTAAACAGATGACCAACTCTACACATATTTCTAATAACATGTAAATTTGTTCATTTTTTAATCTCCTACCCCCTCTTCTACCCATGCCTCCTCCCAACAATTATGAGATTACCATTCATTAAAAGTTTAAGATTCAGTTTTTACAATTCCACTTTTATGCTAACTTATTAATAAGGTATTGATTTAATCCCTAAAACATTTCTGGGGGTACTTCAACAAGGCACCGTAACAGTACTATACTGAGGAAATCTCTTTGTCTTTCAAGCAATGAGTAAAAAGAGGAAGCTTCCATTTCTTTTTCTGCCAAATCCCAAGTATAAGCACTTCATTATGTTTTGAGAAACGTCAAGATCTATAATCAAATTTGCCCATGTCTTCAGTTAAAGCCTAAAATGTTAACATGCACCTGTATGTGTTTATATAAATAACCATAGGGAAAATGCCTTAAACAGTCCTCAAAATGGCATTTGCAAATTCACATTACCAGCAAAAATTTTGAGGAAAATTCACTTAAAAGTTGATATAAATAGAAAGTCAAAGTCATCCATGTACCAGTATATACAAGTTTTCAATAATTTTCAAATCATTTTCTACATTTACAGCCTCTGTCTCAGTAAAAGATGAATCATAAAAAGATATCTGCCTGTTTCCTATGAAAGGTAGCTAGCGAACACACACAAAGCATATTCCAGAGCAATTAACTGTTAAAAGCTTCCTTTCTTTGACATGACATTCAGTTTTTATGGAGGATTACCCTGAGTTGCGAATTTGATTTCAAGAAAACATCAGTTTCAATTTTATGATGTCTAAGAAAAAACAGTTTCTTAAATTTAAAAGCAAATAATAATAATAATAATAATTCAGCTCTTCTACATAACTTGAATAAAGGGATTTTAAGTTACAAGGTCACTTGTATATGTATCTCATATGTTTTATCACAGAGGTATTCCATATTACTTTCATATAAAATGTTATAGTCTATTTGTATTCTTAACACATACCTGTATTTCCCACAATGAATCTCAGAACAATGCATTTTCAGCAAGTACCTTATAATTATAAACTAATGTAACACTCATAACTATCCATCATTAGATACTATTACCTCCATTCTAGAGACAGAAAAACTGGTGCTGAGAAGTCAAAAGATTTACCCAAAGCGTTAAGAACAGATCAAGAAGGCACCACAACCCCAATGCCGAAGATCTGTGCATTAATGACTCTGAATAGATTTGCATTGCTTTGTTTTTATCTTAATCACTTAATATTACATAGATTTCACAAAATCTAAAAAGGAAAAAGGTGCTTGCTGACCACTTAATGCTAAAGAAGCAACAGAGGATAGACATGAGTTCCATTTAAGAAGAAACCCTTGCTTTCTTTACTATTTTCCTAAAACTTAAATGAAAATTCTCTACACAGTACCCCTCTACTGCTTAGTACTGTCAACTCTGAAGTGAATTATCCAAAAATCATCCCACTCACTTAGTAAAAAACAAAACAAAACAGAAAACTGCCTTATTGCCATCTTACTGATGAGAAGACAAGCGAAGGAACAAAGCTCTTTGCAAGGGTCCCACATTAAATGTGAGAGAAATCCGGAGTTAGAACATCTTATGTCCTGAACTCCTCGTCCAATTTTTCAGACTACAGGGCAGCATTGTTCCTCTTACTCATCTTATTAGGAGTCACTAAAGGAAGCACACAATTTTCTGAAGCAGGGGAAAGAAACCTATTCTGAAAGTTACAGGCATAAAGGATACGTGAAAAGTTTTGATTTCACTGTACTTAGGTTAAAATTCACTACAACTCAAGTTTTAAAAATTATTCACCTATCTTATTCCTTTAGTATCCACGAATCAGAAACTCTGCTGGGTGAGACACTGAATTCCTCTCCCATCCCCCAGAACTAGACTTATGCTTTTATAGGTGAGATACAAGTTAAAAAATGAAATTAAATTGGGGAAGATAGAGAATGGGTCCATATTAAAGCGTATTTGGTGGCACGGAACTTGCAAGATAAGACATCAATTTTCAGCCTGGCTGGTTACAGAATAGGACTCATTGCTTCTAGTCAACAGTGAGCATTTCAGAGGGACAAGAACATGACATTTGAGGGCAAGTGATGCATGGTAATACGCATGATGCATTCCTTGAAAAGCTGGAGAAAAGAATGAACTAAGGAAGCGGGCAGGGTAAAAAGTGTTCAATAACCAGGCCTTCCGATGAGAAAATAGATGAGAAAAATATTCAGATTAAGTCCTCTAACTTTCGCTAAGCAGTTAAAAAACAAAAACAAAAACAAAAACTATGCTTTCCAGGTGGATAAAGATATATAAATAATAATTTCTATAGAATGATACAGTCTTTCTACTTTCTCAGAAAATCACGGTTTCATGTGGAAAAACAACATAACCAGCATACCCTGAATTACAGGCAAGTTTTCAGATTCCAAGGCGGCGGCGAAAGTGCAACAAGACAAAGCGTTGTCAAGTTAATGAGACATACCTCTTGGACTGATCGAGCAGCTGGCTTGTCTTGATGATTGGCCAATATTAAAAAGGGTAAAGTGCATAACTGGGGGTGCTGAAGAGCTGAATGCAGTTCATTTCTAGCAGTTTCTAAATCATCTTCTGAAGAGGCACTGTCTAAGACAAATATTACCCCTTGAGATCCTTGGTAGTAGCGACTCCAATATTTCCGGATATTATCAGCCCCTGTCAAAAACAAAACAAATTCTGTTTTTAAAAAATAGGTTTCGGAAACTGAGAGAACACCAAGCAGTACCGTTGGGCACACCCAACAGTGATTCCTACTGGAAACCAGTGTAGCTTTTAAAAAATTAAGTGCAGAAAACATGGCTGATGAGAAAAAGGCATGAGAGCCAACAGGTGGATATGGCCTTGAAGAATACCGCCAAAGTTGAGGAGTCATCCTTCATACTTTTCTTATCAAAATATGGGAGAAAAGCCAGGATACTTTCTAGATCAAAACTCGAAATGTTTTCAGCTTTTGCTTACTAGCCTTAAAAAAACTTCACTCTTTATAAATTGAGTTTGAGCCTAACTCAGAGAGCAGTGTAACTTAGCTGTTCAGAGAGGATTTCTTTCCCCCAGACAACGAAAACTAGCTTGATATTTTCTAAAAGAACTACTTGCTGATCAGAGCAGCCTTGTTTAATTCCATCTAGAAAGTGAAAACTACTAGCACAATACCTTCATGTACCAAAGTGTTGCAATTTGTGATGAATTAAAATCTTGATACATTTGCATAAACTGATTTGGCAATGAGCATCCTCATGGCCTTGGTATGATTGGGTGTTTACAAAAAAGACACTGAGATTCTCATCAGCCAGGGCCATATCTTATTCTTCTCTGTATTCCCAATATCCAACATAATATATAACTTGAAGCTCAGTACAGGAATGAGGGAAATGAGGGAAGAAGAAGTGAAATTATACACTAATTAGGCTCTATGGATTTTGAGACCAAAAGACCTGGAGAGACAGTCCAGTCCAACTGTCTTGAGGAAATTGGGGCCAAGAGAGGTGGAGTAATCCCCATTCACGTGTCTAGTCAATCACGAAACTGAGATTTGCATCTGAGTACACAACCTCTCCAGCATTCCCCACTACATCATGATGACTGCTTCCTTTACTTTTATTTGATTCATGAAGAGCATCGGCAGTGTGTATGGGTGGGGTGGGAAATGGGGAGTTTAGGCTTATTGGTTATCAATATCAGATGAAGATATGTTATCATTTTAGTGCATATGATCAAGTCTTAACCAGTTAGTAACTACATGTTGGCCATCCATTGAATATTTAGCTCCTATGTTGAATATACTGCGCTAAGTGCTAGGGGTACAGAGATTAAAGACTGAAGCTGGCATGCACTAACTGGCAAGGGCCAAATGTGTGCATCTCTTTCCAACTCTGTGTTCAAGGGTATCATACTGGAAGCTCGAAACTGGACAGGGTGGGAGTATTTTCACCATCAAAATCAACGACAGCTATCCTCAGGTCTTTTCTTCCCCTGAAGGCCAACACACCACTGGCTGACACATTAAGAAGCCCACATTTTTCTGGAAGAATAGGAAAAAAAAATAATAAAAGAATAAAGCACTGTGATAGAGGTAGTCCTTAAGCGGGATGAGAGCACCTCAACCGGACTGGGTGATTCTCTTCAAAAACAGCACTTACCAAACACCTACCATTTACTAAGCACTTTCTACATTCCAGGCACAGTGCTAGGTGCTTCCAAAAGAAGAGCTCATATAATTCTTACAACGACCCTAAGAGGGAGGTGTAAATGACTCAGGGTTTAAAACTAATTTTCAGGTTTTTAAATCCAAGGTATTTGTTATAATACCTTGTTGAAACAACCAGCTATGTCATAAGACCAAGGACACTTAATGCTGAGTAACCTTCGGTATGTAAAGATACGGGATATAAATAGAGGTGATGCAGATCAGGTAACATCCAACCAAGAAAGCAGAACAAAACAAAGCCCAAGGAAGAAAAAAATTAAGCCAGAGATTATTTAAGATAGGTAGGTAGTTGCATAAGTGATGGCTGAACTAAGAAAACAGAGGCACCGAAATTAGCAACACCTTAGTCCAGGTTCCCTAGGAACAGAGTCTGAGATGGCATTTCTTGAATGCCTAATTACAGACAGTACTCTCAGGAGAAACCAGGAATGAAAAAAGCAAGCTAGAATTGGGAAGGAGCTAGGCAAAGATATGGTTTCAAAAAAAAAAATAATCTAACCTCAGCTTGATCCAATGAGGAGCTCTAGAGTAGGGACTGAACCACAGAAGTTGTCCAGTCCAAAGGCAGTGGGGCTGGGCTGCTATACTCCTGTACAGTCATTGGCTATGAGCCACCCCTAGGGAACAGGAGGGGGTAGGGGTGTGATCTCATACTCTCCCAGACATATCTGGTTGAGGCAATTACAGTCAGCCAAGGGCAGGCCTCTGGAGAAGGGTACAGGTGTGAGTCATTAGCAGCCAATACTCGCAGCAGCTGGGAGATGGATGCACTGGCCCAGTAAAGGAGATCTGGGTAGGATACCAACAGCATCTGCTACAAGCTACATCCAGACATTATCCATATGCTAGAAAACCATCCATAAGCTTGAGGAGCAAAAGGAGCAGCAGTGTTACCTGATGGTAAATGTTTAAAACAAAAACACTGTGCGTGAACATATCTGTACATAATTTATTACAAATTTTACTAAAGGATGTGTAGCACACAATTTCTATCTAATATATGCAACATGCTTTACTGTAAATTCCATAGAGCTCATTAATGCTCACAAAATGATTCCGTGATTTTGCCCCTCTTGTATCCATAGTCAACCAACAGTTGTAATTGACCAAGTACAGTTCTAAAATAAATGTTGATTGTGCTAAGTGTTTTACATGTATCAACTCATTTACCCTTGACAATCTTAAGAGGCAGATAATCTTATGGCTCTCATTTTATCAATAATAAAACTAAGACATGAAACAATTACATAATGCGACCAAGGTTACCCACCTAAAATATATATTTAGGTCTAATGGGGTTGAAATAGAAGGATCATTGACTGGGAAGGTGATAAAACTGAACAAAGAACTATTACACATAAGCCAAGGGCAGGGGGGAGGAGGGTGGGAAGCAACCTATTAGAATAAAAGGTACTAAGTGCCTATGTATATTAATTCTCAGAGTAGGAATATGTCCAAGAACATTTCCAGCCAATTAATTCAGTAAATAGTATTATGAAGTACTATTCTATACAAGTCACTGAGCAGGAACCTGTAAGAAATATTTAAAAATCCCTTATTCCCTTTAGATCAAATCCTCAAATTCTGTCAAGTAGTAAGAACTACAACAAGGCCTGTAAATACCGTAGAGGGCATCAACGTGGCCATAGCATTAAGATGGTGTGCAGAGAATCAAGTATAAAGAGAAGAATACTGGTTGCAGGTTTCAATGGAAGTTTTCCATTGGAAATAGGTGGGACATATTCAAAATCCAACTCATGAGGCTCATCTCTTTCACCAAGAAACTATTTCCATCTGCCACATTTAGGAGCACATAAGACACCTGAAAATAGGTGTCTGAAAGAGACAAAATAATGGTGATTCCAATGACTGTGTTAGTGGAAACACACCCAAGGAGAAGTGTCACAATTTTTTTTAAAAGACTTTATTTATCTGACAGAGAGAGAGCTCAGTCAGGGGCCGTGGCAGACAGAGGGAGAGGGAGAGGGAGAGGGAGAAGAAGGGGGAGAGGGAAAGGCAGGCTCCCAGCTGAGCAAGGAACCAGACGCCGGGCTCGATCCCAGGACCTGACCTGGGATCATGACTTGAGCTGAAGATAGAAGCACAACCAGTTGAGTCACCCAGGCACCCGTAAATGTCATAATTTCTTAAAATGTCCCATCTATGACATAGTATGTGAATAATAAATTATTAATAGTGCAAAGACCCTTTTCTTTAGTCTGTTACCACACAGCTATCTGCCCAATCTTAGCATGTCTGATGTTCATCACAAACATTGGGCTTGGAATGCAGCATTCCAGTTCAGCCTTTTGCCCAGTGGCTTTGGTCAGCAGTAGCCTGAACCTAGATTAGGACCCAGGAAACCAGCAGTCGAGTAAAGGGTTACATCATAAAGTTGGTCTGTCTGGCCGAGCGGATCTTAGTTAAGCCACCAGATTAAAATGAGAGATGAACAGGTCATTAACCTAGCTGCCAGATGCTTTGAGAAGTGAGCCTAACTGGGAAAATTTGGAACTCCCATTTGATGTCCGCATCCCAATATTCCTCATCTATGAACCAAGTCCAAAGGGAATAACATAATGTAGGATATCACATCTAACAGTGGTCTGGGGCCACTCGTTTTAATGACTGAAGAGTGCATGTGTTCTGTCACTTAAATTGTTATATAAAGAGGTTAAACACTCAACTCAAACCTGGCCTATATTTTGTACACTGATTAAAAAACAAATGGTATCTTAAGAGTAGAGAGGGTTTGATACTGCCTTACTAAACGTTGTAAGGAGCCGGTAATCTAAGAGGTCATTCGGAGAGCCAATCAACCAGGAGAACCTGGTTTAAGCCACTACAAGAGGAAAGATAGAAGACAGGAGCGCATTGTGTCTTCATTATGCAAGGTTCTTTTTAAAGGCACACTACAGCAACTACAGACAATTTTTCTATCGTACATTATGGACAACTATGGAACATTCTTTTAGTATTCATTAATTCACCTAACAGACAATTATTGAGTGCCTGGTACCATCCCAGGTGCTGGGGACACAGTAGCAAACAAAACAGACAAAAACTTCCGTCTTCATAGTGTTTAACATTCTTCACCAGCAGGGCTGGCCTAGCATTATAGAGGTTAAAAATGCCAAGTATTTGTTTCCCAAGTTCTCTCTTACAGCACGGACAGATTATTCAGTTCTAGCAAACTGGGACTCAACTAAGGTCTGCTGGGAGCTTCTGGAAAAAAAAAATGTGTCCCTCAACAAAAAGAGAGATGCCCAAAGACAGCCACCTCTCTCTCCTCCTTTTTTATTTCATTAGGTGATAAGACGATGCTCTATACTGTGTTAAACTTCTAGCAGTCTTGAAGGAGACACACCAAAACACTGAGTGAGGCTGAGGACGTCAGAATGCGTAACGACAGAAAGAGCTTGGGTCCTTCAGAACACTGCTGAGCAGCAGTACCAACCACCAACAGTGTAAGAACCCCTTAGTCTGGAGTACAGTAAATGCCTATTATTTAAGGCAATTTTAGAAGACTATTGTTATTTTGCAGCCCAAAAAAAGGCTTAGTTTCCTTAAGTTTTAAGGCTGTAAATAAGTTTCTTAGAGGAGTTGTTCTTTGAGAGATAGACTCAATGAGCTAAAAAAACAAAAACCAACCAATGAACAAAAAACAAAACAGGGATATACAGAAGTCAACAATAAACACAGTCATTCAAAGTTGTCCCTATGGGGGAGTGGGCAGGAGGAAGGCTGTTTCTTATGGAAAATCTCATCTCCAGACCAGTGATATCTAACTAAACTTTTTGTGATAAAGTAATTTCTTTTTTTTAAATATTTTATTTATTTATTTGACAGAGAGAGAGATCACAAGTAGATGGAGAGGCAGGCAAAGAGAGAGAGAGAGGAGGAAGCACGCTCCCCGCGGAGCAGAGAGCCTGATGTGGGGCTCGATCCCAGGACCCTGGGATCACGACCTGAGCCGAAGGCAGAGGCTTTAACCCACTGAGCCACCCAGGCGCCCCGATAAAGTAATTTCTTATCTATGCTTTTCTGTACAGTAGTCACCAGCCACAGTGGCTACTGAATACATAAAATGGCGGCCAGTGCAACCGAAGAACTGAATTTTATTTAAATTTACTTAAATCTGAAGTTCAGATGCCACACATGGCTGATGGCTACTGTACTGGACAGTACGTTCTAGATAATTCTCTCACTTCTTGCTGACTGCTAGAAACCCCTAAGACAAGCCAGTTAGAGATCTAATCCTATCTCTGAGAAGAAAACCAGGTAGCTGTGCTGCCAGAGGAGCCAGTGTGGTCAGGCCAACCCAGAGATGGTTTGCTGAGGGGCTCTGTGTAGCTAACCAGGCTCAACGAGGGCACCCACGGTGCTCAGTCACCCTGTTGTGACACACAGAGTGAGGCTGAGGACTCAAGACTGTCTTGTCTTTCCATCCTCTTACCACAGTCTTAAGAAAATGAAGGAGAATAAGATTATTTTCCCTCTGGAAAACTTAATGAGATTGGAGAACCCATAAAGGATGCCAATTCTGGAGAATTTTAATTGCAAATTAATGCTTCAAATCTTAGTGAAGGAGGACGTTTCCTCGGAACGAAAGTCACCTCAGCAGTATTATTTTAAGAAGAATGGTTTCCAGCATGGGGAGAAAATGTGCAAAGAGCAGGACAGGAGATATGACAGAAAAGTAATACTTCTAAATTCTTTTTTTACCCGTCCCATCTGCGGAGTCTTGGGTCTTTCTGAAGGGTGGTTCCTTTCAATCTTTTCTTCTTCTCTATATCAAACTCACTCAATCTGCTTTTAAAAACTGAAATACTAAGAGTTTGGGAGAACTAAGACATATATATCTAAATTCAAACTTTTGTTATGCACCTCCCCCCCAAACACACCCACCAAAAAGCCAAAATATTTTAAATTAAGCCCTCTTTAAATGTCAATACAAAGTATAAAAATGTGAAGATTCGAAGTCACGTTCTCCTAAGGGAGATGTATTGTCCTCTAGATAATAAAAAAAATTTTTTAGAAAAATGTATGAAAAATAAAAATGTGGTCTGCCTGATGGGAGGAGAACCACTACCAAACAGGATGAACCGTTGAGCTGAGGGAGACCACAGTCCTCAGGCACACAGGGAGATGCGCTGAGAACACCCACGTAGAATATAAAAGACCATCAACACACAGTCGTCATCCACCCCCGCCTCACCGACATATTACATCACATCTAACCTTGTAAAGGTGTTTATATCCATCACCTCACTTAACTTTTTAGGAGTTATTATCCTTATTTAATGGATGAAGAAACTGGGATAGAAAGTTGAAGCATTTTCCTCCATACCCAGCTAATAAACAGCAGATCCAGGACTCAAATTCTGGACTGACTCCAAAGACCACGTATTCTTCTCTACTACATGGCGCTGTTTCCCAGAGAGTTTAAGAGGCTCCAGTGAAAGGGAGAGAAGAGCAGCAAAGGCATTCCAGTGAGGAGGCCATGGCTGGGAGCACAAGCTAAGAGGAAACCAGGAGTGGGTGGGTGGGGCACAGTGCAGAGAAGGAGCAGGAGACGACTCAGCTATGACAAGTAATGGCCAGTGTGAAGACAATATGGATGGCTTTGCAAGCCAGGCAGTGTCTGCGCATGGGGCAGCAGGAAATGGAGAATTACTACAGGGCCCGGGAGACACTGCTGGGGTAGTCTTGTCTTGCTTAAGGGCCTTGTTGATTGCCCATTAGCTGTTAGTACTTAGGGCAGACAGTACTCCGTACCTACCAATAGCTGGGCTTCTTCTAGTCCTAAAGTGCCAAGTCTCTAGATTTCATAAACCTTAAAAATGAATGCTCTCAAATTAACCAAAAAAAAAAGGGTGGGGGGGCGCCTGGGTGGCTCAATCATTAAGCAGCTGCCTTCGGCTCAGGTCATGATCCCAAGATCCTGGGACTGAGCCCTGCGCTGGGGTCCCTGCTTGATGGGGAGACTGCTTCTCCCTCTGCCTGCTGCTTCCCTACCCCTGTCAAATTAATTAATTAATTTTTTTAAATCTAAAAAAAGTTTTAAAAAATGTTTTATTAACATATAATGTATTATTAGCCCCAGGGGTACAGGTCTGTGAATTGCCAGGTTTACACACTTCAAAGCACTCACCATTAAAAAAAAAAAAAAAAAAAATTTTAAATGAATACTCTTCACACTCCAGGGCATATAGCTAACTGCACTGCTTGAAAAATATTCGCTTACGAAGGTATTCCTGTATTTATCAGCAATACAATGTCTTAGGGAGAGGTAAAAATAATGTGGGCAAGAAAGAAAACGAGTTCTTCCTTCTCCCAAAGGATCTAAGAGAGTCCGTAAAGGAAACAGGTCAACAAATAGTTTCTGCCCTATTTTGGGTTCCCCCAGTGCAAAGGGTTTATTCAAGTGGTGACTACAGAAAATACTAGTGGCAGAGTGAGGAAGTGGGAGAGGGAGAGAGACGGCCCACAAAAAAGAGCTATCCAGACAGCAGCCACTGTGGGTAGCCTGAACTGACTCAAGCTAGAGCTGGGAGCCAGGCACCAGTGGCAAAGCATGTGGGGACTCATGTACCGACCTCCCATTAGCAGTTGCTTGAGGAGGACTGCACGTTATTTTCCTAGCACCTCTAGCTTTGCCAAGACACCGAGGTCTCCAGAATTCTTAAGAGCGAGGGGCCTGAGACCCCACAGGGATTTTAGAGCTGTACATGCTTCTTATCTTTAATATGCAAAAGGGACCACTGGGATCCACTAAAACTGAGGCATATTTGGAGCTGTTTTCCAGCAGAAATAAACGTGTTATACTGAACTATCTTTACGCTCACCCTATCTCCTGTCCAAAATAGGTCAGCCAGAGTTGGGAGCACAATCGCAAGATTGAGAGGTCTATATAGGAATTGGACTAATCTCCTCGGTCTCATTATGTTGGAACGCTAACCCAGTGGTCACGTGCTTTAGGACCTAGAAAGGTTATTACAACACGTGCAGCCTTGGAATCTGAACTTCAAATAGTACATCCCCAGGAAATTCGGAAGCAGGAGCTCCTCAGCCTATCTTTTATAAAACAAAATGCCCAACACTGTACCAAAGCCGATACACCGATTGCCGCCTTCTCACGTTATCCTGCCCCTCAACAAGGATTCTGGATGTCCGGGTTACTCAAAGCACAACTGTCCATCCTTACATTCACCCACAAGTTCTAAGTCCTGTACATGAGGACTCCGCCACCACCTGATCCCTTGTCCTCCTCTACGTTCTCACTCTACTCCACACCCTCAACCACTTTCCATGTGGACCACCAGAACGGCCTTCTACCTGGTCTCCGTGCTTCTGTCCTTGCAGTGTTCTGATGACATTACTAACTGAACCAGGACACCAGCTCAGGCTCTATCACCACTCTGCCCAAAAACATCAAATGCCTATAAAACTTGGAATCCCCAAATGACACAACTTAGCATTTACAGTTCTCTGCCATCTGGCTCCAAGGGCCATTCCTACCCTGTCTCTCTGTTCCTCTCCTTGTATCCTCTGGGAATGCAACTCGCTCCCTCCCAGACAAGACCAGGTTTCCGCTGCCGCACCTTTGGTTGTGTGATCCGCAGCCGCCCCCCCCCCCCCACCCCCGGAGTTCCTGCCCTGTTCGTTCTCCCCTCAGCTCTTATACAAGCGAATCACCACCTGTCCTGCACGGGCCAGGTCACTGATTCTACCAAGCCTTCCAGCAGTCTTGGAGCCCTAAAGAAGGTCTCAGAAACTTTTAATCTCTTTCTCTCGGTGCTCTTCGTAAGACATTCCGCCCTGCAGCGGAGTTACCTGAATGCACATTTCATCTTTCCGGTTACACGCAAAGAGCCACCTGGGAGTCTGGTGCCTTTGGGTGCCTCATTCATTTTCACACTTTCAATGCCTTTAACAGTCTTACACAATCACTGCTTTTTCCATGAGTTAGTTAATCTTTTGTACAATGTTTATTCAGTTTTCTCACATGCAGAATGTACAATTCACCCCACAAAGCATTTTATGGTACAGAAATAAAGGGTCTTCTTGGTGGACGGTGGTTGTTCATTGGCTTACTGTTTATTAGCATGTGGTTGTTACATTTCTGGCACATGGGTCTGCAAGGAATTGCTCACCTGACATTTTCGGTGTAAAAAATCTTTAACTCCTCATACTCAAGAAAATTACACTCTATTCACAGCTTTTTGCCTTTCTCAGAGCTCTGTTTTAGTACTGGGAAATGTGCAGCCCTACGGGTGTGTGTGTTGAACACTGAACAACGGACAGCATAACCCTACACTCTTTGGGATCGGTCAGCCTGTCCTGATGCCCCTCAGAACAAGCAGCTCTGAGAAACTGCAATCGTAGGGGGAAAAAAGCTGTGGGAAGAGTTGTGGGGAAATGTTCCCTTCTGTACTCCCATAAAAGCCAAGGGCCTACTGCCTAGAAGACCCACAAAACCAAGGTGATCACTATGTACATGGCTCCAAATGTTTACTAAGCAGCAAATTCCTGGGCTATTGGACTAACACAAAGAGCAAAAGGCAAATTTTGTAGTATTCTAGAAAATCTGGTGCCCAGACTAGGAAAGCTAGTCTGGGAACAATTTTGTTGCAATTGCCATTGACTAAAGCAACAAATTGGGAAGAGCCACAATGAGAATTTTCTGGCTGAAATGAAAAGCGTTTATTCCATACTTGGGGTGAAATACAATCTTTTAATACTGTGGAAAGGCTATGCCATTCTAGCATAGCTTACCAACCGCCACTCCCACCAGTACCTTTTTTTTTTTTTTTAAGATTTTATTTATTTATTTGACAGAGAGAGAGAGATCGCAAGTGGGCAGAAAGGGGGAAGCAGGCTCCCTGCTGAGCAGAGAGCCCAATGTGGGGCTCGATCCCAGGACCCTGAGATCATGACCTAAGACGAAGAGAGAGGCTTAACCCACTGAGCCACCCAGGTGCCCTATCCCCCCAGTACTTTTTATTGTAAAGTTTGACAACAACCATGTGACAAAATTGACAAATAACATAAAGTTCTAGATGAACATAAATTCACAGCCCACAGAAAAAGTTTACAACCATCTAATGTCTCATCCTACATAGCAATAAAGAATAATTAGGACAATAGATTACAAGCTTTGACCTTCAAAGGTAGAACATTAGGCTCTTACTCTAACTGTAATTTCTATTCTGTGATTAATTTGACCTCAAAACATTACTAATAACCTACTCATGTAATAAAACCCTAAGGGAATTCTGCTTGGTCCACATTTATTTGATCCCACTCATATTTATCCTTTTGTCTTTTAACACTTTTCTTTTTTTTTTAAAGATTTATCTATTTGAAAGAGGTGGGGAGAGAGTGTGTGCACATGAGCAGGGGAAGGGAGAGGCAGAGCGCTAAGCAGGGAGCCCAATGGGTGGCTCGACCTGAGGACCCTGAGATCATGACCTGAGCGGAAGGCAGACACTTAACCAACTGAGCCACCCAGGTGCCCCAATATTCTGTCATTTTTAATGGAAATGCTTATCACAACTCGTAAAGGGAGATTTAAGTTTTCTCTCATGGACTCCTCCCTTCTGTTCTATTTGTTGCCACCCTACGGATTATACAAGTTCGGCAAGGGTCCATGTTTAGGTTTAAACATAAAAGAATAAGTGGGGAAAAAAGGATTATACATTATAATCTGAATTGTATAATTAGACAAGTCAATGTACCTTACAAATCATAAATAGGGGCAATTGTCAGTCTAGGAATCACATGCTCCAAAACTTTTGGAAGGTTCCAAATTTTTTCAGGATTTGGCACACACAATTTTCTTTGAAAATAAGGCAAGCACCAGAGTTGGGTTTAGTCATGAAAGGCAAGTTTGCTGGGAGAGAGGGTAGGACAGTGGAATGATTAGCATGGACCCTGAAGTCAGACTCCCTGGGTTCAAAATCTAGTTCCACTATGTCATCTTAGTAAACCTCAGATAATTGGCTTAGTTGTTCTAAGCCTTGGGGACTCCTTTTGATAAAAGGGAAAAATAAAAGTGTACCCAATAACAGTGTTGGGATTAAATGAGATAACTCATTTAGCACAGTGTTTGGTATATTTTATCTATTCATTAAGTGTAGTTATTTTGTTACTGTTTCTATTATCTCTGGACCACCATTTAGCCTAGAACTTACTGAACCAACAGGCTTCTAACCTGGGTTCTAAGGCCTGGAAGGAAAAGCCCAGAAACCAGGCAAAGGAGAGGACATTCCTCTGCAATTTCCAGGAGAGCCAACGCTATAAAAAATAAAACACGTTTTTACTTGAGGTGGACCCTTTCTTCTTTATCCTGTATCTCCCATAGCCTCTAGTACTTTATATTGCCCAATTTCTTCCTCCCCCATTGCTGTTGTTTGAGGAGGAGGAGAAATCCGAATGTCAGAAAGACTTCTCCCCTGCCTTCAGATGAGTACACACATTCCTTTATTACCAGCGGTCATCAGCTAGATTTCAAAGGAAGCAGTGCGATTTATCAATTTACATTAAAATGACACTCTCGTTTTAAAGGAGGAGAAAATCCCGAATGGTCATTACTACTAACTGATCTCACGTGTGTCTGTGTACCTTTAGGAGTGGCCGTTACCCAGAAGGCTGATATTCGGTGGGAAGCTGCACAGCTACTTCTACACTTTACATTCCCCTCCATTTTGTTATGAATCGTGGATCATCAAAACTGGTGCATTTATTCAGCAACTCCTACGACCCCACTAGCAAGAGCTCAAGAAGCGTGGGTTAAGGCAGGGTTGCCATTTTGGGGCAAGTGTTTTTGTTTTTGTTTTGTTTCTAACAGACTACTTTTAAATAAAACATACACGCAATATGAGTAGGAAAAAGCAAGTAAAGGTACAAAATGAGCTCCTTTTCTCAGGAATTTCCACATGTGTTTATAACCCAATTTCTCACACTCACACCACACTCTTTTTTGTAGCTTTTATGTAAATGAGCCGCTTTCATCAGGTCTCTATCAAGCAACTCTACTAAGTATACTCAAGATCGTCATGCTCAGTGGGTTCAGTACCCTGTCTCCAGGTGTCTCTGCAGATTCGGGCACAGGGCAGCCTCTGTGCTGATGGAACAGCTATTTGCTGATGGAGTTAAGGAGGGAATGAAAGGATGAATACTTGCATTATTTGCCCATGAACTAGAGTACAAGCAGTCTCATTTTTATATAGTCTAAAATACCCTCTTCTGCTCTATTAAAAAAAAAAAAAAGTTTTATTATTTTAGAGAGAGACCATGTGTAGGGGAAGGGGAACAGAGAATCCCAAGCCGACTCCCCATTGAGTGTGGAGGGTCTCATGACCCTGAGATCATGACTCGACCAGAAATCAAGAGTCTGGCTGCTTAACCGACTGTGCCACCCAGGCACCCCTCCCTCACTTCCTTTTATAATTCTTATCTGAAATACTCTTCTGAGCTTCTTTCTGAAGCAGGCCAGTTCCTTTTTGTCCTCAGAAGTTTTCCCTCTGTCCTTCAAAACTGCCGTTATAAAACGAATACTAGCGATAAGCTCACTCCACTTCAGACAATTCCGAATGAGTAAACTCAACAACCATGGCTGGATGAACTACCCACTAAAACGTCCTTAAGGTAATCGGCCTTCCCTGTTTACACACTTACTATATATTTAAATGAGATTAGCCCACTATAGCACACATACCATTAAACAGATTTCTTCATGTGGAACTACATCACTAAATCAATAATCACCTCTGCGAGGTCTCCGATTATCCCAAGAGGCAAATGAACTCTCAAAATGAAATTAATTTTAATTAACTTTAAAGTATAAGTATGTATGCATCACCCAGCACTTGGGGACACAGGGTTACACAAAACAGAGTGTCACAGCATAAAAAGATTAGGGATCAGTGCACTGGCCAAAGAGAAGACAAATGAATTTGAAACACTGCCTGAGGTTAAGCACTTCAATTCCAAATACAGTTTCCCATGAAGAACACACTCAAAAGAAAAGAGTGCAATTTAAATGATGCTAAACCTACTGACTAAGTTCTATTTAGACTGGGTTAAAGAATATATTTGCTCGAGGATAAGGCAGAGATTATATGAAAAGAGACATTTATTAGGTATCCCATAGGGTTCCACAATGCTGAGTTTTCTTAAAACTCTGATATTAGGACTTACTTTCAGAGCTGACTAATGAGGACATGTCACACCATTCATGTCCTCCTTATTTTAGGTAAGTGAAACAACTAAACAGTAGACATGTGTAAGTATGCCAATCTAAGATCGGAGTCCTTTTTATTTTTTTAATTTAAATGAGCATTTTTTCAAAGATTTTATTTATTTGTTTGACACAGAAAGAAAGAGAGAGACAGCAAGAGAGCAACTACAAGTAGGAAGAGTGGGAGAGGGAGAAGCAGACCTCCAAATGAGCAGGGAGCCCATGTGGGGCTCGATCCCAGGACCCTGGGATCATGACCTCAGCCAAAGGCAGACACTTAACAACTGAGCCACCCAGGTGCCCCCGGAGTCCTTTTTTAAAAAAACTTATTTTCAACACACTTATCTATACTCGTTGCTATTTTGAATAGTATCTCTTATATAAATATGGCTAAACCATGCATGCAGCCATTGGAAGAGGAAAACACTCTCCACCGCACCCCCTTTCTTTGGTTTGTATCCTTCAAATCTAGCCCTTCTTTAGTTAGAAAAACTTGTGTACCTCAAGAATCAGATCATTTCATTCAGTACACACACTTAACTGCATTTGCATATGAAAAGTCTTAGTATACAAATTTCTTAGCCATTGGTTATTTACAAGGGCATAGATCCTTAGATTGCTAAGGATCTATGCCCTTGTAAATAACCAATGGCTAAGAAATAACTTCTGCAAAAAAGTAGGAAATATTAAAAGAATGACCCACATTTTATATTTTCATAAAGCCAGGAAACACATCTCCTTGTTCTTTACACCTGCCATAATGCAATTGCAGGTACTCAAATGATCTTTGAGTTTACATGAGGAAGGTTCTGTCAAGAAAGGCATACGATCATCCTAATGGAAATAATCAAAAGCCTCACAGAGACATTAACAGTAAAAGCTATCCATTATGGGAGGCAGCCTCCAAAATGGTCCTCAGTGATCCCCACTCCTCAGGATTAAGTCCTTCGTGTAATCTCTTCCCCCTGAGTGTGGGTTGGTCTAGTGACTTACTTCTAACCAATAGAATGTGGCAAAGATGGGATTCCTGCGTGGCTCAGTCAGTTAAGTATCTGCCTTTGGCTCAGGTCATGATCCCAGGGTACTGGGATGGAACCCCATGCTGTAATCCTTGCTTGGTGGGGAGCTTGCTTCTCTCCTTCCCCCACTCCCTCTCCCCCCTACTCGTGCTCTGAAATAAATAAAATCTTAAGAAAAAAAAAGAATATGGCAAAAGAGATGGGATGTCACTTCCATGATTAGGTTACAAAAGATTATAATTTCCATTTTAACCACAAATTAGCTCTGTTGTCTTCTCAGTCAGGATACTTTTATAAAGCCAACTGCCATATTGCAACAGTACATGAGGCCAGGAATGGAGGACACCTCTGACAGGTAGCCAGGAATGGAGGCCCTAAGTCTAACCATCCCTGAGGAACTGAAATCCACCCCTGCCCCCCAAAAAATGTGACCGTGGAAAGGAACCCTTTTATGGCTAAATATTTCTATACAGATACACCACATTCTGTCTGTCCATCTGCTGATGGACATGCTGGTTGTTTCTATCTTTTGTCTACTATGAATAGAGCTGCTATAGGTATTGGTATATAAGTTTTTGTTTGAACACCTATTTTCAATTCTTGAGAATATAACTAAGAATATAAGAATACAATTGCTGGCTCACATCTGTTTAACTCACATTCTATATTTAACTTAAAAAAAAAAAAAAACCTATACATTTTTCCTTGCTAAGTCTCTAAGCTTGTAGTACATTGTTACAGAAGAATAGGAAACAAAGTTAAAGAACCTGCAGCTAGGTAGCAACTTGCAAAATGTGAACTAATGAACTAAACGTGGGGGAAAAGAACTTACCTTAAGTCAAAGTGGCAACTCATTATTGCTCTAAGGAAATAGCATCTATTGACTTTTCAAATTTTTCTGTCAAAGGCAATATTTAAAAAACAAATTGAGTGTCGTGTACTACACTCTACTGTACAGGTAAGAACATGAAAGAGACGTAGAATGCACAGATCTCCAGACTCTGATTTTCCCCAGAATTCTCTCTCCTCACTTCACATGTCCTCCTTGGGAATGTCTTTACTCCTATTGTTTCAGCTACTTCTAATATCCTGAAGACAGTTAAAATGCTCTTACCTAATTTTCTCCAAAGCCCCAATATTCTTATTCCTTACCATCTATCATATATTCCCTTCAAGAGGTCTCCCAGGTATTTTAAACTCAACTTGTCCCCATATGAACTCATCTTGCCATGACGTCTTTTCTAAACCAGTCTCCTGGGTTCCCTGTCTGGGGACTGACAGCCACCCAAACTACGAATCTTAAGAGTCATTCTTAACCCCTTATCCCTTTTTCCTAGTAGTTAATCATCAATCACCCAACTTTACCGTCTGTGTAATTGCCGAGCTCTTGGACAGTTTGAAACTCCACCATACATTTTTCCACTGGCTGTTTTTCCCCTGCTCCACTCATGTCTTAACAAAAAAAAACCCTGTACACATTTCAAGTCTTACATCCAAACTCTAGTGAAGGCTTCTTTAATTTTTACAAAACTACTATCTCCATCCTTTGTTATTCTAGAGCAAACTGAAGTATTTTTAGTATGTCCAGTTCCTTATGACTGCCCTGACCTGACAACCTCTACTTGTGCTTTAAGACCAATTCTTTTGCATATTTCAAGGACCTAGCATAGGGACACGCACCAAGTCCTCAATTAGTTTAGACTGCTGAATTAAAAATACTCTCTGATTTATATTATTCATTCAGTGAATCAACTAACAAGTATTTGTTGAGTGTCTTCTATGTATTAGACCAAATTCTGAGCACCTGGAAAACAGTGGCCAAGTAGATACATGTGGCCCCTGCCTGACTCATGGCCTCAGGATCTAGCAGGTCACTGAACTGATAATATCTTCATGACACTATGTCATTTAGGCTTCAATTTACACGTGCTGCAAAGTAGTTCCCATAACAGCATATTTATTCTTCTGATCCTTAAAGTAGTAACAACTGGAAAGTTAAGTTTCTTTTGGATGAGTTGTAAATAAAATAATTTCACTTCCAATATCATCATCACTGCATTAAAAAAAAATTAAAACCCCTCCTTGCAGTCTCAAGGCATAGGACTATACAATGTATCTAAACATCTATGGGATACCTCAACTATCCAGAACACAGCCAAAAACTAGGAGCCATGGGGCAGCCAACAGAAAGGGCCCCAAATTAACATTCTAAAGCTCACATGCTTAACCACTCTAAAAAGTCCCTCAGGCCCACACAAAAATCTTGCCTAGAAAAAAAAAATGTGATCACACTTAGTTTCTTGGCTCTTTGCTCAGAGCATATTAGAAGTAGTAAATCATTATGTGGGAGACAGAGAAGAAACAGAAACCACCAGAGACAGGCATGTGGACAGTAGCAAGAAGAGACAGCCACAAAAGAAACCAAATAAAAAAATTAGAACATCTTAAAACAAAGAGAGGCAAGATCAACAACTATGAGAGAGAGAGAGAGAGAGAGAGAGAGAGAAAGACAAAGACCAGAAATAAAAAGCCCAACCGTTCAGATTTAATGCAGCAGGGAAGAGTCACCCACTGCCCTCTTGACAGGATTATAGGGTTTTTAATGTTCATCAAATACACGATATATTGTACTCCTGCTACTTTCATTATTACGGAGAATTTTAAACATATATACGTAACCAAAGCGTATGATGAACACCACCACTCAGCCTCAACAACAATCAATTATGGCCAATCCCTCCTTAACCTATTCCTCTATTGTATTATTTTGAAGCAAATCTCAGATATCATATAGTTTCATCTGTAAATACTTTGGTCTAGGTTTCTTTAAAAAAAAAAAAGATTTTTAAAGACATAACCAAAATATCATTACATCTAAAAGAAATAAACAAATCCTTAAAATCCTTAAATATCCAGTCATTCAAATAACATTTTGGTACTAAAAGTATATCCTAGCTGTTTCCAAAATGTCCAATTGAGATGTTACTGTGGAAAGTAAAACATGCAAGAATTTCGAAGTCTTAAAATCAAACAGTAGGGTTTTCAGTCCATTTTTCTCGGTATTAAAATGTTTAATATTTCATCAAAATCTATTTTTATACTCTTAATTAGTTTAATTGGTTAAATGCCAAGTGAGATAGAATAAGTGTTCTAAGAAACACCTTCTTTGCTAATGCCAACAGCTAAAGGAAATGTAACATTGTCAAATTATGGCACTGTAGTATTTTAAACTTGTTTAATTAAGGTAAGACCTTTTATGGAAAAGCCATTTATTAAAATAATTTTGTTTATAGTCTACAACAGTTCTTACAGATTTGAAGTATAACAGTTTGATTCATTATTATTTCAAAGCTATATACTAGTTCCCTGAAATCATCAGGGGTGGCCTGTTCACTTATTGGGGAAGACAGGTAACCTTGAGAAAATTTCATGTCACAATTCAGCTGCCCTAATACTGAGTTTTAATTATCCTTCGAAAGTAAATAGGATGGGGGCACCTGGGTGGCAGAGTGAGTTGAGTGTCCGACTCTAAATACTGGCTCAGGTGATGATCTCAGAGTAATGAGACAGCTCCGCCTTGTTCTCCCAGCTCAGGGCGGTCCGCTCAAGACTCTCTCTCTCTCTCCCTCTGCCCCTACTCCTTCCCCCAATTCTCTAAAATCTTTTCTTAAAAAGTGAGTAGGATGAAACAATCGTAATGATACACACCTAAGAACTCTAAAATGTATCTCTGTTAACCACAGTCTGGATAGGAAGCTCAAAGAACATGGAACAAAGGGAAATTGGTATTCTCTTCTTACAATTAGAAGCCATGGTTGTGAAGGGAAAGTATATAAATAGGACTGTCCGTCCTTGAACTGGGAAGTGGAAACATGTGGTACATGTGAGGAAGAGAGTGTGTGTGTGTGTGTGTGTGTGTGTGTGTGTGTGTAGGTGAAGAGGTACTTTGCTCAGCAGAAAGTTCAAAACAGCTTCAAACTGAAATCAGAAAGTATCCTTTGATAAAAATCTCACCTTCTGAACATATATGTACCTTGGAAGGATTACAGATGTACCACAACTCCTGCAGCCGTGAGGGTGTCCAGTGGGGCCCGGGGCACAACCCTCCCATTTCTCATCATCACCTCTTACAACAAGCAGTTTCTGTTTATTCCAGTATATGCTAAAAATACCACTTTGCCTGAGTCTGATGTGAAAAATCTTGGGAAGCATTGGTCAAAATAGCTTAGCCTGACATTCAAGGCTCCTGATGGTTTGATCCAAGTGACCCTTCTATCCTCAAATCCTTCCACATCCCATATGAAACCTTTGCAGTGTCCAAAACGAACTGCTCATATTTTCATCTGATACCTATCATGTTCCCCAAATGCCACCACCTTTGCTTATGACTTTTCCCTTGGCTGGGCATCTCCTCTCTCCCTAACCTTTCGATCTTCAAGCACAATCTATTCCCAAGTCCTGCATTAAATGCCACCTGCGCCACAACCATTCCTTTTCCTACACTTGTACATCACCTTTTTTTCTCCACTAAAGACTAGTTTTCTGTAGTTTCTTTAAGGTCATGGGTACCTTTCTATCTCGTACTATTTTTGTTTATGCACAGTTTCTAGTTTGCCAACAAGAATCATAGCTCTGACAGTTGAACTCAAGTCAACTCACTCCAAACATTTTCTGAGTACCTTTTATATGCTGAACATCTTTTATAAACTATGTGCAGGGGAATAAAAATGAATGTGGCCCTACTATAATCAGAATTATTTAGCACTGTTCCAAAAGTTCTAGCCAATACAATAAGGCAAGAAACCAATGTAAGAGGAATAACTGTTGGAAAGGAGACAAAATGATACATGACAACCTTATACCTACAAACCCAAGAGAATTAACTAGAAAACTTCAGAGTAATAATATGGTACCATAAGGTGATTAGAAATGAAATTAAAAGGTTTTATAATCTTTTTACTGGGGCGCCGGGGTGGCTCAGTGGGTTAAAGCCTCTGCCTTTGGCTCAGGTCATGATCCCAGGGTCCTGGGATCGAGCCCCGCAATGGGCTCTCTGCTCAGCAGAGAGCCTGCTTCCTCCTCTCTCTCTGCCTGCCTCTCTGCCTACTTGTGATCTCTTGTCTGTCAAATAAATAAATAAATAAATAATCTTTTTAAAAAATAAATAAATAAAATCTTTTTACTGCTACTTAAATTTTAAAAACATGCAGTAACAATTACATGCTAATATGGAAAAATCCCAACATTTGTAATGAATGACACCAACAATGTCCACATGAATAAAGCACTGTAATATGTTTTTAGATGAAAGACCAAATATAGTAAGTATTTCAATTCTTTCCAAATTTACTAGTGAGTTTCAAGCATTGCTGAACAAAATCTCACAGAAATCTTCCAACCTAAAAATTCACCTGGAATAACTAGTATATAAAACTAGCCATACTTTTAAATAACAAAATGATAGAAGACAGTAACAAAGGTAACAAACTTAACCTTGGTTATCAAAAGAAATCAAGCTGAAATTATATGGCATCATTTTTCAAGTATCAAAAATCAAGTATCAAGTATAAAAAATCTAAATGATGGTCTGCAACAATAGGAAAGATGCAGTACGATAACAGAATCGATTCTTATACAGAATGCAAATCCAGGCAAGTTTTCTATAGAGCCATATTGTACTATATATCAAGAGCCTTAAAATATTTTGATATGGAGTTCTGTTTTCAATATCTAAAAAATATTCAGTAACTCAAAAATACATGCTTTTACAAAGTAATCAGAATAGATATAGGTCAGATCTTTAGCAAAATACATATGATGATAGATGTATAAGGGATCTGGGAAGTTCTACCAAGGACACAGAAACAGAGTTAAATTATCATTAATCACTAGAAATACTCAAGCCACATTAAAGAATCAAAATTACACACAGATCAGACTCAATCAGGAATACTGACAATTGTATTGAGGAAAATGAGAAGGGGGGCGGTTAGTGACAGAACCCCAAGGAAACGGAGCAGTAAATGTTGGCAGTACCGTAAGAGCACTGTTCACATGACATGTCCCATCTCGGTTGCAGCCCCACTATCACAGCCAGATGCCATTCAACATGGCTGCTAAAAAGTCCTCAGTTCTGATAAATATCTATCTTATTCACGCAACAATCTCATGGCAAAGAAGGGTGCATAAGCAACAGAATTCAAATGTCTGGATTGTGATCATCAAAGAAGAAATGGTGGATATGTTATCTAGAGACCATAATAGCAATGATGGCCATTTATGTTAGACTTTAGGGTTTCAACATAATAATTAGATGAGGAGGAGGAGAAAAACTAGCCCACGACCTTAAAGGAAGATGAAACTGTTAAGAAAGGGAGAGAATAGAGGCCAAAATGAATTCAAACTTATAAAAATATTATGAAGAACATATAAGAAGAAAAACAGAGTAGGCATAAAAAGAATGACTCCTATCTGGAAAGAGTTAAGAGAGGTAAATTTGAAGTGAGGATAAAATGCATATCAAGCTTCTTTAAATTAATGAAAGTCTCCAGATCCAGACAGATTACATGCCAAGATAGCAGAAAAACTCAGACATCCTCACAAAACTCCTCCAAGCACTGTGATATAACCGTGAACAATGGGAAGGTTACCAGGAGACTGAGGATAGGCAAATATCAACTCAGATTTCAAAAATGGGATCATCATGAGCCTTCATGGAGTCACTAAGAAGTCTTTCAAAATTATTCACAGTTCCTTTTGTACTGGCTCACCAGGCTGGTACATTTTGGGAATAGTCTAGTATGAGATCATTTCAGCAAAACATTTAACAAGTCTCTCGCTGTGTCCTTGGGCAAGAAGGAAAAAGTAAATCACATGACAGTAGTTCGGCAGCATTAAAAGCGATTTAACAGCCATATCCAGAAATTCATGGACCTGCGCCATGGAGGTGTTGGGCCTTCTATGATTTGCAACCAACCTTGGTTCTTCTAGCACCTTATACATAATTATTATTACAGAATTATCACAGGGCATTATAGTTATATAATTACAGGTCTATTATTCCCCACAGCCTGTGAGCTCCCTAAAGGAATGATTACATGCTAGTCTTCTTGTTATCCCTAGCAGAGAGCATGAGACTGGCACAAAGTAGGCAATCTGATACATGTTTATACATTTTAATGGAGTAAAAACTTTAAAGGTATCATTTCAAGATTTACAGATGGCACAAGGCTGAAAGAAATTGCTAATATGTTGGATGACAGAATAAAAAAAGTCAAAAAGTTCTTGACAAGCTGGAACAATGAGCCAGTGCTTACATAATGAAATTTAATAGAGATATAAGTAATGTCTGGAACTTGGAATTTAAAAAAAAAAAAATCAACTGTGCAAGAACCGAAGAGCTCTGACTTAAAACAGCTGGGTGTTTTGACAGAACATCCAACGTGAACCAATGGGGTGGGTGTTGTGGCTCAGACTGCTGGCTTTAAGAGAAATTTAAGTATTTGAAAGAAAAGAGAAGAGTATCACTGGTGAGAACACATCTAGAACATCATGCTTCTGGATACATGTTTTACAAGGGACCACCACAGAAGGTGACAACAAGGATGGTAATGAACCTGGACACCATGTAATATGAAAAAATGGTTGAAGAAATTAAAGATATTTAGCTTGGAAAATGATCTTCCAGAACATATGATAACAAGTTTCATGTTTCTGAATTACTGTCTAGGGAAGACACTTTATTTGTTGAGCATGCTCCGCAAAGCAGAACTGGATTCATTTTAGCAAAGAAGCAGAAAGTTCCATTTTGGCAAATGATAATAAATTTTAACAATTCAAACTCTTCCAACATGGCATGTAAACATATACTTTCCAAAATGTGGACTTCCTCACCATGGAAGCATTCAATCTGAGACTATACAGCCACACCTGGGGCATTGGAAAAGAGCTCAGTCCTACCTAGTATAACCAGTTTGACTGAGTAACATCTGATTTAACATGCATGGTTTCATGTCATCTTATATGATGAAAGAACTGGAGGGCAGATTGCTGTAACTGGCCTCAAATGACTTGTGAGACTCATTTCTTGAAGGAAATTGCACACACAACTTTTCTGACATTGCTTTAGAGATGGATGGCTTGGGTCACGGCAGTAAATACACCCAAACCTAGAGTGATGGCGGAGGGGCGGTAAGATGCTGCCATGTCTTGTGTGGCCAGAAATCTGCACATGCCAGCAGGCATAGGAAACCAGGAGCTGCCCTCTATGATGTAGATACACTATCAAAATATATAAAAATACATAGACAATCAAGAAAAACAAATTTGTCAACTCTATAACCATACCCTCCATCTTCCCCCCACACTCCCACAGACTCCCAGACTTGTTGACTATTTGGAAACAATTTTCCCAGCAAGAAAGCTTTGGCTATTTGATGAACTGTATGTTATATAAAGAGGACCTGAGCAAACAAAAGAGTTCATCTGTAAGTCTATAAAATATGTAATTTTTCAAGCCATCTTTCAAATACCTTCAATAAGGGGGCACATGGGTGGCTCAGTGGGTTAAGGCCTCTGCCTTCGGCTGGGGCCTTGATCCCAGGGTCGTGGGATCAAACCCCTCATGGGCTCTCTGCTCCGTGGGGAGCCTGCTTCCTCCCCTCTCTCCGCCTGCCTCTCTGCCTGCTTGTGATCTCTGTCTGTCAAATAAACAAATACCTTCAATAGCCAGTTGTATCACCAGAGACACATATCTACTTGTTTCAGAAGAATTCAAATCATAAGAATTCAAAAGTGAATTAAAATGGGACTTACGTCCAGCGTAATATAAGCAATTTTTCAACGCATCTTGACTAAACGTAAAATATCATCTGTTTTTGTGACAAACAAGTCTGTGCCATTAATCATATGCTTCCAGCTGCAACAACTCACATTCAAATTAAAACCATGAAATAATATCCCAGTGTCAAGATTCACACAAACTGATCTTTTAACAGATTGGGGGCGGGGGGACATACATCGAAAGAAGAATCTGGAGACAATGTTACACAATAAAAACATCTGAAAGAGCTCAAGCGCACAAGCAAACAGAACTCTGGTTTTTGAACTGCGAAGGAATAACTGTTCAACAAAATTCACCGCCTGCTCTTAAACAACGAATAGATCATAAAAAAAGACTTCTTTTTATAGCCACAGGGCCGAGTGTTTTGCCATTTCTATCTGTCCCAGCATACACATCCACAGTACTGCCAGGACTGTCCCCTCTGACTTCACTGGGAAGCCAGACAGGAGACTGTCCTGCCTGGGGTTCCTTTTCGTTGATTCCGTTTGTGTCCAAAACTGGCCCCAGAATCCTCTCTTCTTCAGACGCTACGCTCCTGCCTGCCAGTTACAAAGTTCCAAACATTTCCCTTCCAGCTACAGATCTTACAAGGCTGTGTTTTAAGACTCGATTTAGAACTGCCACGGACAGCCTGTTTGTCCCCAGGTCAGCAAGCCGCCGCGGCGCAGCGCCCAGGCATCCGCCGCGCATTCTAAACAAGGACAGTGCCTGGAACCAGCCGAGTGATATGATATATTCTAAGTCAGCCACATTAGGCATTTTCCAGTCCCAGAGGTTTCATATGGTCAGCACATGGGCCAAAGGATGCACATGGCTGTCCTGTACTTGCTCCCATTGTGTCCTCCTCTGGTGATCTGCCCCACTGAACTCCCCGCACACGTTTCCCAGTAAGGGACACTATGCAAGGAGGACACGTTCCTCGGACAGTCTTTGCTTTCTGCCTCAGGGCTCACACGGTATTGCTGTGGGGCTCGACACTTCGCGGTAGCATCTGGCAAGCCGCAAATTTTTCTCTGTTCTTAGGTGACTTCTCTTTAAAATGGTACCCTGGCCCTAGACTGCCTAAGGGCCAGACAAAACTTTGAAAACCAACAGTATGAATAAAAATTTTAATAGCCATACTGCCCGTCAAGGTTAACAGTTCAGCTTTTCCAACTAACAAATCAGGATGAGACGAGGGTAGTTAAGACAGGTGATACAAAAATAAAGAATCAGGGCTTCACCTCAAAAGGCTGTATGCTCTAACTAGATTCCCTTATCTTGTACTCATTCTTTCTTTGCTCCTCTTGTCTGCTTTCACAGAGACACTTTGTCCCAGATGATGAAGGAAGGAATATGTAAGGTTTTAATATCATAACAGCTCATGGAGAATTTTCCCAAAACAATTTAACCTGAAGGTAAAGTTGCATGTGATGGCTGAACACGGCAGATCGCAGTGATTTTCAAACTCAGTAAAACAGACCAGCATCCTCTTAAGACAGGATGCTTTTTTTTTTTTTTTTTAAAGATACTATTTATTTATTTGACAGAGAAAGAGAGCAAGCACAAGCAGAGAAGTGGCAGGCAGTGGGAAAGGGAGAAACAGGCTCCCCCCGAGCAGGGAGCCTGATGTGGGCTCAATCCCAGGACCCTGAGATTATGACCCGAGCCAAAGGCAGGCACTTACCTGACTGAGCCACCCAGGCGCCCCAAGAGAGGTTGCTTTTAAAGAAAAATAGCACGAGGGGCACCTGGGTGGCTCAGTGGGTTAAAGCCTCTGCCTTCGGCTCAGGTCATGATCCCAGGGTCCTGGGATCGAGCCCCGCATCGGGCTCTCTGCTCAGCGGGGAGCCTGCTTCCCCCTCTCTCTCTGCCTGCCTCTCTGCCTACTTGTGATCTCTCTCTCTGTCAAATAAATAAATAAATGAATGAAAAAGATTTTAAAAAAAGAAAAAGAAAAATAGCACAAGGAAATGAGTAAAACAGTGCAGTAACTAAGATTTTAAAAGAGAATTTCAGAGTTACTTTATGCCTTAGAAATGATTTTGATAATATTTAACCAAATAATTTAAGATGTACTTGGACTTCAATACCTTCAAGAAAACTTGGAGTGAAATCTTTTACAAACCAGTAATTTAGGGTGCCTGGGTGGCTCAGTTGGTTGGGCAACTGCCTTTAGCTCAGGTCATGATCCTGGAGTGCTGGGATCAAATCCCGCATCAGGCTCCCTGCTGGGCAGGGAGTCTGCTTCTCCTTCTGGCCTCTCTCCTCTTATGTTCTCTCTCGCTCAAATAAATAAGTAATATCCTTAAAAAAAAAAAAGATAATTTTTTCACAATACTACATTTTATTTAATAAAACCTCCTAACGTGTATGTTTATATTTTTGTATATGAGGTTTTCTTAAAGCAAAGTACAATTGTACACAAAACAGAAAAATCTCAGTCATGTTGTAAGTGACAGATGACTAGCATTCTATTGATTTAGGCAAAATCTCAGCATTTGGGGATGATAATGGTGGTGAGGTGTCATGGTGGTATAAAAAAATCACATTAACCTAAAATCCCAGCACCATGTTAAAAAAGGATTCTTTTCCACAGTGTACCGCATGCAAAATCAAGTAACCTATTTAGATATTTACATCTGGGCAGCACTCAATGCTTTTTGCATAAAGCAATGTATAAAACTATATATAATAACATAGATTATATAATATATATAATACATCACTTTGTTCTCAAATTGTCTCATTTTGTTAAATCCTGACTTGAAGTATTAGGGAAGGATGTTGCCCATTAGTCTCAGAAAAAAGACTTGGTAGATAAAATCTTACAAGATTCATTAAATTCATACCCTTATTCCCCAATGCAAATAAAAAAATACATTTACACTCAAATTGTGACCAGTTTAAAGAAAGGAAGAATTAGATGGAACAGAAAACCCCAAAGTAATTATATTACAACCACTTTCAAATTACAATGGGGAAAAAAAAAATCAGGGAAAACTAACATGTGTATAGTCCCTTGATATTTTTTCCTTTTTCCTTTTTCCCTCCGCTGATCAGAGGGGAACCACAATTTAGAAATCTGAAAGAAAGGAAGACATGGGTGGAAAGGTTCCTCCAAGCAGAAAGCTGTATGTTGTCTTAGATCCGGGAAGTAACAGGACAAAGGAACAGTTTGGGTCCTACGTACAAGTCAAGAAGATATTTAATACCTAAAACACAAAGGACCACTATGAAGACTTTCCAAGGCTCAGAAAACCAAAATATCAAGCCTACCTAGAACAGGGCTAGGAAATGGCATTTGACCTTAAAAAGAGGAAAGACGAAGTTGCTTGAAAAAACCAAAAACACATGAGCCATGACAAAGGCTGATAATAAATATTTAGAAAAAAAGGATCTTCCATCTGGGTAACTGGACTTCATCTGTATTTGTTCTTCTCACTTATTTTGCCCTGAATTGTTACTCTTTCATTTTAGGCAGAAACATGGGATTGGATCTGGCATCTTTCCTCTCAGCTCTCCTGCAAACATAGACTATTTCGAGGATTTGAAAAAACAAAGTAACCTCCAAGAAATTTAAAAAAGTAACTGCTAATAAAACGATCCTATTATTCACAGTACAATTCCTGATACACCTCTGTCAAAATTCCCCAGCATAACTGATTTTTCTTTAAGTCCTCGTCCAAATCCATAGCAAGAGTTTAAAATTCATAGTGGTAACCCACATAACAAACTCAAAAAGGGAAAACAAACTTTTCATGGAACCTTGAGAAAATGAATTTATATTCACCAATTTTGGAGGATGGGGAGCAGCAAGATTAAACAGATTTTTCATCTGCCCAAGGAGATCTAATGTCCTACAACTTGATAAATAATTGTAAAAATAGATGATCACATATAAAAGAGTACCAGCATCAGAGACCACACATACTGAAAAGAATACCACCGGGCTTATCTATTCTATTGTAACGCCCCATACACAACTGACAATTAAATTAAGCCTCTGCATTTTTAACTTAGCAGTTTATATTAGGTCCATCCTTACTTACTGAGATACAATCTAATTAGTAAGAGGAAAAATTCACTGACACCTAAAACTATTTAGGATGATTTTGGAAGAAAAAGAAAACCAAAATAAGAGAAAGAGGCTTTATATTTATACACCCAATTAAAAAAATACCATCACATTAAAGAACATGGCAGACCCCAAAAGAACTTGTTGGGATTGCTAATGGCAAAGTACAGAGAGAGAAAATATGTTATATTCTACCCTCTTAGCTTATTACATATAGAATATTACCAACAACTGTATCTATACCAATCTTGACCAGGCATTTTGGAGACTTACAAAAATGAAACAGAGAAATGCAAATGAAAAATACATTACTTTTTATGCCAAAATAAGGTCTGTTTGGAAAACTTTTAACCTGAGGTATAATCTGGATAGCCTAGGATCAGGTCAAGCAGATAATTTAAAGCTGTAAGGATTCCTGAACGAAAAAGGGTATTTCACCACCACACATAAAATGTGTTCCTAAAATATGACTTATTCGAATGTGGTTTGGAATCAGAGGCTTTCTAATATATTGGTTTGCTTTAATGTTTCTGTTCTCCCCTCCCCCAACCTCCAATTTCGTGTAAGACCTGGGTCTTACCTGCTGCAAGATCACCAACAGGAATATTTTTCATAAATAAAACTGCTAAGGTTGGAAAGAGAATATTGTATCACTATGGTTTTGAGTATCCCTCTGGAATGAGCCACAACTGGTTTATTCTGAGAAATCTCTCACTCTTTGTATAATGAGTCTGTCATATGAATTTCTTTGATTAATTGACGCTGCTGTGCACAGACAGATCAATCTGTCTTCTTTTATTAGCAATGAGATTTTTAAAATTACACATTAAATTGATAGATTTGATAACATCTTAATATTAGTTTTAACTGCTTACATATTTAATTTTAACAATTAAGCTACATATGATCATCCAGAAATTGATATTTTTCTTTGTGAAGTCTTTCCCCAGTCACAGTTATTTATTTTTTAAGCCATGGATATTAATAGCCTATTTAAAATAACTCTTTACTGGAAAACAATCCAAGAAAAGGACTTCTTGTAAGTTCTTCACAAAACATATTTTCAATTCTTTTGACCAGAGATATTTCTAACAGTACAGGATATTTTTAATAGTTTTACTGTGGTATAATTGATACATAATAAACTGCACATATTAAAATACACAATGTGATAAGTTTTGATACATATGCATCTGTGTAACCATGACCATAATCATTATAGTAAGTGTATCTATCTATTAAATCCAAAATTTTCTCGTAACTCTTCAAATCCCTCCACTCCATGCCCTCCAAGCCTCCTGTCCCTATTCCTCAGGCAATCCCTGAAACACTTTGTCACTAATTATTAGTTTGCATTTTCTAGTACTTCCTATAAATGGGACAGAAGTTTACCCCAATATGGGAATACTACCTTCTGGGTTCCATTTTGTCTAGCTTCTTTCAATTAGCATAATTACTTTGAGATTCATCCATATTATGGCATGTTCCTATAGTTCTTTCTTTTTTATTGCTGAATACTATTTCCTTATATAGGTGTCACATATGTTTATCCATTCACCAATAAGACATTTGCGTTGTTTCCATTTTTCTTATTATAAAGTTGCCATGAACACTTATGTACAGTGTTTTGTGTAAACATAGGTTTTTGTTTCTCCAAGAGTGGAATGGCTTGATCATAAGACTGGTTTGCATTTATCGTAAGAGGCTGCCAAACTGTTTTTCCAAGTGTTGTATCCATTTTACATTTCTACCGGCAGTGAATGAGATTCTAGTTCTTCCATAATCTTTGCAGAATACTTAGTATATTGAGGCTTTTAAAATTTAGACATTGTGTATGGGGGGGGTTAATTTATATTTCCCTAATAACTAATGATGGTGAGCATCTTTTGCATGTGATTTATCTTCTTTGATAAAGGATATGTTCAAAGTTTTTGCCCATTTTTAAAATGTTTTTCTTATTATTGAGTGTTCTTTATATATTTTGGATACAAGTTCTTTATCAGATACATGATTTCCAAATAACGTTTACTGAGCCAATAAATGGCCTTTTCATTCTCCAGTAGTGTCTTTCCAAAAGCAGAAGTATTATGAAATCCAATTAACCAATTTTTTCACGGGTCATACTTTTGGTGTCTTATCTAAGAAATCTTTGCCTAACCCCAGGTCACAGATCATCTTAAATTTTCTTCTATAAGTTTTACAGTTTTAGGCTTTATATTTAGGTCTAGAATCTTTTTTTTGGGGTGGGGTATAAGGTTAGGGTAATTTTTTTTTTTTTTTATAATTTAAAGGTTTGAGAGAGAGAGAGCATAAGTGAGCACAAGTGGGATGTGGGGGCAGAGGGTAAAAGGAGACCCAGACTCCCCACTGAACAGGGAACCCAAAGCAGGGCTTGATCATGTCCTGAGCTGGAGGTAGACATTTAACTGACTGAGCCACCAAAGCGCCCAGTATTAGGGTAATTATAAATCTTGTTTCATGTGGTTTTTTTTTGGTCAATCTGCTACTGATTCCTAATTTTGTTGGATTTTAGTTAGAAAACATACATGGTCATATATAAATTTTAGGGGTATTTTAAAAAACATAACTTTTCTATTTCAGTGTAAAATTCTGTAATGATCAACTAGATCAAGTTTGTTAATTGGCTATTTAAATCCTTTATATATTTTATCTATTTGATCTACTGTCTTATAAAGACTATATGGATAAATTCGTCTGATTGTGGATCTTTGTTGGCTTTCTCTTATTTTTCTCAGTTTTAATTTTGTATAGTTCTGAATTATATAGATAAATACATAAGGATTCCTGATTACTCAGTTATCCTAATAGATCAACATGGAAAACTCTCTATTCTTAATGTTCTTTGTTTTGAATTTCATCTCCCAGTACTTTCTTTTCAGTGGTTTTCAAGGATTTCATTTCTATCTCTTTATTTCTACCTTGCTATGTTTTATTGTTGCAGAAGTATCTCTTAGAATCAATATAGTTGAATAGGTTTATAATCAGTTTTTATATCACTCATTTAAAAGGAGAATTTAATCTACTTATATTTATTTTGATTACTGATGTATAGATGTTTTCTAGGTCTCATGACTATTAATTTTGCTATTTTTCCATTTTTGCATTTTGTTGAATTTATCAAATATCCTTAGCTTTCTATCTTTATAGTGTATTTTCTTAAATTTTATTTCTTTTTCTTTTTTTTTTTTTTTAAAGATTTTGTTTATTTATTTGACAGAGATCACAAGTAGGCAGAGAGGAAGGCAGAGAGAGAGGAGGAAGCAGGCTCCCTGCCGAGCAGAGAGCCTGATGCGGGGCCTGATCCCAGGACGCTGGGATCATGACCCGAGCCGAAGGCAGAGGCTTTAACCCACTGAGCCACCCAGGCGCCCCTTAAATTTTATTTCTTAAAGAAAAATTCTCTTTGGGCACCTTGGTGGCTCAGTTTGTTAAGCAACTGCCTTCGGCTCAGGTCATGGTTCTAGAGTCCCGGGATAGAGTCCCGCATCAGGCTCCCAGCTCTATGGGCAGTCTGCTTCTCCCTCTGACCTTCTCGCCTCTCATGCTCTCTCTCACTGTCTCTCTCTCAAGTAAATAAAATTTAAAAAAAAAAAAAAAAAAAAAAAAAAATTCTCATGCGGCACCTAGTGGCTCAGTCAGTTAAGTGTCTGACTTAAGCTTAGGTTATGATCTCAGGGTCCTGGGATCTAGCTCCATGTTGGGCTCCCTGCTCAGGAGGAAATCTGCTTTTCCCTTTCCCTATAACCCTCCCTGCACTCACTCACTCTCACTTTCAAATAAAATCTTTAAAAAAATTCTATGAACAAAGTTCACACAAGAAAAAAAAATTCTACTTGATCCCAATGAACTCACTCCATTCCCTAAGATAATTATTTTTTATATTAGCTGAATGTGTTAAGTTTTCAGATTTTTAAAAAATTCATTAATGGAGATGTCATCCTACTTTCACTGTTTTAGTATTTACCCTTAATTTTTATTTTTTTTAAATTCTTTTTTAGGATTTTATTTATTTATTTGACAGAGATCACAAGTAGGCAGAGAGGCAGGCAGAGAGAGAGGGGGAAGGAGGCTACCTGCCCAGCAGAGAGCCCGATGCGGGGCTCTATCTCAGGACCCTGGGACCATGACCTGAGCCGAAGGCAGAGAATTTAACCAACTGAGACACCCAGGTGCCCCTACCCTTAATTTTTAAAGATACATATTTAAATTTCAATCTTTCTTTTCATTATAATCTATAATCTAAAGAAAATATACTTTGATTCTCTCTACCTGACATCTCTCATGTTGAAATCAGAAATAACTCAGTTGTGTGTTCCTGTGGTTAGAATTAATAATTTCTTTTTCTTCACAATATGCCTATATTTACGTCTTTTCTTGGCCTCAGAAGACCCATTAAATTTGAATAGTTTTTTTTTCACATTTGAGGTTTTTCTATTTTCTTTGGTTACTTTAATCTCTACAGTTTCTCTTTACTCTCCCTTTCCACCTCTTAGAGGAATGTTAGAAGTTCTATTAACTATTCCTTTGGTCTTCTCAAATTTCTCTCATACTTTCAGAGCTGTCCTTTTGCAGGGTATTCTGAGGAAATTCCCTAGTTCAGTCCTTAGTTTTATTAATTTACATCTGAGATGTGTCAACAGATATGTCACTTTAAATTTTCATTTCCCTAGTTCCATTAAATTACTTCTCATGAATACAAAACCCATCTCTCTGAATGTCTTCTTCTGATCACTCTATTACCTCTAGGTCCTTAGATACTTTTTCTTTTGATGGGGTAAGCTTTGTTTGATGCTGCTGATTTCCCTCATATTGTGGTATGCTGTGATTATATACTTATCTTTTGCTTGAGAATCTATGTCTGCCAGCTCTTCTGTTTACCATTGCCTACTTTCACTGATTAATAGGGACAGACAAGTGGCTTCTCTCCCCTATGTGTGGGCTTCCTAACCCACCTGGCAGTCAGTATATTACTAGGACACTGCCTTGGCCTGAGTCTAGCACACACTTCCAAGATTTAGTTTGTGGGTAAACACAGCTGTTATCCACTACTTAACACAAGGGGAGAAGAAAAATAAAAAGCATGGCTCCAGATGTAAAGCCCCAATTAATAACTCTGATAAACTCTCTGATTAATAATCCTGATATATTTTCCTTCTACTTCATGTTTCCATGGCCTATATCTCAGTCTTTGTCATGTTTCCTTTCTTCATTGTAGATTAAACCTGTGTTATAGATTTAACTTAAAATCACTGTCTGATTTTTGTCATTTTATGAGATTTTGGCAAAGGAGGAGAATATACATTAAAAAAAAAACCCTTCAATTTTCAGTCATTAGTATTATGTATTAGTGTATGTATTAAGAAATTAACTTTATACGATAGTCTTTACATTACTTCTCACAATGATGCCATAAAGTATCAGTGAATTTCAAGTTTAAAATTTTCAAGCATTTTCAGTATAGAGCTTTTGGTAGTACTTTGGACCTTAAGAAATTAAAACCAACACATTTACAATGCCTCAAAACAAATTTAACCAGTTCTATTTCGTTCAGTTCTAGGATAGGTCAGAGCAGCTACAAATATATTACCTCTTGAACAATTGTCAAGCTGTCATTCTAACTACAGAAATCTAGTAAAGCTGTTTAATCTTTTCTATGAACTTTCATAATCTTTATGGCCAATATTACTCTTCCATCAAAATAACCAAAGAAATGGGCTCATGACTGTGTGCATGCACACGTGGGAATTATATCTTTAGGGGATGGCACACAGTATTTATTAAGTATTCACTGAAATGAATTTAATACAAAACACCATTGTGCTTCTGAAGGGTCTAGCCCTACTCTAGTATCTTGTGGCATAACTTGGCAAATCTCTCTCCAGCCTGGAACTGCAGGAATGTTTTATATCACAATATGATAAACCCCTAAGATGACAGTGTGTTTTTTCAATTATTTCTAACTTTATGGACTGGTATGTTAAACACTGTTAATAGGATTGAGTACAAGATGCAATTAAGATCATACTGAAAGGAGAAAGAGATATTACAGAGGAAAAGAGTCTAGGAAAAAAAAACAGATGAGACAAGTCAAGGAGTTGACAGTGGATATGGTTTATGGATGAAACAAAATTAGGCCAAACCCACTGCCACTTCCATGACTTTTGTCCCAGATTGTTCCTAAACTGTCTTATCCTCTGCGACATCTCCTTTGTCCTTTCTAGATGATCCTAACAGCATCTCGCACTCAATCCTATTATAGTATTTCCCACACCAGACTGTAATGCTTCTTGAAGTAAGCAGCACAGTGACAAGTAACTAGTTCGTATTAGTAAATACCAACTAATTTAGTATTAGTTGGCATTTCATGTATGTATAGCTGTTTCACACAAACACAAAAAGAAAACAGATTTATTGAAATGTCTCCTTTACCAAAAAAAAAAAAAAAAAAAAAGGAAGTCCAGGTTAAATGAAAATAGAAAAATAAAGCATTATAATCATGCACAGTTGTTAAAGATGGGCTCTATGGTTCTCTGGGGCCACAGTGAAGTAGATACTATGGGTTTCAAGATAAAAATAAACGAATTCTATTGTATCAAGCAGGAGAATGGTTATCAGCATCCTCAGCTGCTAGAAAAGCAAGCAGCCTTGGAAAAGTTAAGAGGCTTGCCCAATATCCCATGGCTTGTTTTGATAGAGAAAAATACTGGTTTCTTGACTTGCAGTGTTGTTGCTGCAACACCACGCTGAAACCAAATACACGATGAAAATTCATTGCTATTATGGCAAACCCCTGGGAAGAAACAGAAATATCTATTCTCTTCTAAAGGTTAGGAAGCTCAGAACCCAGCGTGAATGTTCTGTGAGGAAGTTTGGTAGAGTTGGAAGATATGATATGACCTGACCACCCCAAAAAGGAATCAATGGGTGAGGGAGCTACATTAGAGGCACATGAAACCCCTCTTTTCAAGGCGGGGGTGGTCAAAAGGCCAGGACACTAGTTTCTTGAACATTGTGTGCATTTATGTGTGGTGTATGTATTATAACTCTGTGTGTGTGTGTGTGTATATCTGTATATTGTCTTAGAAGAGTGAATTGTTAAGTACTATACAAAACTATGACTGGGAAGGCAAATTTTTAAAAAATTTCCTAGGGCATTTCTCCAGAAGAAAACAAAAATTAAGGTCAGCTCTACATCAGCCAGTAACAGACTTCTGGGCCCCCAGATTCATTTATTTGGCTCGGCTGACTATTTGGCTCAGTTTTCCCTTAGCAAGTGTAAAAAACGCTTGAACACCACCACCCTGGGATTCTGTTCAACCAATTCAGATAGCTGTGGCCTTTCAACTCCCATCCAAGTGACTTGGCTTTATCCCAATATCATTTCCCCTAGTAGAGCCTAAGCCTAAGTGAGAAAGTACACAGCTCAGAGAGCCAGGAGTTAACTGGCTGTTCCTATTCCAGAAAGGTCTGGTTCTTCTCCTAGATAAGGAAACAATACTATATCAAGAAGTTTCGATCATTCAACGTATCACACTGGAACCACAACTATAAAAACAGAATTAGTGGAAATACCACTGTCTATCTTAAAGCATCTCTCGAGGAGCTTTAGGCAACTGCAGTTTTCTTTTCCAGCCCAATCCCTTGGGAAATAAGTAGTGATGATTTATTAAAACTTACATTTTGCAGATAAGAAAACAACAACAAGAAGTTCAAATGCACAAGGGGACAGAGCGCCTTGAGGCCACACTCTCCTTGCTGAACCTCATTTCTCCGTTATAATTCTATACATCAGATATGGAATATGCATGCACACTTACTTGTGTGTAGCTGACTATAATTTAGCAGACAGCATGATTGTAAGGGATACTGTGGACCTGGCCTTCTTCAGGCCCCCACTCTGTGCTGTCATGTTCCTTTGCCAGTGTCATGGTTTCTTGCCACCTCATCCAGAGAATTCCATGTTTGGAGACATCTAAGCGAGTTTCTGAATGGCAAGCTGTTCTCTCCTACACCACCAAGCAGTATTTTAACTCCACTTGTCCCTTAAAGCAATGTGGCAATAATGTGTTCCAGCCTACCTATACTGTTTCTAATATTCAACCAATTTGTTGGTACGGTCTTGATTCCTCCGTCTGTTGGATGGTATGACTCTCAGAGGCAGTGACAGTAAATTCATAGGTATTTAGCTGGATTTTTTTTTTTTTCTTAAATAGGAGGTGGTAGTGGGGCTATGGAGGCAATAATCATAGTATATATAGGACAGAGAGAACACATCAAGTTTAAGAGCTACTTTTCCTTCTGAATTAAGTTTTAATGTAAGATTCTAAAGGAAGAAAGCTTTATTTTGGTGAAAGACATCAAATGGCCTGGGTATAGAAAGCAGAAATTAAAAAGATGAAGGCAGCAGTGCCCCCTGGGTTGCCTGTCAAGAAATTTGCCCTGTATAGTTTCCGGAGAAATTAAGAAATGCAAATAACCTGGACAGATTAACAGCACCCGAAGATAACCAGCAGGATACAAAGAAACAGCACCTTTCACTATGAGGAGGCGGTGTACTCCTTCAGGCAAACAAAGAAACAGGACAGAGTCAACATCTGTTTCATATAACAGCTTGGCTGCTGAAAGAAGCAACCTTTAAAAAAAATGGCTTAGCTGACAATCCTCAGAAATCATTCAATCACTATTGCAGGGGCTGAAGTAAATGGGTAAGGGAACACAACTTGCACTTTTCCACACGACCCTCACCACCTTCTGAAAAAGAAAAGTTGTATTGTCTTTAGAGGGAAAAAAAAGTTGAAACAAAAATCTTCATGAACTTTCTTTCTGATTGACAACTAGCAGCAAATACTGAAGCATAGAAGACAGCTCACTGCTTTTTAGCTTTTGCCTTTCTGAGTGTCAACGGGGAAGACAAGACTGCCAAAGAGTTGACTGGGTGGGGAAACGACTCAGATATAACTCATTAGAATATCAGAGGGAGAAAACAAGTCATTTGACAAAAGCAATTGCGGTTCCAGAATTCAGTCAAGGAAAGAAAATGGAATATTATGACGTCTGGATCCTCATTGATTCATGGTAATAAACCAAACGTGTTAAGAAATGAAAATTTCCTCTCTGGGCTCTATCGGTGTGCAAAGGCAATTTCAAAAGCAAGAGAAAACTATCTCCAAGTGTATCTGTAGATTTAAGAACTGGAAATTTCTAAAATGAAAAATGACCAGAACTGGAAGGTCACTGCAGTGGGACTGGTGCTTTCAACTCAGCTAAATGGCAGATGCTTCATTCACCTTAGTACTGTGGTTACAATACATAAAGCCAAACAGAATGATAGCAATTAGGAGGCATTATGATAGAAGAGATTTTTCAGGTGGAAACTGAAACCAGAGGGAAAGGTGATAAGGTACATGAGACAAAAACATTTAATATTAACACGTGTGTACTGCCAAAAACTATGCAAGGCTGCTAACCAGAAGACTCCAAGGAGGTCCCTTCCCTGAGACTTCTCATTTTAAACAGGTTGGGGGCAGGGGGAGATCACCTTGTCCATAAGGGAGCAAGGCATGACCGCAAAGAGAAAAAGCAATCAATATGTGACTTGGGTTATTTCGAGACACCTTGGGGAAAAGGCTTTATTGAAAGGTGTTTTTTTGAGGGCGTGGGGGGATGGAGGAGGGGAAGGGTGTGATTACAATAAATTTTCCCAAAAATGTTAGCTACGGGCCTGGCGATTTCTCAGTAGCTGCCTTAGGTTAATTTAGTCCTCACAATGGTTATATAATGTAGGAATTATTATTGCTACATTTTACAGATAAGGAAGCAGAGATACAGGAAAATGAACTTGCCTAGAATCCTACGGAATGGTTGGGCTTCCTCTAATAGGAAGAAGGGAAATTCGCTGAAAGATTCATCCTTCTGTCTGGTCAGGATCCTGCTAGGTGTCTTGTATGACATCCAGAATAATAAACAGCACAAGACAAACAGAGTAATTAATTAAAACTAAAAAAGGATTTAGATTAGTTTCAACAAAAACCTCCCAAATGAAAGAATTTACAAGAAAAAGCCGTGCTGGATGGTATTAAAAATCCCTTCAAGTATTGAGGGGATTAACCTAGGAATTCGTTCTAGGCCTGTAAATAGTAGTATTTGGCTTTCCTCAAGGAGAGAAGCACAGAAGAGTCACCCCTTGTGTCGAACAGCTCGCCTATGCAAGGACTGGGCTTCTACCTGCCACTATAACCACTTCCTAGAACTCAGCCTCGGGATGTGATCTGTACTTAATAAATATCTGTTGAATAAATAAAAAGAATAAAAATATGAAAATGATGTGTTCGTGCAAGCCTTGAGATAGACTGAAAAGTTGAGGTTACAAGTGATTCAGAAGCCAGGCTGGAAGAGATCAGAAGGGAAACAGGACTCTAGCAGGGAGGGGAGTCAGAGCCCGAAGCGAACAAGAGTCTGACGTGGAAGTCAGAGAAAATGAACGACAGAGACAGCGGCAGGTAACACGTGGAAGCACTTCTCTTGCGCCAGGCATGGGATAAAATGTTCCACGTGGAGAGTAACTGGTTAAGTGCTCAGATGCACACCGACCTCCTCCCAACAGCCTTGATCAAGTCACTCAGTGCCTGGCTGTCCTGTGTCTCATCACCTCTGAGACAGTCATAGCACCTACTCATCAGGCACGAAGCTGCGAAAGTGAAATGAGAACTTCACTGGAGGGAGAGAAATGGGAATAAGCAAAAAGAGAAAAAACATTTAGAGTTTTAATTTCATGTAAATATAAGCGTCATCAGTGCAGCCTGGTGGATGTGAGAGCTCAGTCGAGGACAGCAAGTCATTCTCAAAATCATGAAAACGGACCCTGAACAATTACCATCAGGCTGGGCTGATTAGGTCTATGTTTGCGTCATGTCTTACCTTGACCTTTACCCACCCACCCTCACAATTTCATTTTCCAAAATTTCATTGATTCCAAATGTTTGTTTTCAAGAATGTCTCCATAAAAAAAAAAAAAAATCACGAGTTTCTTCAAGACAAGGGATATATTTTAGGTATCTTTCATTCTCAGCTCCTAGAATCTTGCTTGATATACAATTGTGCTAGAACAACTGCATGAATGGTAGGAAAAGACCACATGAGAAAATCTGAGTGAAAATTTTAAGAGTTTTTGGGTGAAAGATATAGGAAACACTGTCCTAAGACAAAGCTGAGAACACACAACTATGTAAGTATACGCTATGCATACAAGTTTTATATATGCACAGACATGAACATCTATCAGCTGTGTATGTAAACAAACTTTCTTAAGATCTCCCAATAGTGACTTTCATTTAACTCCACTGGTCAATGTTAATTCATTTAATTCCGTTTCTTACTAGATAAGGAATACAAGTTCATGCCTTGTATTTTGAACGAGTGAGATGTTTAACTTAAGGTTTAGAAGCAGGATGATGGAGAGCCTTGGAACCAGCTGAAAGGGTTTCTCCTCCTGGGAGGGAAGTGCAAGGGTCATGCCAATCTCCTGAATTAACCTACCATAAACAGACCCATCTGGGCAACCCCTAGGCCAGCGACATCATGGCACTCAGTACTGCTAAGTACCGTCTACCATCTTGAATTGCTCCCTTAATTTCAAGATTTTTCCCTGGATCACACAACCTGATTAGACTTCTGAGAAACCCTCTATTGTTACACAAAGGGTTCGTATCATCACCCATTGATCCTAAAACACTCTGCTCTTTCCTCTTGAAATTTTCAATCAAGCTACCCCCTCTCAAGCAAATGGACTTCAGTTGGTTACAAATCTCCCTAAATGCCACGTACGTGTGTATTATGTTCAGAGGAGTTTTTTGTTTTTTTTTTTACCACATAAGAGATACCCTGAATCCTAGGAAAGCTACACTCTTCCCATGGGTTAGCCTACTTTCCCTGCCTTCTTCGGTGAGACAGAGCCTAGTGTGCAATCCTCTTCCAGGCGGAGAAAGCCCTCAAAAAGTATTTATTAAATAAAGGACTTCGTGAAGGCACAATCAAGGAATCAACTCCCTCCACAGCTTGCCTTTGAGCATGCAACACAGGACACACAATGAGATTCTGCTTGGACAAATCACTTTCTCCTTGAAACAGTCTCTTGACGGAGCACAGAACGACCAGAACTGAAGGGGTAGATACCACATGCCCAACACGTCCTCATTATCCTGGAACTCATGCACCTGTCCCAACCCTGGAAGTTTTAGACTTTACCTGTATCTCAAACTGTCACAGAATAACCATCACAGGAACTAAAATATTACCAGCAAACTTTATGGTACCCTCTTTATGCAATGGTACCCTCATTACTGCAATTGTCAGGGCAGCGGTTTTTCAGCAAAATTAAACCTTGTCTGGGAATAAACGGCACGTCCCCGTCCTGTAATTTTTCTTTTATTGATTTGAATTTCAGTGTAACACTGGCACCTAGTCCAGGCTACAAAAATTCCCTGAAGCGTTCACTTCAGTTGTCCAGACACATTCACTACCTGTATCATCGAACTACCATCTATAATAAACGCCTTATCAACCAATCAACGGTTTCTTACACCTGAAGGGGGTTCAACAAAAGTATCTAGCCTAGTAGTAAAATCCTTATGAAGTATCAACCACATTGAAAACCAGTAAAATTCTCAAACCATACATTTCGATTCCATGGACTTTTACAATATATTCTCTGACTGTAATTCCATGGTCACTGAGAAGCAGTCACTAGAAACCACAAAGTCGTATTAAAATATTCAACCTAAAAGAGCAGTCTTTTGAAAATTTTAATGTAGAAAAATTATTCCATGACAAGAACACTCATGCTTTAGAATTTTTATAGTCATTTGACAAAATCAGATGCCATAATGGATAATTATCAACCATGGTTGATTTAAATATTAATGCTACGAAAGTCAAAGGTAGCTATAAAAAAAGACTGACAGAAGTAAACTTGTCCTAGATACAGCTCTTTAAAACACCTAAGAAGATGAGCTAATACATTAGGGAGATAAAAATAAAGTGGCATCAAACACTATTAAAATGGCATAAAGTTTGTGTTTCAATTGCATCAAGTTAAAAATAGGTCAGTTAGAATGAACTTAGAAAAAAGTGGGGGAGGGGAGAGGTCAATATCACAAAGTGATTAAAGAGATGGAAGAGAACTTTCTTCTAAGTCATTAAACTCACCAATATGACCTGAACTTCACAGCACTTACCATTTTCCTGTGCCATTAGAGAATTTAGTAGGTTCACTGAATTGACTGATTTCTTTGTTAACCTATTTACATGGGTTAAGACCCTGACTGACATAAAACACAACCAAAAAATCCCAGACAGAGAGTGTAATGAAAGACTGAGTGATGTATAGTTTGGGGTACAGCCTATCCAATAAATGTGCTTGACCAGCAAAGAACCCATTGGCAAAGATTTATTATCGGAACAAATACATTCTAAAAAGATCTAATACAACAGTATGAATACAAACTACTCTAAAATATAGTTCTTTGCCCTCCATAATGCATGGCTTATCTTTCTGTTATATTAAAACTTTCTTCACAACTTTTTGATCAGGAATAAATTTTTTGAACAGATAAAACCAAAGAATATGTACCATATGAAACACAACCAACAGCACGGTTCTCTAATTTAAAAAAAAAAAAAAAAAAAAAAGGCTTATTACTTAGAAGTCTTCAACAAACTTTAAAACATATAAGGAGAAAGACATATCTCTATTGCCAAAGGAAAAGGTAAAAATGAATCACCTGCTAGAAGAACAATTTTTAAATTACATGTAACATTAATACCAAATTAGCACAAATTTAAGCCAGACAAAAAAAGGATTTTAAATGTTATACCTCCAAGTTCCTTTACATTCAAGATGGCATTCTGGAATGGCACTGCTTTTATACTAAAACCTAAAATTAAAAAACAAAAACATAAAAAAGGAATTAGCATCTTTTCTTTTAAAAATACATAAAATGCTCAAAGCCTTTTTAAGGTTGATTAAGAGCCACTTTTTATAGCTTGTATTTATGCCAGAAATAATTCAAGATACATTGATAATACATTATCCTCTTCAAATTCTCAAAACACTGTTGTTTGTTACACCAAAATCTAACTCTTTTTCAAAATACTGCCCTATTCTTTAATATGTTATATCACCTGTAAATTTTATCAGTTGTGAGAAAGACATCTGGAAGTACAGAGAAACTTCAAAGAAAATACTAGATCTGTGAGGACCTTTGCATCTAATTCCTAAAGTTAATTGTCTCTCACATAGAACTCACCAACTCTAGAGATTAAGGTACCTAAATTATAACCACCTTATATTAGAATTACATAGGATTTATGTCAGAATTTTAAGAACATGGTTAATATCATACATATATTTTTCTTAAAAGTTAATTGTAATTGTCTACTTATGAATAATCATTTTAAAATACGCACAGTAAATGATCTATTAAAATATTTTCAGAGTATAGTTTTTTTTTTAATTACATATTTAGGACTTAATTAACTTTTATCATTCAAGTCATGATTGACTTCAACATATCTGGTTCACAAGTTTTAGTATAAAAGCTTAGCAGGTGGAACATACATGCTTATATACCTACACACATACACCAAAAAATACACTATTTCTGGAAGAATCCACAAGAAACAAACTAGTGAGGATCCCTGGGATAACTGGGGATGTGGAGGTCTTTAAGTTTCCTTTTGTTTCATTTGAATGTTTTTGCTATATACAAGGACTTTTTAAACTAAAAACCATAATTTTTAAAAGTTAATTTATTTGGTAATTTCTAACCACTCGGTCTAAGGTTTTACACATCAGTATGTGCAATTTGAAGGTAATTTCTTAGAAAAGAGAGATGATGACTTAACAGTATCAGATACAGAAATACTTTAATTTGAAAGAAGTCATAAAACTATGATAGGTGCCTGGAAAGGTAAAAAGATACACGGTTTGCTGTGGATAAGAACAATTCTTTTGCATGGTTCTGCCTTACTGTATAAAAACAGAAGTCAACATGTATCTTTTTCTATTCTGCCCCATTACTACCACTCTTTTGCTATATGTTGTCCCAGCACTTTAAAATTCTATATAGTATCTTCCACTTAAGGCAGGGAATATCACCTAATGGTTAAAAAGGTACTCTGGAGTCAGAACTAGGTTCAAATCAGCTCTGTGACTGTAGGCAACCTACTAACCTTGGCCTTCATCATCTGTAAAAGGGGAATGATAGAATCTGATAGACTCTACCTCGTGTAGTTATAAAAATGATAAAATATATGTATTGTGTTTATCACAGTGCCTGACACAAATAAGCATACAATATATGATTGCTAGCATTCTCTATCCACTGGTTGTGTATTGATGATTTCATCATTAGCTATGCATGTCTCTTGCCTGCCTCAATGGTATATAGTATATATATACTCACATAGATACATATATGTATCTATATACTATATATACATAGTATATAGTATATTATTTCTCTTAAGAGAAATCCTGGGGGCTTATTTACTAATCTACTTAGCTAGAGCTACAGATTTTACCACTGAATGAAAAGTACCATTATCAGAGTGACGAAATTGTGAAGAGTCGAAATTTATGGTCTAGAATGTGAATGTTCACTGGGCCCTCTATGGATCTTCCCAAACACAGCCCTCCCGTGTGGGTTGTATGCAGACTGACACAGTCGCCACAGCATTACAGTTAATGGTATGTGCAGTCACTGAATCTTAGTAAAACAGTAGAAGGAATGAGGAGGCAGCCCCGTGTGGCTGAAGCACTGGCATGTTCGTGGGCCTGCAGAAAAGGCTCTCCAGGTGTCTGGCCTCTGGGAAATTAAGGAAAGTCAGTGCCAATCACAATATTCCTGCTGGCACCGAAATCTGCCTGCAGGAGACGTGGATGTCTAGAATGTATCTACCTACCTCACAGGGGTGTCATATGAATTAAAAGGCAATGATTGTGAAATTCTGAAAACGAAAAGCTCTATGCAAATGTTCAGTAGTCTATCAGTGGTTATGCTCAGGATAACTCAAGTATGGATTTTCCAGAGAGATGAGACAGGCCCCAACTTTGAAAAAGACACAGTTACGGAGCACACCAGTAATATTTAATTTGCTGTGAATCTTAAAAGCTGACAACATGCAGGTGCCCAAGGAAAGGAAAAGCCTTTCAGAAATTGCTGCACCCATATGCAAAACACGACTTTCAAAATTTATAATACAACAGGCAGATTATATCATTGTTACCCTCTTTAATCCTCACAGATATAATAAATTGACTGCAAAAATGTCCTCAAATGTTCACGCTAAGCAAAGTAACCTAGCAATGTTATTTATGGGCATATAAATGTTTCTGCAGAATATACATGTTTTCTCTCCAAATAGAACATGTGTGGCTAGATTTATACTGCAAACGTATATACAGTCTTCCATTTTGCTGTCTTCATATTTTTACAGTATAGCTGTGGTAATGAATGTTCAGAGGACAAAGCCTACATAATCAGTCCAGAAAATTAGAAAAGATGTACTACACATGGAAGAGAAACAATGTAAAAAAAAAATTTTAGTCATTCTAAATGTTTGCAAGGATTAAGAAGATTTAAAATTTAAAGCCACACTTTCAGTTCACCAAAAGGGTAACCAAGAAGGGTGACTATCAGATCAACTCTATTTATTCTTCTACATTGGGTTGGATGAAGTCAAAGGGTGGGGGGCATATTAATATTTAGTGGGGATATAAAGGTCAAACCATCAAAATACTTTGAGGAATAAAAACCACCAGGAGAGCATGAGATCCAAAGAAAGAAAACCTGGGTTCCAATTCTGGCTCTACCATTATCAACTGAACAAGTTACTTAACCCCTCTATGCCTCAGTTTCCTCATCTGTAAATGAGAACAGATGGTACCCAGTGCTATCAAGCGTTTAGTAAATAAAACTATGATTTCAAAATACGAACAGTCACCAATTGAGTACTAGAAGCTTTAAATTTCTCCCAGTCAAGATCACATGTGGTCTCAAGGTCTGTTACATCACAAAAGCAGTGGTAAAAATTAAACATACAGAACTGAAAACATTTGAGGACTATTATAAACTACACATCTGGTGCCTTCCACAGCATTTCCTTTCCCTCTTTCCTCTTTCTTAATTCCAGTCAACAAAGCTTGTTGATTCCATCTACAAAACAGTTCTCAAATAGGCCTACTTCTCTCCATAACCTTGACCAAGTTGCCACCACCATCTGGACACCTTTAAGAGCCTCCTAACTCAACACTTTGCATCTACTGTTGGCCTGCTCAGTCACCTCGACACATCAGCAGAAGTGATCATCTTGAAATTCACATCTGTTCACATCACTCCCCCCAGCTAACACCTTCAGGTAGCATCTCACTACTCAGGCTATAGTTCTAAACACCTACTGAGGCTCAACCTGTCTGGTTCTTCTTTCCTTTTCCAGGTTTATTTTGTATCATTTCCCCTCATTTTCATCTTTGGTTCCGAAAACAAGCTATGTCCTTTCCAGCTCAGGGCCTCTGCACCTTCTGCTCCGTTAGTACCCTTTGCCCCTCTGGCAAACTCTTCATCCTTCAGCTGTGGTTTTAACTTCACTTCATCAGGCAAGCCTTCCACGGTGTTCCTGAAATAGGCTGATTTGGCAGGATCCATGTTCTTTCAGTATTCAGTACTTCTATGTAATTTTCACGGATGATTACCTATCAGTTTCTTTGTTTTAGGCCTGTTCCTCAGTTAGAGGCACATTAACATGATCTCAGTATTTCTTTAAAGATCTTTGCTAAGGGTTTTTATTTATTTCCTGATTTAACTATCAGAACAGTCCTAACACCAGTACTACTATTGAGGAGGAAAGTGAGCCAGAAGGCCTAGGTGCCCTGCCAAGACTACTAAGTAGTATCTTCAAAACTTCACCCCAGGTCTTGTCACCAAAGCTCTACACCTCCTCTGGATACCAACAACCTGACTGACTCACAGGTCTCTGTCCAATTTTGAACTGATTTTTGAAACTGATGGTCAAAATACAACCCACTATTCTGCCTTGTTATAAAGCAATACGAAGAACAAAAGTTAAGTGTTCTTGGGGCCACACTACAATGCCTTATTAATGGAAAATAATAAAAATAGCTTGAGTTCGGAAAGTACTTTTTCATCAGCATTAACAAAAGCAGGAACTTAGGAGGAGAGAGAAAATTTTGGTCCAACTTGGCCGTGACACTAGGCTTGATCACTCTTCCTTGTCCGCAAAGCAAGCAACCTCTGATACTCTCCACAGGTAGTCACTGTGCTGATGTCCTTGAAGTCCTAGCCACAGCTCTCCGACTCACCAGCCACATTTTTCCTTGACCTTGAATCCCTTCCATCTGCAAAATGAGTGGACTAGATAAGCTCCTTGAGGTTTCATCTAGCGTTAGTATTCCATTATTTATATTAAACAAGAAAGAGGAAATAACAGTAACAACGGAGTCAATCATCAATGACCTCTAGTATTTGGCTGAAAGCCTTGTGGGCAGGTCTCCCCAGACCCCACTGAAACAAGTTGATGGCTGAAGCCTAAGTTACGCAGTCATTTTTTCCTGGCCTCTCTAAGCTACATTAGTAAGACTGAAACCTCCCCTAAGATTTAACCCCACAAATTTTAATAAATATATGACTTAGTAACTCTTTGGGGAAATAATTGTTTGCATAGACTTTCAGTTTTTGTCTTTTAGTCCTTAAATGCAGCAAAACCTGTGATACGAGGGAGATGGATGGGACATTTTTTTATGCAGGGAAAGCATTCCCAGAATTGTAACAAAATTAGTTTGGGGAGTGAGGCTGGTCTATTTTTACTCATTGTGTGGAACACATGAGTATCTTATTTGGATCTACAGCCCAACTACCCCCCCAACCCGCCAACACACAGGTCTGCACACTTGCACATGGATACTTAGTGTGTACTTCTGAAATTCTTGGATCACTTTAACAACTGCTAAAGGCAAAGGCATTCCACAGATCTGGTGGCTTTGACCTAGACCAGGGCATGATTTACGCCATGGTAATTTTGTGACATTTGGACAATTCTTCCAGTGTAATGAGATTCTTCTAAATGTGATTTCGGTCTCCTAAAAACAAATTTAATCCACTGGCATTTATTAAACAATCCTTTAGCAGATAACAAAATTGGATTTTCTAACTTGTTTCTCTTGGTGACTTAACACATATGCAGTAAATACTTAAGTTTCTAAAAATACTTCATTCAATTTTTCATGGACATTTTCCACATTTCTGTCAAATTTTCGTGATCTTTTTCTATTTTAACTACCACCCGACTGTTTCCAAGTGTAGTTATAAGTATCAGTAGAAGAGATCTTCAACCTTTTTAAATTCCAGGTGCTAAGCTTTCTCCAGGTTACACCGCTGTATTATCTCAAGCCTTTAAACTCCATTCCTCCAGTTCAGAGTCTCTGTGTAATCAACAGGTTAACAACCCTTTTATCAACAAATTCCTTATGCATCTCCAGTCAAGGAATTCACTCAGGACAGAGATCACTTTTGTTTCTCGACCAAGGTGCAAGCTTTCCAATCGCTCTCTGGAGGGTTTCTTGGCCCTTTAAGTTTTGACAACTTAAGTATCTTCTAAAAATTATGTCAAAGGTAAAAGATTGCTGAAGTTAACCATCCAATAAAGTTTGGACTCCCTTTGCTTCTGAAGAAAGAGAAGACATTCATTCCTGTCTTGCTAAAATTGGATGGACATAATTTTTCTTGTTATGCTTTCATTTTCAGAAACAAATTCTCAAAGGTAGATTTTCTTTTCAGCCATTCCCAACTCTTCCAACAAATATTTTACTTTTAATTGGCTTGCTATCAAAGCATTATAAAGAAATAATTTAAAATAACAAAATTTCACATATAATTCAGCCATATCAGAGCACAGCTATTTTTACATGTTCTTTTCTTGCTTTTCATTCAAAGGCACAGTTCAATTTTAAAACAAACATAAATTTTTTTTTCGACAGAAGACTTTTTCTCTAATCTATCATCTTTTCAGTGGAGGTACTACAATTTAATTAATAAACTCCCTTGCTATAGGAAGTTTAGAGTTTTAGTTATACAAGTGTTATAAAGAATCACTTTGTATGGTTTCTTTGATATTACATAAATTCTCAGTGGCATAACTGCTAGGTGGAAAGATGTTAATCTATTGGCAACCTTTGATTTATACTGACTAATTGCTTTTCAAGAAAAAGGACAATACCAATCCCAATCCCACCACTAATGCATACTATCACAATCTTACCAAGCATTGGGTCTCATCAGAAAGCAAAACCAATACTGGTAAATTCGAGTATAAAATTAACATGTTTCTGGTTTATTCTCTAGTCAAGTTAAATTTCTGGCCAAGTGGAACCTTTCCCACTTACTTCTTTGCCATTAATTCTTTTTATGAAATTACCTTTTAGTTCATTTATCGATTGCCTTCTAGGTACTATTTGTAAACACAATTTAATTACCCAAGTGGGCCAGCCATAAACTCTAATACTTGTTACAAATATTTCTCAACAGCATTGTTTCCTTTTTTTTTTTTTTCCTTATAAACATTGTCTTGTTTATAAACATTTAGAATTGCTGGAAAACGGAGTTGATGCCCTTGGTCTCTTCCTTCGTGCGTCATTCCCCTCAACCTCCTGCAGCTGTTCTTCCATCTTCCACATTAAATGTTCACATGCACGGGAGCTTTCTCACTTCATTTTTATCTCTAGTTATCTTCTCTTACTGTTAGGCTCCGTCATTTATCTTAGGACGTTCCTTCCACCTCCTCTGTTCTTCAATTACACACACACACACACACACACACCCCTTATCTAAACAAAGACCCAGGAAGTAGGTCTGAACACACCAGTCATGCTTATCTGGAACTCCAGGTGGGACTGGTTTTCTTGGGTCCACTGAACTTAAAATCAGCCTGTTTGGCTCTTCTCTGCTGCCTTTCTTTCCCCACTTCCTCTGTCATCACTAATTATTTTCTCCATCCTCTCACCCACCTTCATTAGCTACAGTGAACACACAAGATTCAACCTGTAAGCATCTACCCCTTCCCTCCTCTACCCTTCCTCAGGCCTCTCTTTCCCAAGCCAGCCCTTCCTTTATCATGATGGAGCCCCTTCACTGAGTCATATGGAACCTCAGCTTTGTTAAGAAAGTCTTCTCTAGGTGCCAACATTTTCTTATACTTTTCCGTCCTCCTTAAGCTACCTAACAGAACTTTTCCTTTCCCTAACAGCGCCAACCAGGACGAGCATGTGTTCCTTATAATGCTTTTGGACCATGTTACCATAGCCTTAATAATTTCCCACCTGAGGTTGTGGCATCTGCTTACACACAGACCTCTGCATTTCCATTTATCAATTTTCAGAGAGTCCGGTAATCAAGCTTAATGAATTCAATACTTGGCTGACGTTTGTCCATCACACTCTTCCTGCTTCTAGTCTTACAAATATTCTCCACATTAATGATCAAGGTATCCTCGAAATTTTCAGATCTCCAAGATTACCAGCTCTAATTCACATCTGCAGTCTCTAATTCACGGATATAAAGTTGTAGATTCCATCGAATTTCTACATAGATGACTGTGTTATTTGCAAATAAAGATAGCTTTCTTTATTTCTTTCCAATCTGGAAGCCTTTTCTTTTTTTCACCTAATGCCTGTTAGAGTATCTGCTACAATGTCGAATCAAAGTGTTGAGAAGTGTCTTCTTATTTTGATCTGAGTGGGAAAGAAGTCTTTCATCATTAAGAATGCTATAGGGGTTTTCACAGATGCCCTTTAACAGTTGTAAAAATTCCCTTTTGTTGGTATTCTGTAGTTTTATCAGAAATTGAGGGTTTTGTTTGTATCTGAATCATTTTTTAAATTTGATATTATGAATTAAACTTTGTGGGTTTTTGAGTGTGAAATCAACCCTGCATTCCTAAGATAAATGCCACTTTGTAATATACTAGATCTGCTAAATTTATACTTTTTGCATCTGTATTCATGAGAGGTATTGCTATGTAGTTTTTTTTGTAATGTCTTTGTATGGTTCTGGCATTAAAACTTACTGGTCTTACAAGTTTTCCCACCTCTTCAATTTTCTTTCATTAAAATTGGATAGAATTTACCAGTGCAGCTGACTAGATTTCAAGTTTTCTTTTTTAACTATGACTTCATTTCCATTAAACACAAATCTGAGTTTTCTATATCTTCTTAAATGAGCTTTGATGGTTTGTCTTTTAAGGAATTTTTCCATTTAAATTGCCAAATTGATTGGCATAACATGGTTTATAATACTCTATTACCGTTTCAATTTTTTTTTTTTTGAAGATTTTATTTATTTGACAGACAGAGATTACAAGTAGGCAGAGAGGCAGGCAGGAGAGAGAGAGAAAGAGAGAGAAAGAAGCAGGTTTCCCGCTGAGCAGAAAGCCCGATGCGAGGCTCCATCCCAGGACCCTGAGATCATGACCTGAGCCGAAGGCAGAGGCTTTAACCCAATGAGCCACTCAGGTGCCCCATACCCTTTTAATTTTTATAAAATCTCTATTTATATAACTCCTCTTCATTCCTGATATCAGTGTCTCAATATTTTTTCCTGATCTATTTGAGTAGAATTGAAAATTTCATTCATATTCTCAAAGAACCAGGGTTTGGTTTCAATTATTTTCTCTGTTCTTCTTTTTCACTGAGTTCCACTTTACTTTGGTCTTTAGTATTTTTCTTCTGCTTTACTTTGTTTTTAATACATTCTTCTCTTTTAGTTCATTAAGGGAGTAACTGAGGTCACTGATTTGAGGCTCTTCTTTTCTAACATAGGTGTTTAGTGCTGTAAGTTTCCTCTAAAGTCCTGCTTCAGAGGCATCCCACAAATTCTGCTGTGTTGTATGTTCACTCACTGAAAAGTGCTTTATAATTTCCCTTTGGGTTCTTCTTTGATCCATGGGTTATTGAGAAGTGACTTGGTATCCACATATTTGGGGATTTCCTGAGAAATCCTGTTATATTGATTTCTAATTCAATTCCGCTGTGATTTGAGAAGATATTTAGTATGACTTGAATCTCTTTAAACTTATTGAGACTTGTTGTATATCCTCGAATACGGTCTAATTTTCCACTTGCACTTGAGAAGAATGCCTTTCACTGCCAGAGTGTTTTATAAATGTTAATCAAGTCAAGTTGGCTGATAACACTTTTCAAGTCTACTCTATCTTGGCTAATTTTCTTCTTACATGTTGTCAGTAATTGACAGTATTAAAATCTGACATGTGGGTTTGTCTATTTCCCTTTAAAGTTCCATCAGTTTTTACTTTGTGTATTTAAAGCTGTTAACAGTTATGTAAATGTTTAATACATCTATGTTCTCTTGATTAAATGATCTCATTATAAAATGAACTTCTTTATTCCCAGCGTTATCCTTTGCTCTAATATCTACCTCTTCTGAGAACATATAGCCACGCCAACTTTCCTTTGTAGCATGTACTTCTTTTCCCAACCTATTTGTGTCTTTATAGATTTGTTTTAAGTCAGCATAAAGTTGGGTCCTATTTGTTATTTACTTTTGTTTATTTAATCTATTATCAATCTCAGTCCCTTAATTGAGTCTAGACCATTTACATTTAATTTGCTTTTTGGTGGTTAGGTTTGAGTGTATCACCCTAGTACTTGTTTTCTATGTAGTCCATCTATTGTTTTCTTTCTCTTTCTGCCTTTTTTGGATAATTTTTGGTAATTCCGTCTTATCTCATTTGTTGCCTTACTGGCTATCACTCTGTTATTTTAGTAGTTGCTTTTGGGTTATAGCACATCTCTTATCACACTCTATTGTATCTTCAAGTGTTATTATAACCACTCCACATATAAGAACCCTACAATAGTATACTTCTTTTTCCAATATGACTTTTATTCCATTATTTTCCTGCATTTTACTTTATGTATGGTATAAGCCCCTATTTTTTAAAACAATTATAAAGAGATTTAAGTAAGAACTAAATCTTATATAATTACCCCTCTAGTCACCATTTCTGTACTTTTCATTTCTTTATGTAAATCCAGATTCCCATCTGGAATCAATTTTCTTCTGCCTGAAGGACTTCTTTTAACACTTCTTTTAATGCTGGAAATAGTACAACAAAAGTATAATAAAAAAGGTATAATGAAAAGTCTTTAATTATCTTTTTCCAAGATATTTTTGCTGGGTATAGGTTGATAATTTTTTTCCCCTTAGAATTTTAATGATGTTGCTCCACAGTCTTGTTTGTACTGTTTCCAGGGAAAAAACTGGAATCTGATGTCATTCTTACTATGGTTCCTTTGTAACATTCATTATCTGCTTTCTAAGATTTTCTTTGTTTTATCCAAAGTTCTCTAGAGAAACAGACCAGTAAGAAATATATATACATATATATATATATTTTAAGGAGTTGACTCAGTTATGAAGGCTGGCAAAGTCTAAAATCTACAGGGTAGGCCTGGCAGGCTGGGGAAGCAGGAAACAGTTGATGCTGCATGTCAAGTCCAAAGGTCACCCTGACACAGATTTCCTCCTTGCTGGCAGGTGGAGTGGTGGTCATCTTTCATTCTATTCAGGCCTTCAACTGATTGGAGGGGACCCACCCACATTATAGAGGGCTGTCTGCTTCACTCAAAGTCCACTGATTTAAATATTCTCATCCCAAAACACAAACACCCAGGATAATATTTGACCACATACCTGAGCACCTTGGCCCAGCCAGGTTGACAATATAAAATTAATCATCACACTTTATCACTGGTTTTGAGAAACTTTATTATATAACTTTTTAATATGTCTTTGTTGTAGTTTTTTGTTCTTATTTCATTCTTGAGGTTTAATGAGCTTCTTGGATTTGTTGATAAGTTTTAAGTTTAAATACATTTTAGACCTTATTTCTTCGAATATTTTTTTCCTGTCCCTTTCTCCATCCTTTACCTTCACGGACTCCAATGACCCATGTTTGGGGACTTGAAATTGTCCCACAGTTCATGCTGCTCTTTGCACTTTCCACTTTCTTCTCCCTCCCTCAACACTTTGGATAGTCTCTAATACTAACGGCCTTCAAGGTTATTACTCTTCACTTCTGCAAGGTGTCATCTGCCCTGAATCTTATCTGGTGCGTATTTCCACCCCAGAATTGTAGTATTCAGCACAGAAATTTTATATGGGTCTTTTAAAAATTTTCCATGTCTCTACTTAACTGTATGAACAAAAAGAATTCAGATATAGTAACAGTTCTAAGTCTTTCTTTGTGAATTCCTTTGGGTCAGTTCTGAGTCAGATTCAATTGATTCTTCTTTTCATTATAAATCATGATTTCCTGCCTTTTTCATGGCTGGTAATATTTTAATGTCCAACGTTTGAATTCTGCCCTAAGTGCTGGGTAATTTTGTTTTCTGTAAATCTCCTATAGCTATGTTCTAGGATGCATTAAAGTTAGTAGGAAACTGTTTGAGATTTTTGTTTTGTTCATACGATTTCCTAGGTGAACCTAGAGCACTGCTCAGCTTTGGGCTGATTACTAAGGCAAGACCCTCCTGAGGGCTCTGCCCAGTACCTTATGAAGTATGACTTGTCTAACCTGGCTAGTGGGAACAGCCACAACTTTTAGCCTTGTGTGAAGATGGCTAACCACGGGGTACCCTGGATACTCAAGGGAGACCCTCTGTAGATCTCCAGGGTTCTCTCTTTGTACAACTCTTTCCTCTCCATTACTGTGTCCCATGAACCCTAGCTGCCCTGGTCTCCCCAACTCTTGCTCCATCTCAATGTAGGGAGTCCACTGAACCCCACCTCAGTTCCCCCTGAAGTGTGCCATGGCCAAGAAACTCAAGGCAGCAAGCTGGGGCAAATCCAGGGCTCAGCTCATTTATTTCTCATCTCTCAGGGATGACCATGCTTTGTTGTTTCATATCCGTGTCCATGAAATCGGTTTCCTATTTTGTCTGTCCCCCCGACCCCCTCCCCAACTAACATGCCCCCATACCACCTATCATTGTACAAACAGATTTCCAGGACACTGCTTCCTCTACTGCTGACTTCTTGAAAGAGTAGTCTATGTGCAGTCTTAGCTAAAGGGCCAAAGAGTGAAAAGGACAGTTTATACACTGTAATTTCCTCCGCTTGTGCACCACTCCCTCATCGCTCGGGCTGGTTTTGACTCTAATACGCTGCGCTGAAATTGTTCACTAATGACCGTAATGTCACCACACCCTATAGCCCTTCCTCAGACTTAAGACTGATGATTATTTAACTCTGGTTCTTTTGGCCTCTTATTTGTATTTGACTGTATGATACCATAGAGAACAGCCTGGCTTAGATTCCCTGCCTAATGCAGACGCTAGAATGTAAGCTCCAATGTCTGTCTGTTAATGCATGCTCAGTGCCTAATCACTGGCAGTCATGTAAAAGGTATTCAACTAACACGGGAAGAAGGAATGAAACACAGTTGTGGCTTACTTAGCACCCTTCTTCCTTCTACCACCCATCTCCCTCAACCATCTCCAAACCCACAATTCAGTGGTCTCTCCAATCCAGATCCAAACTTTCTCTAGTCAGCTTGTCGGTTGGCATTTGGATCACTGTTGAAAGTACTGCCAATACCTCAAAATTAGCATGTCCAAAGCCAAATTCATCATTTATCTTCAAATTGCCTGTCATGTTCTCCTTACTTTTTATAATTCACTCAGTCACTAGGCTAGAAACTTAAGGCCCACTTGACTCATCTCTTCCCTTCCTTCCTCTAATGATGCAATGCGACTTTCACTGTTACGGAATCAATCATGCCTGCCCCTAACCTTCCATCCCCACAATTAACAGTTCCTACTGGATCCGCTCTCCGTGCTGCAGGCCTCTCTCAGAAGCTCCTTCAGTGTCAGGTCATGACACACCCTAACCTCTGTATCCCCGGCCTCAACCCCATAAGATCTCTGTTCTCTGAATGCTTCCTAATCCCTCCTCTCCTCACTCCATTCCCCTCTGCTCAGGTACTTGTCACCACAAGGGAAGGGCCTCGTGGTGACATCCTCTATGTCCTCTATATCCTCCAGACATCCTCTATGCCTTCTTCAACTTCTCACATCAGAAATGGCCCTTTTCAGCTTTCTCATGTTTATCATCAAGTACAGCACATATCCTGCTGTCCTAGCACCTGTCCTATGTTAATATTAAACATGCAACAAGTATCAACTGTTTGTCACTAGAAAACTTATCTTTTGGGGCGCCCAGGTGGCTCAGTGTGGTTAAGCCTCTGCCTTCAGCTCAGGTCATGATCTCAGGGTCCTGGGATCGAGCCCCGCATCAGGCTCTCTACTCAGCAGGGAGCCCGCTTCCCTCTCTTTCTCTGCCTGCCTCTCTGCCTACTTGTGATCTCTCTCTCTCTGCCAAATAATAAATAAAATCTTAAAAAAAAAAAAAAAAAGAAAAGAAAAGAAAACTTGTCTTTCTAGCCTGACTGTAAACTTCTTGCAGTCAGAGAACTTCAAAATGGCCTCCAAAAAGTCACTGTGCCTGGTTCAGGATAATGACAACTCATAGACGCTTGATATCCAAAATGTCAGGCAACTTAACTTTTAACGCAACAGAAAAATCAACTAGCACACAATGATACTCTTAGTTCCAGTAAAGGAACACATTCAAAATTTAATAAAGATATAAAACTTACAATTTACAAATAATTACAGTATTATTTAGAGATAATTTTTTTTATATTACAATTCAAAACTGCCTTTTCTAGCAATAGTGTTTCTGATTTATGCCTCTGGTAAGTGAAAAAGAGTACATTTTGTATTACTTTCACACATTGTAGGGAAAGATATTTTGTTTGAAAAGAATTACTAAGTTAGTAGGGTTTGTATCATTTCATGACCCATTTCTCCAAAGATAGCCACAACTTTACCAACAATCAGCAAATACTATTCTCATCGCAAATCCTAAGCCTTAGGTACCACTAAACTTCACTTGGACTTGAACTGGCCCCCTACCTCTATCACAAGCTGTGTAACAATAGCCACGTCACCATACCTCTGAGCCTCAGATGACTTAAAGACAGAATCTGGGGCGAGGGGGTGGGGAGGGGAGATCTTACCTGCCATGCAAGGCCATTATAAGGCTCACAGAAGTATGATACTTTATGCAAAAACAGAATTCAAGTTACTATTGCCTCTTACGCACTCAAAAAAATCTGGAGCTATGCCCAAACTCTATGCTATCTGTGCTATCTCTGCCCTTAGAAGCTTACACCCCAGGTTGAGGGACAGAAATGTAGACAGCAGTGTAGCAGGCACTCAGTGACAGAAATGCGGACGATATAGAGTGGGGGAGAAGGGAGTGCTCAGTTCTGTCTTAGGGAAAAGGAAACTAGAAATGGCTTTACATGAAAGGTCCATCTTGAGCTCTGCTCACCCTCTGTCGTTTAACCAATTATCATGAACACTTTATTCTTTTCTTCATCCTTCAATGATGCTATGTCTCTATTGTTTTACAAGTCCACAGTTTCTCTTCTACAATTCTAAAATCTGAAGAGCTCTAAAAACCCAACTTACTTGATGGCAAATCCTGATCCTAACAGCGGTAAGGCTCTTCTTGGTCATCAGTACTTTTTTTTTTTTTAAGATTTTATTTATTTATTTGACAGAGAGGTCACAAGTAGACAGAGAGGCAGGCAGAGAGAGAGAGGGAAGCAGGCTCCCTGCTGAGCACAGAGCCTGATGCGGGGCTCGATCCCAGGACCCTGGGATCATGACCTGAGCCGAAAGCAGAGGCTTTAACCCACTGAGCCACCCAGGCGCCCCAGTACTTTTTCTACTTGATAGGAAATCCTAGGTAATGATTCCATCACCCACCCATCACCTAAAGCAGGACTGGAGCCATCTTCGGCTTCGTTCTTGCTCACCTTCCAAACCCAATGAGCCACTAAGTGCGCTCTCACTCCCTCTTCCTTGTGGTGATGGCCTCTCTTGCTCACTGTGGGATGTCTGGCGGTGTCCCTGGCATCCACCCAACAGAAGCCAGTAGCCGCCTCCCCTAGTTGTGACAATGGGAAGTCTCTCCTGATTGAGAACCACTGCCTAGACTGACTTCTCGGCCAAATCTAGAAACAACATAATCTGGTCAATGGTTCCTGCACTGACTCTCCTCCAGACGGGAGCTCTGAGGAAACAAGATTCAGCCCATGAGCTGAACTGCTGAGGGAGTGTATGACCAACACAAGCAGGCCAGAGTGGCTCCTCCAGGGAGATGAGTGCTCAGTGAGCCTGAGACGAAGCTATTTTGTTACAGTACCAGAACTCCAGGTTTCACCATTAGTTTGTACTAATAGTCTCCTGAGCCTGACTTGTCCACTGGCACTGAAATATCCAACTAGAGAGATACAGGGTACAGATAAACCCTCCGCACTCTATTTTGAAAAAGATAACACCCAAACATAAATAAACGGACTGAAACATTAACCACAAATAGAAGGGGGGGGTCCCTCAAACAGCATAAGAACCTAGAACACTTTGGGGGTAAGAAAGAGAAAGCGGTAGAAACCTGCACAGTACCCACCTGTGGTCGACACGACGTTCTCGGGACTTTCACTGCAGAGCTTTGACAACAGACTGGTCTTCCCAGAGCCCGTAAGGCCTATGCAAACCAAGTCATATTCAGGTCGTGCAGGCGGTGGTCCCTTGCAGCAGAGTGCTCTGAAACACTGCCAAGAGAAGGGGGAAATGAGGCTCTTTTAAATAAGACTGGACACAAAGCTTAGTAACATTTACAATGACTAAGTATGAAGAAGTAATTAAATAACCTATTCATTTTAAGTTGGAAAGGTAACTTCAGGATGGAGAAACCCGGAAGACACCACCTAACCAAGTGATCAAAGTTACTATCCCCAGGAACAAGACCTATGTGGACCTCAAGGCTCCCCTCCTGCTGCCAACAGGGACCCTGCGAGGGGCACGACATCCTTGCTCAGCTTTCCCACCAAAAATGCACAGCCGCAATCTAAGTACGATACACTCTGAGGAGTGTTCCACGAGATAGCTGGCCAATTCTCTAAAATCTCAGTGTCTTAAAAATCAAAGAAATGCTGAGGAACTGTTCTAGGTTAGAGAAGACTAGAAACAGGATAACCAAATGCAATGCCTTCTGAATCGGACCAGAGCAACAGGTGGAGGAAAATGGCAGAAGTGACACTTGGACAACAGGTGAGGGCTGACCAGAGACACATAATAGACAACACTGTTGCCTGCGGTCATGTTTCCTGAATTTAATCACTGTACTGTGCTTTATAAAAGGAAAATCCTTGTTCTGAGAAAACACACACTAATCAAGTATTTAGAGATGAAGGGACTTGATGTCCATGACTAATAGATTAAAAAAAGAAAGAAAGAAAGAAAGAAATTTTCTTAAAGAAAATTTCTAAATCTGTGTCTATCCTCAGCTTTATTTGGTGAGGAGTGTATAAGGCCAACATGATACAATGTTAATGACCAGTGAAACAGAGAGTCACAGCAAAATTCTTTGTATTTGCCTTTCAACTCTGGTATTTGAAAATAAAAAGCCTTCACACATCATTCAATGGAGTCCCTGTATATATCACTGCCATCTTGAGCCATGCCAAATTCTCTTTCAGGTCAACTGACCTCAGGGTGCTATGAACCATTGTGCAGTCTGGGCATGGCAAGAACCTGTTTGCTCTCCAAGAGTTATTAAAGGGAGGGAGATTTAGGAGACCAGAAATTAGGTAGTTTGTGATCTTTCTGCCTACTTTACATTCATTTATTAGGGGCCAATTCTGTGCCGACTTACAGAGCCTGAAATATTTAGGTCCTCAATCGTTCAGGAGAGAAACAGAGGGAGGGAGACCTACGGACTGCTAGATCATCTGGAGATCCTGAGAGAAGAGACCTATAAAAAGTCTGTGCTAATTCTCATTCAGATAAAATCGGAGGCCTAACTGGCTCTTTCATAAGTCAAGCTTGACTAGTTTTCTCTCCTCTTTTTCCTACCTAGTCAGTCAGCAAGTCCATTCCTCCTCTGAAATAGCTCTAGAACTTGTCCGCTTCTCTGTAGTCCAAGCCACCATCACCTGGACAACACCAACACTCTCCCCCTGTCCCCAGTATATTCTCTCTTGCCCTCTCTGTTCTCCATGGCAGCCACCATGAAGGTTTGTAAAAACAAAATCTGATCTTGTCTATTTAACCCCCTTCAGGGAGCTCCCACTGTTCTAGGGTCCAAACCCTTATGATCTACAGGGTCTTCCAAAGTCTGCATAATCTGCTCTACCAAACCCCACCCTCCTGCCTTTGCCCAGCCTCTTCTCCCATCCCTTTCCACTCACTCCTCCCTCTACTCTGTCCCCGGCCACACAGGCACTCTTATACCTCCAGGCACTCCCAGATGCCATTCCCTCTTGCCCTGGCTCTTGGCTGAGTGAACTCGCCAGCTCTCAGGTCCCAGCTTCAGCACCCATTCTCCAGGGGCACCTGATCCGATCCTTGGAGAATGTTAGCAATTTGTGTCAAGGTCTCCCAGCACGTTTGTCAAGTCATCATTTGACACTACAGTTTCCTATTTACTACTAAACCATCTCTTTCCATCTTCATCCCAGTGTCCCCAGGGCTTAGCAGAAGACAGCATAGAATCTACCTTCAATGAATAAATGTTGAATGAAGAACCCACGACACTGACATTTCACTGAAGAAAAAAGAAAATGTAAAAACTACTAGGAAGCTTCATCTAGTCTCTCCTGAACGCCTCATATTTTCAAGAAAATAGTATCAAAATAAGAGGAAACCTTGACCATTTCATTTCCCTTCAATGCCAGAAGTTAGTTCAGTTCTCAAGAGTAATTTTGCCATACAGGGTCTACTTTCCCGGTATAATAGACCTTTTTTTGTCCTCAGTTCACTTCTCGGCTTTTAAGAGGCTCTGCCCACTTCTGGTAAACAATTCTGTGATCATCTAATCCATATTCTTCACAAATTTATTAAACTCTAATCCTATTTCCGCTCCGTCTTTTCAAGCCTGAGGAGCCCTAATTACTTCAGTCTGCGTGCATACAGCAACCCCTCCTGCTCTCTCATATTAGTTGCTGTTCTTTGGCATTAAACTTGAGTTCCATTATGCCTTCTCCTACAAGATTAATGACCACAACTCTGAAGAGCACCCTAGATGCCAACGCATCATATCCTGGATTCCCATGAAGGTTGGTTGATAGTGGCACTTTCTGCAAACTCTATCCCTGAGTCTCCTGGACTGGTGGTGAGTTTTTCGAAGAAGCAGATGTATATATGCATGTGCACGTACACGCACAGATACGTGTGCTCCCCCAAAGAGGACCACCGGCTAGCAGCTATTCACTTGGGAGAGTTCTGGCACGTTCAACTACGTCAGGCAACACCACTAATCACACTGTGGTTTCTTTCATTGGGCTACTTTGATCTTCACTGGGCAAAAAGGGAGAGACCTTATTCCTGATCCCGACTATCCCTTTCTTGTTCAGCTCCTCTCCCAGAATTCCCTCAGACCATCTCCTGGAGGGAGACTGACACAACTAACCTGGTCCAAACAATCAAATCTTAAATAGAAAACAAAATTGTAGGTGACTGCTGTATTGCCCTGTTTACGTTGTTCACATACCAGTATTACTCGATATACTTTGAAATTCCAAATTTCACCTTCATGCTCTTTTTAAAATCCAGAATATAAAAGCATTCATGGCCAAACTCATTAATATCTAGATCACCTGTTAATTTTCTCTAGGTCGCTAAGGCATTTTGGACATGAAAAGCCATTTAGCAGTGATGCTGTAATCCACACGTGTGTTTCATCTTTCTCTAGATTCTCCACAGTGATGTTTAAGACACCTTATAGGACATCTCTCCTCTCCCCTCCAGTCTCTTTCCTGAATTCCAGGCTCTGTATTTTCAACTGTTCTGGAACAACCCAAACTTAAATCTGAATAAAACAAAAGCCTTCCCCCACCCCCCACCCCCAAAAACACAGTCTATGGAAATCAGGTATTTTGGAGCATAAAAGGCATAAAGGTTAGATTGACAATCATTACAAGACAGAATCTTTGAAATAAATCACAGAACCTTTGAATATTTATTTGAAATAAATAAATCCTATGCTTGGCAGGAATTGTGTCAGATTTTGAGCCAACAAAATAAGGCTTTTAAAAATATTCTATTTCAAAATGGGAAAAGAATGTTCATGTTTTTTTGAGTCAGTTCCTAAAAACTGTACAGTCTTCACTTGTTTTTCATTTTAAAACTTAATGAAGCTTTGGATCTCATAGTCAATTTACTTAAAATTACTCATTTTGGCCTCTAGACTATACTGTACCAAAGTTCATTGTGTCTGTCTCCTACAGCAGCTCTCGCATTGTTAAGAGTAAGCCCCTTTCACTGTTGTACAATGCTAAACACAATGCCGTCGGCAGTCCTGACAGCGAGCGGCAAACTCAGGCTTCATTCCCAGGCCAGACACTAAGGCATTGTGTGACTCTGTTCAGGCTCCATAAACCTATCCATGCTTCAGTTTCCCCATGATTAACCAGTAACGTTTTAACACTATCTGCCACTTCCTTTCTTTAGGAGGATGTTCTGAGCCATCAGTTCAATGCATTTTGCTACAAGAAAGGCACCATACAAATAAATAACCGTTCGTCAGGATGCTTATTATCCTAATGTATCCTAGGTGATAGTTTCCTTGGGCGAGGGTCTGGCAGCCCACATGCTGGTGCTTTCCTTAACCAACCCATAGCAGCTTCCACAGGCTCCGTACACTTCCACTCCAACCCAAGACACTAAAGACACACAACCCTAGGCCCTCACTTGCAGCATGGACTAGAGAACAGGGTGAGTCTGCATTATAACTATGGGATGGCGGCAAGGGCGGTGGGGGGTGTTGTGCATGCGTGTTTAGCCAAGGTCATGGTCTCTTGTCTAGACTGCTTCAGTTCACAGGTCTTTTCACACAGGGTCTGTTATGACTTGTTCCTTTTCAAAAGGACCTAGTGTATCTGGGATGCAGGATATTTCCCCTTAGCGTGTGTCTATAAGCTTCTACTGATGTTGTACACGAGGAAACCACAGTGTGCCAAGGTCTTGAGAGAGGGCAAAGACCGGAATCACCAGAAATCTGTGTCACAGACTTCGGACAAATCATATAATCTTTAGCTGAAAGGTGGACTAACTAAAAAGACAAACAAAAGCCTCAGCAATATTTGCTTAAAGGAGAACGATCGCATGGACCAAGGTAAGGGGAAGCCAAAGATTAAATTGTGAAGGTCAAATGAGAACTTGCATCTCAGACGGGTGGCCTAGCACTAAGGCAGCAAGATGACCTTTAAATGTCCCCATTTCCATTGGGGACAGTGGCAGATGTCTTGCTAGGTCTGGGAGAGCACCATACATGATAGGTACACAGAGAATAAGGGCTCCACAAACTGGCACTATCAAGCACTCAGTAAGCACGTCCCCAGAGATCTCGTTTCCCTCTCCATCTCCCACTTAAAGGCCCCGGCTACCCTCCCACTCACTCACTAGTTCCTCCAGCAGCCTGGGCACTTCAGGCTCAGACCATGTGCCCGAGGAAGGGAAGGCTCTTCCAACTCTTTCTACTTGGCAAATTCCTAGTCAAAGTTCTGTTCCCAGGACACCTCCTCTGGAAAGTCTTCTCTGGTTGCCATAGAGAATTAATCCCTTCTTTCACTCCCTGGTTTGTTATACACAGTTCTGGTGCTGCAGTAAATACCAGGCCACATGTACTTTGTTTTGTTTTTTCCTAATTGTAAGAAATAGTAGATGACAGAATTACATGCACCAACCCAAAGACCTATTCATCCTGGATTCATAAAGTCTGATTTTACAGTTACCAAGGTTGGCCAGGCAGCAAAGCGGAGAAGCAGACCCGTCTTTCCACTTCTCGATTCTGCCTCAAAATCCTCCCCCTCCCACAATGGCCCCTGCATTGCCGGGATTTCCTACCATCCCATGTCCCTGAATCCCTAGCCTTTGGGAACATGGCATTTGTTTCAATCAATGCTCTGTTTTTCATCATGAATACATGATTTTATTCTAAGCGTGATTTCAATTTGATTGAAGCTCTGTATAGTTGCTGGTAAATGTTCTTCAGCAGCTCTGGGAGTTCCCCAGGGCCACAGAGTCACTGCCTGAACTCCACACTATCTCCTCCGTATTTAAATACGGGTCTCACTAACTCAAAACCAGAGATTTCCAATAGCAAATAACCAAGACTTTCGGTAGAGTCCCAGGACGGGCCCTGCCACTGTACTCCATAAATACTTGCCAGATGCACGCAACACCAATTAGTTGGAATCTAAAACCAAAAGACAATTTGCCCATAACTTGAAGTGGATTTATTTCTTAGACTGGTTTTAAAACCAAAAAGTCACCTGTACATTCTGACCCTCACTCTCACGATGGAAGCAGCTTTTAAAAGGAAGTCAACTTCTAGAAGTATTTTCTAACACTAACCAATTAATAAATAAAATTAATAAAAGTCCAATTAATAAAATACTTAGTATTTAAATATCTAAAATTGTAGGATTTAAAATAAAATATTTTCTAAGTCCATAATAGTCAAATGTGGGTCTGTCTTTGGAAGCTACAACCAAAATGGGTCATAAGGTTTATAAAGCTACTTAAACTTCTGGAAAAGACACGAGGAAGGACAGGTACCCCCAAAACTTAAAAACGAGGCCAAATGTCGCTAACACTATTCAGCACCCAATAGAAGTGACGCATGTACTAATTCACTTACTCCTTGAACCCATTGAGAAGGGCACTATGTGCTTCCCATTTTCAGATAAGGAAGCCGAGGCCCAGAGGTGGCAAATGACTTGCCTTCAGTGGAACCAGGACCAGAAGCCGCTAAAGTCTGAGGGGGTGCCACGCAGAGGAGACATGAGCAGCATCCAGTATAGAGGGAACACAGACACACAACAATGTGACAGACTCAGAAGTGACAGAGTGGAGCTCCAACCAGGGCTGCTTGGCTCTAGAGCACCTACGTACTCACGTCCTCTCAGCCTTGGTGCCACCGAGGCCAGACTCGAGGATCAGAGCCCCAGACACAGGTGTTTCCATGGTTTTGAGGGAATGAGAGCACGTTAAGGAAGTCTGTCTGCATGAGAGAACAGACACTTGGCAGGAGAAGGGGACGATACAAGCGTTGACACTGCTTCCTTCCTTGCACTGTTAAGTTTATGGTTCAAGGACCCGCATCTTCCTCCCAGTAGAGCTGGAGGAACTGCTTCCTGCGGGGCTGAGTTAGGGAGCAGGGAAGGAGGCAAGGGGATAGGCTGAGAGGAAGGTGGGGGGGGGGGGGGGGGGCTGAAGAGTTGCTGGCTTCTCTGCCCTGCTGTCTGCTGCTTTCACTTAACCATTTTTTGTCCTCTGGCAAGGACAAAGCTTGTCTATTAAGAGAAGCCCACGCTAGCTGCAGAGATTTCTGATTCTAAGCACGGTAGCAAGGGGGAGAAAAAGCTCTAAACAGGGGCACCTGGGTGGCTCAGTGGGTTAAAGCCTCTGCTTTCGGCTCAGGTCGTGATCCCAGCGTCCTGGGATCGAGCCCCGCATCGGGCTCTCTGCTCAGCGGGGAGCCTGCTTCCCCCCCTATGATCTCTCTCTGTCAAATAAATAAATAAAATCTTTAAAAAAATAAAAATAAAAAAGCTCTAAACAGTCCTCAATTTTTTCCCTTAAAATACAGGTATATGTAAATTATCCCTCAGTAAAGTAAATACGTCAGCAAATACTAACCCAAATAAACTGTAATGGGGGAGAGTATGGAGAAAATACATGAATAAACTGAGATGTGTGGAAATACACGGGAAGGAGACAATCTATGATAAACATGCCATCTCTCAGCTAGTTCTTTCCTTCCACCTTTAAGAAAAATGAATTTCAAATCTGCCCCAATGTCTTGGAATAAACCAATGGTTCTTGCAAAGAAGCGAACAGAAGGGACATTCAAGTGGCACCTATAGCAACAGAAGGAAGGAGCAGGGAGTCCGCGCAGACCGTGATGAGGCCCCTGGCCACCAGGCAGATGCCAACAGAAGACTCTTCCTCATGTCACCAGAGCAATCCACTTTTCAAGGTGAAAAATCCTGCGGCCCTTTAAGACCCTACTGGGAAAAACAATAAATTGTTTTTACAGAAGATGGGTCAAACCTTTCGGCCATGTGGGCTGCTCCAAGCTCACTGATGAAGGCTTTGGCCCGGAATTGTCCCAGGGCTGAGGCTTCTAGCCAATACATCACACTGCCTTGGGACACTAAGTCTGTCTTTGCCTTACCCTTTGTATTTCTCAATCCACATTCCTTTTTGGGGTGAAATACTCCATTATTTCTGCTTTGTTCTGGGCTGTCTCCTGTCTCTGTCCCTATTAACTCGTGGCAACAAAAGAAACAAACAGAAGCAGGGGATTTCATGCTTAGCAGCTATAGACACTGGCCTCCCGGCTTTGCAGAGGAGCAGACATCTGAGACCCTGAATGGAAGAGAGTGCCGCTGCGCTGAGCCCGACCAGGGACCCACGTGGCTCCCAGCCTGTGCATCGGTCATCCCTGATGGGCGGCATTCACCAGCCCTGGTACGAGCATCTCACGATGAACCAAAAGTGTGGTTTTAAAAGTTAGGGCCTTCATCTGATAATCAGATTTAAAGAGACTCTAATTCAAGACATTCCTATGTTCCTAGCTCTCCACAATTTTAGGACTTCTCACACTGAAAATCAATCAAGGGGGAGAAATATATATATATTTTTTAAACTAAAACTCAAAAACGCAGCTAAGTAGAAGATAAAGGTCTCATTTTTACTACGTAATGCTTCTCTTATAATGGCTAGATGAAATATTTCTATCGATATTTAAAATAACAGAATAATCCAATAAAATCAGCAGAAAATTCCCAGCATGACTGTGGATAATAAGATTCAAGCTTTATGTGCATATTCACACACGTACTCAAGGGCTTCACTGAGTCAATTTCAGACCATATATTTTTTTTCCCCCTAAAGAGCCAAGAAATACAAAATTTAGCTGAAAATGAATGATTAATGCATTTTGTATTAAACCTCATTTTTGGTCACTATCTGAACACAACATTTCTCAATGGGAAGTGGGGGATAAAAATATATAAACAGTTTTAATATTCATTACCAAAGACATCTTCCTATACTTTGTATACTTAGGAAGAGTAAGGGAGTGGAGACATTTAAAAAGAGCTAGGCTCCCTAAGTAGACCTTCAGGTGGATTTAAGTATCCTCCAAAAAATCCTAGAAGAGATCCTAACAAAGCAAATTCTCTCTGCTCTTGGTGCTTTTGGAGCTGGGGAGCACTGTAACAGAAGAGAGCAAAACAAATCAAACTCGTGTTGCCTTTCTGGTAGCCCCTAACAGTGGATATCCTATCCCCAGATTTCAGGAAAAAACAGAGCATTCTTTCACTTAACAATCTTGGGCTCCATAAAGATGGACCTGAGGCCTACATATTCCATCAGTCACCAATTCCGTCCCAATCGGTATCTCTGATCCCCCGCTCTTCTCAGCCCTAAAGCCTTTGTTCAAAACATCTCCATTATCTTCTAGATAACACAGTTTGTTCTCACAACTGGTCTCCTTACCTCAGGTTTACCAGACTCTGATTCAGTCTCCAAAATGCTAACAATGACCTCTTAAACACGTCAAGTCATTCCCATGATTTCAAATCTTTCCATGACCATCTAGAACTGTCAGAATAAAGTCCAAGCTCCTTATCTAAGCAGAGAGGCGCCTTATGATCTGGACTTTACCTTTATTTGTGGTCTCCAATGGCTGCTCAAGGGATCCTATGAGATAATGGTTGTAATGTTTGTAAAGCACTTAAACCAGGGTTCAAGACACAAAATTTAAAATTGTATTTTCTGTTTATGATGTATAGGAGATGACTTTCCACCATATTCATGACCCCCATGGTAGCCATATGTGCACAAGTCCTGTTCCAGTCTCTTTCATGCTCCAAGTGCAAGGACCTGGCCCTCTGCCCATACATCATGCTCACAGTCTTCCTCTAGCTGGCTCCTAGTCACCCTTCGAAACTCAGTTCCGTGATCTTTTTTTTTTTCCCCCAGAAAGACTTCTGTGCCCACAGTCTGATTTAGATGATCTTCTTTAACTCCCTTAGCCCCTTTTCTATTCCACCGTCCCACCACTTCTCATTCTGTGAAGTTCATTTCCAGTCCATACTCCCCCCACCAGATTTGGAGCCCTGAATGTAGGCACCACTTCTAATTCAACTTTGGAACTTCAGTGGCTGACACAGCATCCACCACATGGCTGATAAGCTCCCCAGGGATTAATTAAGTACCTGACTTTATTAAGTGCATGGTCAGACAAGCCCGAGACGGAGTCACACTGGGATCTGGAGAAGTTATTTCAGAAATAACTGAATCCTAATTCAGAAACAGGATCATCTCACAGATTGGTGCACACAGTCAACGCGGTACAAGGTACAAATGCTCTCAACAGTGCTCCATTAGTACGTATTACCATGATGACTTACGAGATTTCTCACCTAGGGCTGTTTTCCTAAAGGGAACAGATTTTTCTGACCAATCGGGATTCTTCTCAGGGTAGATAATTAAAAAGAATTAATTCAGGGTTTGGATTTATTTTATTATCCATTTGGTCAAAGTTATTATATATATATATATATACATATATATTATATATATACATGATATACCAAATGCCAGTGGTGACTAAGGACATGTAAGACAGTCCTTTGGTTTGCTCTAACAGACATTAAAAGGGAGCACGACATGATGTATAGTGGGACCATCACTGGATTTTTTTTTTTTTTTTTTTCACCTGAGAGGAGAAAACTCCTATGAAACAGCTTTTAAACATCACTGGTATATCTTAACAGCTAACCCAACTCTCTGCATGTGAATCTCCTATGTGGATGTGGACCTAGACAAAGGCATAATAGGGAGTAAAGGTTCTGTAACCAGTGTGTATCCTCCAATCTCGTTGCTGTTAACTGCTGACAAAGATGAATGTTCACTACGGTCTAGCGCTGAAGAACCAATACAGTGAATGAGACGTGATCTCGCCTCACACATCATCCCACGTGTCAGACAGATTCTGACTGCGGAGTCTGCACTGGTGAGGAAGGAGGAGGGGAGGGCACAGCTGGATAGTTCAGAGCTGCAGCTGAGCTGGCAGCAGTGGTAGTTCAAGCCATCTTCTCACTTTTGAAGCTGGAATTAATCGGAGAGTTATTTAAAGGTGTGTCTCATTAAAGAGGCACTTTCCGGCCACTGTTGAACTTCACAGAGGCTGACCACCTGAGGTCATCGGAGGTATCACGAGGCTTCTCTCAGCAACCACACACCTCACTGATCAAAAATGAAATACCAACAAAAACAATCTTCTGTTCCCTCAGAATATTCAAAGTAGCACGTGGACTTTATATTAAAAACATCTTTATTATTTGCTCTATTTAATTCCCTGGAATACAGCAAAAATGCCTTAAATTATGTCCCCATATAAATTATATAAACAATACAGGTTCCATTTAGCGGGCTGGCGAAGATATCAGAGGGATCTGTGGTCCTGACCTACTTTTCTGAAGTCTTACTATAATCAAACCTGATCAACTTTTCTTTTCTTTTTTTCGTGGCGGTGGGGGGGAGAGTTAAATAAGCACCAACTCCCATCAAAGGAGTTCTCAAGCTACCAAGAAAATATGATAATTGAACATCCTAAGTGGTTTTTTCCAAAGGAGTGTCCTTTTTCTTTTATACCAGACAGGAGTCTGGTTGTAAATGGCAGGGGATAATTCCCAGAACGGATGAGAAGCTCAAGAACAGCCAGAACCACGGCAGCCCATGGTGACATGGCAGCAACCCCCAGTTTAGGAGTTGCCATTTGTACTAACTAGTTGGCACGCTGCACCCAAGTCCACCGCAGTGTAAGGATGACCTCTGACTGCACCAGCCAGGTGCCAACAAGCATCAGGCTGGACCATCCAACTGGATGAACCCTGGCTTCATGCTGGGGTCCTGGCTGCCAGGGAGCAGAGAACAAAAATGGCTGTCCCCTACCTCCAGCAACAAAAGGAGGGAGCCCTGACGCCAAGCTCCTGCGGGACTACAAATAGAGCACTCATTTGTAGGGTAGCCAAAAACAGTAACAACTACACATTTTGTCCTTTGGCCCAACAGACAGCAGACTTTTTCTATTATTACAATTTAAAGAACATAAAATACAACAGCATTTGTTGGTCTTCCAATTCCACGGATTTAATCTGAAAGAATATGCCAGACTCTCAGGAATGGCGAAGAAGAGTCCAGCTGACTCAAGGCAGAGGGCAGGATGGAAGCTAAGAGAAAATCTGGCTGGGATTTTCCTGCGCAAACACATCTGCCCTCTTAATGTCCCGTGTATACACTCACAGCTCTCCTAACCTACATGCATTCTCTGCTTTCTCTCCATCATCCTACCGCTCTGTTCTTACACATACAACGGTGGGGCCTGGCTGGGTATATACAGAAGGCTAACGCCTGTCTCCTCTGATGTCCACACTCGCATATTCTCGCTTCCCTTTCACTTTAGTCTCTTGGTGGAAAATGGGACAGGGCAGGCTTGGAGATGTGTGCTGCACATAACTTTTGTTAGTTAAAAACAAAAATTCAATCAGGGAGCTGTCCGTGCTATAGCTTGTCACTAGAAACACAAATCCCCTAAGGATGTGTGACCGGGCTGTTTTTTGTTTTTGTTCTTTAATAGACCATTCTGGTGTTCAACGTATTTGTCTAATGTATAATCCTTCCAGTCTCCCTTTTCTGGCTTGCAAATCACAGCATAATCATGAAGCAACTGTTGCAACAAAAAACTACTCATCTGGAACACACACACACACACACACAAAATGAGCAATCATTTTTATGGTTTGCAAAAAAAAATTAAAAATCTTAAAAACCATGGTCTTTGGCTGACAAAGTCAGCTTTCCCAAAAGGATAAAATCTGAATGCCTGCAGTAAACAGGCATGTTAAAGAACAACCAACAATATGGAGAAGAAGGTTGGTAGGAAAAGCATTTGATTAAATGTGTTGTTGTTGTTGTTGTTGTTGTTTTAACACATTTTGTCTCATTTGGTGAATCTGTGGAAGTAATTTATGGCAGTCTGTGTGAGGAATTATGACTCCACCTGAATGGACTCTGTAGTTCCCCATGGCTCTCCATAAGCAGGAGAGGCTACACTCATGACTCTTCAGATCTAGTGTTAGAATCGATTTCATAATTACAATAATAGTAGATACAAAAGGTCCTCAAGGGAATTGTTCATGGACAAATTAGAGACAGTGTTGGCAGAGATAAAATATTCATCAGTGAAAGAGTACATAAAATGTATCTGAGAGGATCAGGGCTCATCTGGGAATCGCAAGGGGAGTAAGACATCACCAGAAAAATGCAAGTGTTCGCTGCTACGTAAAAATCTGAAACAAAGAATTTCAGTCTTAACTAAGTCTGTATATACTAAAGTAAGACCTCACTGTCGCATAATCTGGTGGCAGTGGGATATGGTAGAGAATACAAAATTGCCCTGAGATTTTCTTAACTAGAAAGACTCCCAAATCAAGTATACACAAACACTACAGCTCTCTGCAATCCTATTAATTTGCCATGATTTACAATTTCCTACAATTTGTACATTTCTATTCACCCTCAAAAAAGTATGGAAGATAAGAAATCTTAAGCCATGAGATTTTTGAAATGCTACATTACAGAATGGTAAATCATGTATTTTATATGCTTTCTTAGATTTTTTTTTAATTGTAAGCCAATCTAGTCCTTCTTTGAAAGAAATGAGAAGTGAATGAGGTAATAAAAAGAGATCCAATAAAATCGGATCAAATAGTAGAAAAAGATACACTCTAAATCCCCTTCAATTCAGGTTAAAGTAGGGATTTCAAATGTTCACAGACCAAGGATGGGAAGACAAGAGGAGCCAAAAGGAGGATCACACCGAGAGCAGTAAGTAACTTGACTTCATACAGGACATGCTTCCGTGGCAGTTGGAACCTCCACCTCTAATACTCTCCTCGATCTCTGCTTGAGAATTGCCTACACGTTCATTAAAAGACTCAGCATTTATTTTACTACAATAATTAACGAGATTTCAAAAAGGTTGAAGATTCAGAAAACAAAGCACACAATACTAAAATGTCAACCGCTAATAATTACACTTTACATATGTTCATTTGGGTTTAAGATGATTTCTAACAACTTAACATTCAAGTTACCTGGCTATAAAAAGCATATTAGTTAACAAAATTTCTGGCTACCCTTCTAGACCTCTGCCGGACTAGATGAGTATTTCAGGAAACAGTGGTACCCTAAGGTGGGGTGGGGGTAATACTTGAGGGGAAAAAAAAAAAAAAGTTAAAAAAAAATAGAGGGTCATAAACCACGAAGAAAAGTAGGATTCAATGGAAATGGACATCAGATGCAGAAAATACATGGGAAAAGAACTATTTAGGGTATGTCCCAGAAATAAGATACTGCAGTCCTTACTTACTAGCCTTTGTGCTCGGTAGTGCCTTCTGTGTGTGCATCCCTGGCCTGCCTTCACCCTCTCCGTCACGCTCCCTGGGCCCGCAGGCTGACCTATAGGGACTGCACAGCTGAGCACCCCAGCCCTGGCTTCTAGTCAGACTGCACAGAGTGGAGGCACCAGTAAGAAAAGGGAGAAAAAATGAAATTGGATGTTCATTCCCTCAGCTCCCTCCATGCCAGGCCAGTAGGAGCAGGTTGCATCCTGAGGGTGAGACCCACAGCTTCAGTCAGACAGTCCCTCCACTCAGCCCTCTCTGCCTCCGGATTCCCATAAAGCCTCCCTTACTTTGCTCCTTTGGGACTAGGGATGGTTTTCCTCATACACTGTCCACACCTCTGTATATTCTCATTAGTTAGAGCTCCCCAAATAACCCAATTTGAATAGACCATTTTTTTCCATTCCAAGACCCTGACAGCAACTTTTAAGCAACTGAAATGAAATCAAGAATGACACCAAGATTTTTTGGTTTTAACAACTAAGGAATTAAGGTTTGGGGGTACTGGATGGGAAAGAAATAGAAGAATTTGGTTTTATACACCTTTGAGATGCCTACTAGTTTGAGGTTCTGAAGAGGGGTCAGTGTTGATAAAAATATGAGTATCACTGGGTAGTTTTTAAGCCATGGATAAGGTCACCTACAGAGTCTGTATATACCGGGGAGAGTGTGAGTTTTCATGGTATTCTTGTAGGAAATGACTCCTTTTGCAAACTGATGTTGAAATTACTAAAGTCAAAATGTAAAAACTTCACTGTTCCTCATGCTTTTGTCTTATAAATCCCATTACTGTACTTTAACACTTGGTCTCATTAACAAACTTAATTCATTAAATTCTCTTTAATTTTAACTTGTATTTATAAATTTAATATAGTTACTTTTCTTTTTAAGGCCCTTCAATTGCTTAACACAAATGTTTCCAAGTACTAAATTTTTTGTAACACTAATAAATCAAACATAAAACTCAGTGGATCTTAAGTCCTCAAACATTTCAATTCTAATTACAAAAACGTGCCAAGATCACAAGTCTAAATTACTCAATTTGATAGCTTTAATCAAAATCACAATTAAATCATGATTATAGGAAAAATCTTTTAATTACAAAAATTAAAATGTTATTTCAAACGTACCATGAAAATATCAGTAAGGTTTGATTTGATTTACTTCATGTCTATACCTAATTCTAAAGTTCTGACAGCAAGTCATGATTTGGATTCTTCCACAAAACATCAGTCATGTATAGAATTCTTTTCCAAGTCCCTATAACGCAAATGCCAGGCCCTAAAAATGGTTTTGTTAAGGAGCAGGAACCCCAGAGTCAAGCTGATATCACACAATTCTTCCCTGAGATCTGCATCAGCAACATCCCTCCTAGGTTGTACCTAAATTATTTCATTAGTTCACTAGAGTTGCATTTCTTTGCATTTTAATGTCTTCCTATCTAGCTCTAAGGACACATTAAGGCCAATATTGTGGGGTGCTGTATTGAGAGAGAGTGCATGCCTGAGTGGTGGGAAGGAACAGAGGGAGAGGGAAAGAGAAACCCAAGCATACTCTGAGCTGAATGCAGAGCTCAGAACACAGAACACAGGGCTCAATCTCATGACCCTGACATCATGACCTGAGCAGAAACCAAGAGTGGGAGTCTCAACCAACGAAGCCACCCAGGTGTTCCTCCCCAAACAATAAATATTTTTAAACTGATTTGTTGAATGGTTTCCAAAGATCCCTTACAAGCATACTGGGTTATTTCCTAACTTCTCATTAGACTGAGGTCAATGGAGTTTTGTACTCTATACATCTTTTCCTTGAACATAAAACATATATCCTCTTACAATCACATCTTCTTGGTTTTGGTATATCTTACACCTTTATCTTAGGAAGTTTTGTCCTACTCTAGAACTACAACACTAATATGCAAATGACAAAGAGGGGGAAGGCTTAGGCAGACTCCTGGAGCTGTCCAACCTTTGTAAGTTGGCCACAAGAGGGGAAACCAAGCAGTCTGATATGTGGAGGGAGTGCGAAGCAACTAGAAAACAGGGTCATAAAAGTCAAGGAAAGTAAGTGCTTTAACAAGAGGGAGGAGAAGGTGATCAACTAAGATAAATGCTTCTAAATAGTAACTTAAGATCAGAACACACGGACAACCAATTATATTTGGGAATATGCAGGATGTTGGTGATCTTGATAATCTCAGGGCAATAGTAGAAATGGAAATCCATGGTTTATCTTTAAGTCCAAATATGCTCTTTCTCACTTGAGGTGTTTTACCTGGGCCATTCCCCTCAATTCTTATTGCTTCGACTCTATTGAGGACTTCTAGACTCTATGTATAGACTTCAATCTTTTTCTGCAGAGTCAAGCCAGTGTTTTTGTTTCCTGTTAGACATCTGTATCTAGTTATCCCTTAGGTACTCAAAAACTCAAATTCATCATTAATCCTCCCACCCATCTGTTCCTCATTCCTGTATGTCCTACTTTAGTATGGCACCATCCAACCCACCATCTAAAGCTAGAAACCACTTAAACATCCTTACTCCTTTCTCTTTCACACTGTTCACAATTCATGAAGGCTCTCACTTGTGTTGATTCTACCTCTTAAATATTTCTTCAATATACGTATGTTCTATCCCTACTGTTTTATAATAGAGCCTTCATTGTTTATTGACAGAACTGTAACTACTTCAAAATATGTACTGTGTCTAGCACATCACAGCTGCTGAATCAACTTGTTGATTCACTAAAGTAGCTCATTTAGCTCTATTAAAAGTTGCTCAGATGTATGGTTATAAAATCAGCTTGAGATATGGTTGGTGAGATCTAATTGATGATACTACCACAAATAAAGCACCAAATAGAACGTACCATCTGGATTTGAGTGTTCACTGGGAGATTATGGCCGTGAACACTGTAGAATCCTGACTGTGAATGTCACTCATTGGAATTATTCCCACTATTATTTCCATTGTTGTTCCTTGTCCACTCAACCTTCCAGTGTATTTCCCCTTCCTAACTTACTCTCCATTGTCTATAAATTGTAACTCCAATGAAAGAACCTGAGCATTTCTAAGGCAGACAAAATAGGTAACACATTATTAGTTTCTCTTTGTTGAGACGTGGACCCAACGAGATGTTTGTCTTGAACAAGAAATGACAAGTCATGACTGGGAGAACATAAGCAAGGATAGGAGATGATGTAAGCCTAAGACTCCTGACGGCTCACTGAGACCCAGCAATATAGTCGTGACCTTGATAACCTTCAGAAGGCCTCACCAGGAGAGGACAGAAAAGACCTCATAATTATTTTGGACCCAAAGCATTTTTGAAGCAAGTTAGAAAGTTATGAAACTCTCAGTTGTCATACTTGACTTGCATCCAGAAACACAACTCAAATGAAGCATGTAGTCTAAATGGTTGATGGTTTTCAGCTGGATGTACTTTCCAGCCACCTAAAATGAAATATCTCTCTCTAGTCTCACTCTAACAAAAATCTTTGACCGGGCAATGGGAGGGGGAAGAAAAAAAGCATTATCTACCTTTTCATCAAAGTGAAGAGAGGGGTTGGGTGATAGAAGATACAATGACTTTACATAGTATTAAGCACTGTTATTTATAGGTTAAACACAGTCTAGAAGGTCAAAGCCTGCAAGGAATCTACTTCAACATACCTGATACATCATACACAAAAAATGAATCCTCTGTTATCTAACTCCTACTATGGAAGAGTTTTACTTTCAGCCATACACACTTACCAAGGGGACCTCTAGGCATGCTATTTGGATTCCCAAAGAAAGGGCTGGCCTGGAGTGGGGTGTCCCACACAGTAGGGTGTCCCATCTTTATAGGAGATGGAAATGATATGCAGACCTCCCAGACACTAGTGATGATTATTAGTCAGAAAGTAAATCCGTATCCCTTTTGTCCAAGAGACATTACTGTTCTCATTTCTCATAGCCCACTAATCCCTCCTAATTCCTCCTCCCTGCTCTAGGCTCACACTATACTCTCTATACTCATTATTTCATGTTGCTCATGATCTACTTACTCCATTGCATTAGAGTCAACAGATGACTAAATGTTTGTCTCTCCCATTAGATGTATGGTTTAACTCAATCATTTATCCAACTTTGCATCATTATGTCTGACAGGGTGTTTGTGAAATATATCAATGGATATTCTATTAATCATGATTAATCTCAAGCAAATTGAATAGCTCCACTAAAATAGCCTAGAGTCAAGATTACATTGGATTAACAGAAAATATGAAGGTTTTAGTCTCACTTTTTGAGGTAGATTCTCTATTCACTACCCATATTCTAATTGGTAATTTACTTGCAAGCTCAGAAAGATCCAAAAAGGTATTCCTTGTCTCAGACTTTGAAAATTATCTTGCAAGAATAACAGATGCAGGGGAGTTCACTTTAAAGTATATTTTAAGAACAATAATTTAAATGAGATATGAACACTTACATACTAACTGCTCTTTGGGTAAGAATGAAAACAATTGTCTGAATCATTTGATTTATATAAGGAAAAGGATAAAGATGATTGAAAGCTTCTGGAACCAGGAGTTTTGAGTCAGAGCCGTACATTTCTTATAACCACCCCATCCCCGTAATTGGGGCGTCCCTCTCAAAATCAAGCAACCTGTGGTCAATATACTGAGGCAAAAAGACTCGAGGGGGTTACTTTCAACAGAGAGAGTCAAATTTTATGTTCAGACAATCAATAAAAATGTGGAATAAAATGAATCCAACCTTTATCTTGAAATTTTTATTCATAAGGAATCCTGCAAAGAGGATTTTACCACGATACAAAAGAGGATGATTTAAATAGCTACAAAAACAAATGGGAGGCCATAAAATTCTTCCACAGGCTAGAGAAGGAAATAATTTGCTGTCTCCATTAATCTAAAGGTTGGCCCAACCCCTCATGTTTCAGGAAAATTTCTGTTATGTCTAGACCAGTTATAGGCACACACAGATGTATATTTGACTTTTTTCTGACGTTTAAAGTACTTGTAAAAAATAATTGGATCAATCAAATGTATAAGGGAGAAAAGTAAAAGTCCCTCTATACTCTAACCTCCTCAAAGATTATGGCTGTTTGGTTCTTCAACTTTTTTATGCATATATACTATTGTCTGTACACCATTTTTTTTTTACGCAAAAACAGGATCCCTGTATTTGTAGTTATATCAATAATTCATTGTTTCTCTGACTTCTCATAGACAATCCTCTGTTGATTCCTGTTAATGTCAGCACACGGTTTCACTGTATGATCATCCCAAAATGGATTTAACCAGTCCCCAACTGACTGATACATGGTTGATTTTAAACTATACAGAATTTAGAATTTAGAGCTAGAAAAGACCTTATAGAGTACAAGGTTGTCATTTCATAGATGAAATTACTGAACCCTCAAAATACCAAAGCATATTAATCAAGAAGATCGCAGACTTGCTTGGAGGGAAACAGGGAATAGGACTACAGCTTCTTCTACTACTTAGAAGTTGAGAGCTCAAACTCTAGCATCGGACTTCTGGGTCTGACTCAGCGAGCTTCACTGTTTACTAGCTGAGCCACCTTTGCTAATCCTTTAACCTCTCTGGGACTGTTTTCTTATCTCAATAATGGGGATAATTACATAGTTTTTGTCAAGTTAAGTTTGTTCTAATACAAAGTGCTCAGAATTTTACATGGGCAATGAAGCAGTAAGTGCTAATTACTACGTTGTGGGCTAAATGTTTATGTCTCCCCATTCAAATTCATTATCTGAAATACTAACCCCTCCCCCCATAGAACAGTATTAGGAAGCAGGGCCTTTGGGAGGTCATCAGGTCTTAAGGGTGGAGCCTTCATGAGGGGGATTAGTGCCCTTAAGAGATGCCAGAGAACAGTTCTATCCCTCCCATCATGTGAAAACGTAGCAAAAAGTGTGGGCTGTCTATGAACCTCAGGAAGCAGGTCCTTATCAGACACTGGCTCTGCCAGCTCTTTCACCTGGACTCCGGAGGCTCTTGAACTATTTAAAAAAAAAAAAAAAAAAAAAAAGTCTGTTGTTTAAGGCACTCATTCTACGGTACGTTGGTATAGCTGCCTGTACTAAAACAATTACTGTTGTACTACCTCAAGCTTATTTTACACAATTACTAAAATTTCTCTTCTTGGTATGGATAGACTAGAAAGCGCAAGATTCTGGTTGTTACTCAAAATTTTGGTATTTATACATTCATGTTTTCTCCATCATTCCTTATTAAAACATGAAATTAGGGGCACCTGGGTGTCTCAGTGGGTTAAGGCCTCTGCCTTCGGCTGGGGTCATGATCTCAGGGTCCTGGTATCGAACCCCACATTGGGCTCTCTGCTTGGTAGGGAGCCTGCTTCCCCCTCTCTCTCTGCCTGCCTCTGCCTGCTTGTTGTGATCTCTGTCAAATAAATAGATAAAATCTTTTTTAAAAAATGAAATTATGTAACAGCTGTTGTGAGATATACTGAATTATGAGATTTAAGTATATCCAACTGAAATAGAACTCTTATAAATGTGAACAAACATTTATTTATGTTAGAGTTACCAGTTACCCATATAAGCCTCCTTGGAATGAGGATTGGAGAAAAAAAGAAAATCAAAACCAACAGTCCTAGTATATTTTCATTCATATGAATTTTACAGTAAAGGGCAAAAATTTTAAGCTCCAAAGGACACACCAGTAAATATACTGTATTGATTCTTGAGTAGTAGAGACACCTGGCTCCAGTGGTAGGCTAACATTTGCAGGAAACAGATGTGTTGGTTTTACCTCTTTGTGACTGGTAAATTTTGTACTTCCTTTAATATTGGCGGTATTATTGGCTTTCTGTTTTATTCTTTATTTTTTACCTCGAACACATTAGACTGAAGTTTATTAGCATAGTCCAAATTGTTTGAACACCTTTCAACAGCAAGAACAAAACACTGTATACCTGTGAGGCAAAGCCTAATAAACCCACTGGGACCACAGTGTTCTCATTGTAATGCTCTTCCCTTCCATATCCCCACCAGCTACATGTTATATTTTTCTTTATGGGTCATAATCACGAAATTTTAGGTCATAGAATACTTTTCACTTTTATGTGATCTAATAGCTTTTACTTAAAAAAAAAAAAAAAAAGCAGAGTTCATTTCAAAATTTAACAGATTGACTATGCAGCTCTCTAGAATGGCCCAAGAGAGTCAGCATGTGGAACACAAATTACTTGAAGTTAAAATTTATAGAGCATTTTGGCTGGTCCAAGACGAAACTTTAGGAGGTCAAGTAGGTATTTAAAGGAACCTTATTTTGACTGAACTCATCACTATTCTACTTAAAATCACTTTAGCCATTTAAAATTTAAATTTGAATATTTAAGAATAAGGGGACATTTTCATCACTTTTTCAAAAGGACTCTTCGGCAATAAAAAGTCAAGCAGGACTCAGATCAAAGGTTAAAATTTCTCAGACCAGATTTCTTTCTCAGGCCTGCACCCCCTAATCAGGTAAACGAGCCTCAACTGTTAAAATTATATAGCTTGGACCCTAAAGAAAAAGCAATTAAACATTCTTGTGACATCATGGGAAATTCCTCTTTGAATATAGATCAACAGCAAAAAGAAATAATAAAGTAGTCGATTAGCACACTTGCTGGCCCAGCTCTGCAACATACAAGCTCTTTAAAATTTTAATGTACAGTCTTTCTAATGATAGAAAATGGAAAGAAAACAAGCATGAAAAGATGAAGTCTGGGTCTCACCCCATCCCACTTTCAAAGACCTGAATGTGGTCTGTGACCCCCGGAGACCAGCACACAGACAAGAAAGCAAGAGTGGCAGGCCACTCCCAGGTCCTGAGTGGATTCCTGTTTTAAGGGACAAAGTCCTTCTCCTCTCTCTGTATGTTACTGTATAGGGAGCAATTCTCTCAGATCCCATCTGTGCCTCACACGAGAAGACCACTCTGAAAATAGACTGACAGAAGAATCAGGAATTGGAAGGGTAAGACAGAAGGGAAAAGGGGAGTGTCATCGTGAAAAGGCAGCACGAACTTGCCTGCGTATCTTCCAGGTAACGAGAAACATCTCACAAAAGCCAAGGAAAGAACTTTTAAATGACTGCTCTTTTAACCCACCTTTCAGGGCAAGTCTTAAGGCTGGTGTCACAGAAAAGCACCTAATTGGGGGGGGGGGTAGCGGCTGCTTCATGATCACACTAGCTCTCTGCATAATTAAAACTAATCCTTTTACCTGCCTACATTTCTTACAAGCAATCTGTCTAGCGCAGTACATAAAAAAGGTCTGGATGCTTTGCACGGACAAGATTCAATCAGTACTTCAACGTTTGGGGGAGAAAAATGCAAGTCCCAACAGCGGTGGCTCATACCCTTATTGAAAACATTCAGCTATTTTAAAAGGCTTAGAACATGCAGAGCATAAGAGTGTAGCAAAATGACAAGCCCTCATCAGAGGCCCTGCATCCAAAATTCGCTCACCTCAAGCTTTGAGACACAGCCAAGACATAAAAACCCTAGAGAAGGAAAAACTTGTGCCATGACTTGCATTAAGAAAGAGCCCATAGAATCAACAGATGTTTACAAACCAGTTTCGGGTGCCGGAAGTTACACAGGGAGGATGGTGGGGGGGGGGAGTCCCCTTTCACGAAACAGTTGATACAATTATAAACCAACTCTCTAGAAGGGTGAGCTTGTGCTATGTGAGGTGAGGGAGAGGTCAGTCCTGCTCTGTCCTCGGGTCCCCCTCCCACTAGAACCTCAGGGAAAACACAGGGACTACCTTGACGGAGGGGCTGCAGGAAAGATATTTCACTCTTGCAACACACACTTTGACCGCTCAAGAACAACTTCTATGCAGTTCTCTTCCTCTCTGAACTCTGACAGAGAGAGGGGCCCAACAACAGCTAAATAACCTGAGCCACAATTATCCCTCTACGGTGATTACTGTCACAGGGTTCTTTTATTTAAACATAACTTCTTGGGGGCACCTGGGTGGCTCAGTGGGTTAAAGCCTCTGCTTTTGGCTCAGGTCATGATTCCAGGGTCCTGGGATTGAGCCCCACATCGGGCTCTCTGCTCTGCGGGGAGCCTGCTTCCTCCTCTCTCTCTGCTTGCCTCTGCCTACTTGTGATCTCTGTCTGTCAAATAAATAAATAAAATCTTTAAAAAACATATATAAATAAACGTTACTTATTAGAATGTCAAAAATCCTGCCCTTCCAAACTGGATTTACTTTCACCCCTTCTCACACAGCTCAGGTGCCTGTCCTGGGATATACCACCCCTGCGCCCGGGTCTCCACTTCAAGGTCTCCAAGTAAGCAGAGGAGGCAAACAGTGTTGGGGATTCTCATCACCCCCACAGCTTTCCTTGGTTTCCTCTTCCATTCGCATCTACGGCTTTCCAGAAACAAGAGAGTGAGGTCACCCAAAGTTCCTGACCTTCTCATCTTAATGATGGGTGCTCCTTAGAAATTTTCAAGACAGAAATATAAAGTCACTTGGATTATAACCAGGCAAGCAAGATATGTGACTGGTGAAAAATTCAAAGCAAGAAGGGATTCCCTCACAGCACAACCCATTGGTACCAGCCAGAGGAGATACAAGTGGATTATAATTTTTAAAGTCCCATGAATGAGTTCTCCTTTGCTCCAGTTTAATGACTCCCACCCCCTTAAAGGTTTAATGTTTAACTTATTTTTTTTAGGCAGGTGCAACAAAGGGGCATTCTCCTACACTGTAGAATCATCAAGGCAGAAAAACGATGTTTGTGTGACAGAGAAGCGTGCAGGGCAGGAGGATGGCTTGCCCCCAGGATGCCCACATCCTAATCCCGGGACCCATAAATGTGTTATATTACATGGTAAGAGGGTGAATTGAGGTTGCTAATCAGCTGACCTCTAAGAGAATACGCTGGATTGATCCAGGCGGACCCAGTGCCATTACAGTGGTCCTTAAACAGGGAAGGAGAGTCAGAGCACTGTGAGAAAGAAGGGGTAGTCACTGCTGGCTGTGAGGATGAAAATGGGCCAGAAACCAAGGCAATCAGCCTCCAGACACTGGAAAAGGTCGGACAACAGCTTCTCCCCTACAGCCTCCAGAAAAGCATGCAATCCCACCAACACATTGATTTTATCCTGGTGAGACTCATTTCAGACTTCTCACCTCTGGAACCATTGAGTAATTAATGTGTTATTTTTAAATTTATTTGAGAGAGAGAGAGAACGTGAGCGCAGAAGCAGGGGTAGCAGCAGGCAGAGAGAGAAGCAGGCTCCCCGCTGAGCAGGGAGCCCTATGTGGGGCTGGATCCCAGGACCCTGGGATCATGACCTGAGCTGAAGGTAGATGCTTAACCAACTGAGCCACCCAGGAGCCCCTAATGTATGTTGTTTTAATTACAGCAGCCACAGAAAACTCAAGTGAGCTGCTGAAGAATGGCCCAGCTCTTCTAAATTAAACAGATCATTCTTGAAGTATTTGCAAAAAAGGATGTTATATTTTTGTTTTCATTTTCCTTATGAGGGTTTTTCTGAGGTCAGAGTAATATCTGGCATATCAATTTCCATGAATGAAATTAAGAGAAAAGAAGTTGTGACAAACTTCTGAATTAAAAAGCAATGTACTGAAGTCCTCGAACAGCACTGGCTGTCCAACCTGAGAGCAGGAAAAGTTAATCTGACTCCCCATTCTCTGCCACAGTTTCAGGAGGCTCCCTATCTTCCAGGGTCATTCACCTGACCTGGGAACACTCTGTCCAAACATCTTTAAAGGAAAAAGAAAGAAAGAAGAAAAAAAAAATTGTAGGTTGTTTCCTCCCTGTCACCTGCCTCATCTTACTCTCTTGAATCCTCAATCCTTCACACATAACTGACTTTACCTTTCTCTCTTTTTCTTTTATATACACACCTCTCACTTGTTGGTATAAACCTCAGGAGAAACAGATTTAATATCAACCAAGAGAAAACATAATTATTCCCAAGTAGATATAAAAGGTTAGTATATTTTAAAACCAAAGAAGGTAACATCTAACTTCTGGTCACTTAACCATCAACCTCAATTATCTAAGACATAGGCAACAAAATAAAATGGAGGAAAAAATGCATCTAGGTAGTCAAAGTAGATATAGCAAAGTATATCAACTCTAAGTTCATATACTTCATTCATAGTAAAAATTTCCCAGGCTCATAATCACAATCTAATGACATCCATTTTAGATCTAATTCTAACAGATTAGACTATCTCGTTTTGGCAGATTCAAAACATAAGGGTAAAAAACAGTAAGAGATTAGGGACAGATACCTTAAAAACAAAGAAAAGTGGGGCAGGCAACATTCATTTACTGAGTACTTACAAATGCTAGCCCTGTATGGAGAGCACTTCGAACACCTGGTCTGACCCGGAAGAGGAAGCTTTGCTCTCCCTGGAGCTGAATGAATGGCCCAGAATTAGAAAAAAGGGGGATCTATGTACACGTACACACACACACACACACACACACACACACACACACACATATGCAGGAAGAGAATTCAATCTTTTCTCCATCTGATTCATAAATGAACTCTTTTTCCACTAAACTGTATCACCTCAAAATCAACAACACTGCTTCCTGACAGTAAGGGTCTGAAAAATGGGTCAAAACACAAACCCAAGATCTCAGCAAGAGCGCCACTGTGGAGGGTCACATATACGCTGAAAAAACACTCAGGCATTACTAAAAATCTCTTAAAGGCATCCCTAGATAAACAGATTTTTCAAAAAAGGTAAAATCACGACTCCTACAGATATAAATAAAATATGTATGAAAAGTTCCATTCAAGTCATTAATTAATTAATTGAGGGAACGTAAAGAGATACCACAGCCAGTTCAAAAGAGCAGCCAAAGGACCACAGACTTAATGTAGCAGAGGAATGCTGAAACGCACGTGCAAACACTGGTCAAATGCATTCCCCAGGATATAATTAATTTGCATCTCTATGGACAAGAATTATCTGTACTGGTTTCAATTTTTACAACTTCTAGTTCTACAGAGTTATAAGACAGTCTAGTCAAAGACAAAAACTCAAGCCCTTATGTAGAGAAATCCCCCCAGACAGGGTTGGAAGTTCATCCTGGCGTTGAAGTCTTTTTTGCCCATTTTAAAGTACTCTGTTTTTCTTATATCAACATTGCACCATAGCACAGTAACTGGTAACTACACTATTTTCAGTATATTCTTGCAAGGACTAAATATGTGATAAATACTTGAAAATTTTTCCATCTAATTGATTACCTATGTAGATCTGCCAACACCAATGATGCTGGATAAATTTTTTATTGCTGTGGAACGTACTGGTAAAATACTTGATAACTGACTAGAAGGCAGTGGGGTGGGGAGGTCCTCAAGAATGACCTTCCCAAGTGTTTCCTAGTTATCACAACTACCCTTCTTTACGAGAATAGATCTGAACAACAAACTATTTAACACATTTGATTTCTCTTCTTAAAGCACAAGTCCGATATCTTGTTCTTATTTGCATCATATAAGTCTGTGAAAGTATAAGTCAACATCCAGTGATTTTCATACCGTTAATTCTACGGTATTTTTTGATGATCTACAGGTCATATACACAAGCTTCTACATCCGACTCAGTAACATTAATTTTAAGACTCAGGCAGACAACTTTAATCATGGCAATTCACTGGTATGCATGGAGCCATCAACTAGGACCATTCCATACAAAAATGAATGATCCCCAGAACTGCTGTGTTAACTAAGAAGTTCCATGATCCACAGTGAACTGAGAAAGTTAATATAGGGCTTTTCTTTCTATAAAAAAAGTTACCTTTATAAACTTGTTAGTGAAGCCATGGGGTAGGAGGGGTGAAAGCTTTCTCTGTCATGAAATGAACTTGGTGACAGTACGTAAGTATTGTTTTTCTAATGTCTTTATGGCAAAGTAAAGCCATATATCCAGGCTTTTGTCTTTATTATATTCCATAAAAATCCCTAAATCTGGAAGCTACTATGTAAAAATCTTTGGAAAGTTGAGTAATAAAGGATGTATTAAGTTATATACAGTTTTCATTTTGAGAAAGAAATCAGTGTATTTGTTATATGTTAATCAAACCAAAAAATGTCCTTTGTGATCATTAAAGACAACTTTTTCATCTACAGTTATGAGCATCAATTAAAAAAAAAAAAAACACAAATCACATGTGACCATCATCTATGCCAGACTCCATTGTATTTCCTACAGGAGATGTGCAGAAATTCCACACTGCCCATATCTGCAAGAATTAAGACTCACTTTTCTTTCTCTCCCAACACCACTTCTAAGAACTAGTCTTAAAAACTGTCATAAATGAGCTCAGATTTTTGACAGATGTACATTACTTTGAATTGCCCATCAGTACCTACAATACCTGAACATGAATTTCTCTTATGCCCTTTTAAACTGATTTCAGACTATGGTCTCTCTCTCTCTTTTTTTTTTTTTTTTAACTTATTTTTTATTTGACAGAGAGAGCACAAGTAGAGCAGCAGGCAGAGGAAGAGGGAGAAGCGGGCTCTCTGCTGAGAAGGGAGCCCAATGCGGGGCGAGATCCCAGGACCCTGGGATCATGACCTGAGCCAACGGCAGCCACTTAACCAACTGAGCCACCCAGGTGCCCCAGACTGTGGCCTTCTTAGTCCCTGACAAATTACCCAATACCCGATCTTCCTGCGAGAAACCAATGACAACACACACACTCTAAAATTTTGATAAGAAGTTTCAAGACAAGTTTGTACTTTTTTCCTGCCTTTTTATATGGTAGTGCAGACACAGTAAGATTTGTAAAGTTACAGTTTAACCCTTAAAATTTCTCAGCATTGGGGACCCAAAGTCAAAATTAAAGCAGTGATTCTGAACATTTCTGCCTAAATTCAGAACCAGCAAAACTCATTTAGTAGTTAGCACTCCAAATCCATGTACTTATATGTTGTTTGTGAACTATTTCTCATGAAACTCCCAGAGAAATGTTGAGTTCATTTACTAATGATTATCTTTGCTACTGATTCCCTTGCACATTTCCAGCTCCCCTGACTGCACACCCCCTGAAAATTCTAGTAGCTGCTACAGTGTGGAGATACTTCCCTCCGGGTGAAGTGCTTCCCAGGCACTCTAGGAGGATTATCACACTTAATCCTCACAACTCCACTGGGAGGTATGCACTTGAATCAGCCCCTGTGACCCTGAAGGAAACTGCAGTTTAGAGAAAACACTGGCCCAAGATTACAGAGCTAACACAATTTGGAATTTGAACACAGGTCTAATCTGCTTTCAAAAAAACTAACCAGGGACGCCTGGGTGGCTCAGTTGGTTGGGCCGCTGCCTTCGGCTCAGGTCATGATCCCAGCGTCCTGGGATCGAGTCCCACATCGGGCTCCTTGCTCAGCGGGAGCCTGCTTCTCCATCTGCCTCTGCCTGCCACTCTGTCTGCCTATGCTCACTCTGAAAAATAAATAAATAAAAGCTTAAAAAAAAAAACAAAAAAACAACTAACCACTGTACTGTATTGCCTCTCAGGGAAAAGACAGAAGGTAACAAAGTTATTCTACGTTGTTTCTTCTCAGCAGAAGGTTAGGGACTGGCCCTGGATCCCCAAATACCAGACATCCCAGACTTACTGTCCATCTTCACTGGTTGATCCATCTAACATACTGAAGATCTGTTCTTTGACTACAGGTATAATCTTCTAGGAGCTGAGGGACATGCCACTTAACATATTATTAGACCCAGGACCCAGTGAGGAACTCAAACTGGTATCTTACGTATGATTAACTGTTCAACAAACCTTATGTGAGCACCGCCATACTTAGGTAACTGTTAAAATAAGTGAAATTTTGCAACAGAGAACCAAGCTATGTGAAAGATACATTCCTGTCCTCTAGGAACATCCAGACAAAGGCATGAAGAAAACCATCTCCAGCAACAGCCACTAGAGATACCTGATGATCACTACTTTTTAATAATTTTTTTAAAAGATTTTATTTCTTGGGGCACCTGGGTGGCTCAGTGGGTTAAGCCTCTGCCTTCAGCTCAGGTCATGATCTCAGGGTCCTGGGATCAAGCCCCACAGCAGGCTCTCTGCTCAGCGGGGAGCCTGTTTCCCCCTCTCTCTCTGCCTGCCTGTCTACTTGTGATCTCTCTCTCTTCTAATAAATAAATAAAATCTAAAAAAAAAAAAAAAAAGATTTTATTTATTTATTTGACAGAGAACACAAGCAAGGGAAGCAGCAGGAAGAGGGAGAAGCAGGCTCCCTACTGAGCAGAGAGCCTGATGTGGGGCTCGATCCCAGGACCCTGGTATCATGACCTGAGCCGACGGCAGATGCTTAACCAACTGAGCCACCCAGGCGCCCTTTAATAGCACCAAATAAGAGACCTCACTAGGAAAAAGAAAAGAAACCGAACAGTGGGAGTAACAGACAATGAGTTTTACAATGAACTGGCTGAAAGTCTAAGCCCACTTAATCCCAGCAATTTTACCATCTATGTACAGCTGTAAGACTTACCGTGGCAGAAAAAACAAACCCCAGCACCTCAAACACAGTAATTAGGACTCCCCAAAGTATGCAGCTTTCAGAGGCTCATGGATGCCAAAAGGTGAACAAGAAGTCATGTTCCCTGCCTTCAATGACGTTCTAGTCCAGAGAGAAACTTTAAATACTAAACAAAGAGAAACACAAGCATTTTAATACTGACAGTGAGAAATACTATGAAGGAAAGAACAGGGTGCTTTTTAAAGATTTTGTTTATTTATTTGAGAAAGAAAGAAAGAGAGTGCACATGCAGGCGGTGGGTGGGGTAGGGAACAGAGAGGGAAGGGAGAGGGAAGGGAAGGGGAAAGAATCTCAAGCAGATTGTGCACTGAACCTGGAGCCCAATGAGGGGCTTGCTCTCAGGACGCTGAGATCATGACCAGACCCGAAACAAACAGTTGGCTGCTTAACCAACTGAGCTACCCAAGCGCCTCAATAGGGCGCTTTTTAAAAAGTTTACCAGAGGGGCGCCTGGGTGGCTCAGTTATTAAGCATCTGCCTTCGGCTCAGGTGATGATGGGATCAAGCCCCACGCTGGGCTCCCCGCTCAGACAGAAGCCTGCTTCTCCCTCTCCGGCTTCTTGTGCCTGTGTTCCCGCTCTCCCTGTCTCTTTGTCAAATAAAAACATATAATCTTAAAAAAAAAAAAAAAAAAAAAAAAAAGTTTAATGAAGATAGCCCAACTTAAATGGAGTTAGGAAGACATACCTGGGGTGCCAGCTCAATTAAGCTGACAGAAGTTAGCCAGACTAAAAATGAGGAAAAGAATGGAGGAGCTGTGGTTGTATAAGTCTTGAGGAAGAAAATAGTTTAACTTGTTATGTTAACTGAAAAGGCCCATGTGGTAGTGAAGTAGCCATTGGGAAAAGCAAGAAAGAGGCCAAGAGAAGGTAAGGGGCAGCCAAACTATGAACAAACCTGACCAAAAGTCTTCCAATAACCCTTGAAGATAGGCTACAAGTGTCTATATCCAACATCTCAGATAATGACAAACGATGAATATCCAAATTCCACATCTGAGAAAATGAGCAACAGTAAATAATATAAACCGACTTTCAAAATTCTTAATTAATGGCCAATTTGGAACTGGAAAGGCTCATCTAATCCAACAAACCCTCTGAATGAGTGAAGAGAGGAAGGTCCATGCATCAGATGCTGTTATGTTTTCTTGCCCTTTTTTTGAGAAACCATGCCCCTCTCCTGGGCTCTTCGGTGCCCTGTACCACGTGATCAGAACACGCAGCCCATACACAGACTCTAAGCCGCGGCTGTGTGGGTGCAGAGGATGCGGCACACTCCCGGATGTTGGGTGGGGGTGTCCTATGCGCACGGAGGGGAAGGAAGAGCCCCTATGCACTGAACACCCTTCTCAAAGAGACAGTTCACTGTAGCCCCATGTCACCGCTCTTTAAAAAAGTGAAAGGCACAGGGGGGCCTGGGAGGCGCAGTCGGTTAAGCATCCGACTCTTGGTTTCCGCTCAGGTCATGATCTCACAGTCAGGATCCTGGGATCCAGCCCCAGGTTGGGCTCTGCACGGGCTGAGTTCGCTTGGGATTCTTTCTCCCTCTGCACCTCCCCTCCCCGCTCACGCGCACCCTCGCTCTAATAAATCTAAAAAAAAGAAAAGAAAACCAAAAGAAAAGGTGAAAGGCATCTAAATGCGGGCAGAGTATGCCTGCTTTGGTCTTACTTCCGCAGAACGGCTCCGACTGCGGAGACTTCCTGACCAAGGGGTCTGTTGAGAAGGCAATCCGCATGGTAAGAAAAATGAGGAGAAACTTCTGATTCAAGTGGCAGATAAAACGTGATCACTCAGCTCTACCTGCAACTGTACTGAAATGATCAAAAGATCTTTTTCAAACAACAACCACACTTGGACAAAGAAAAGAACAACAACATTCGGGAAAGCAGACGGCAGGAGTGGTAACTGTGACCCAGCAGACCAGAAGAATTTCACCTGAACAAGCAGGGAGGGACGGGTCAGACAACACGCTTAGCTTCAAGGACTCCAGAGCACCTCAGGATTTGATGGAATCAGAGATCCCTTGTAAGAGAGAGTGAAGGTGCGGCTGAAAAGAAAAGGGCTGGTTTCAAGTCCTTTAAGGACTTGGCAATTCTAGATCCGTTTCCCAATTTCACCAGTTGGGCAACTGCCCCTGCCTACCCCAGTAGAAGACTAGACACTTCTTCCCTGTAAGGGATGGAACACAGTATCTGAACTGAGGAGCGCCGGGCACAGCTTACTGCAGGGGTCTGTACAGAAAAGGGGAATCAAGCATTGCAAGTAGATTCTACACCCAGTGTGGAGCCCAATGCACAATCCTGAGATCAAGACCTGAACTGAGATCAAGAGTACGATGCTTAGGGGCACCTGGGTGGCTTAGTGGGTTAAAGCCTCTGCCGCCTTCAGCTCAGGTCATGATCCCAGGGTCCTGGGATCGAGCCCCGCATCGGGCTCTCTGCTCAGCAGGGAGCCTGCTTCCTCCCCTCTCTCTGCCTGCTTCTCTGTCATCTCCGCCTGTCAAATAAATAAATAAAATCTTTAAGAAAAAAAAAGAGTAGGATGCTTAACTGCCTGAGCCACCTGAGTGCCCTACAGAACCAAGGAAAACTTTAATAAAATAGTGAATTCTCAGATCACTGGACCCTCTGGCCTACAGGCTTCCCTGAGCACTGAGAACTAAGTTTACATTCTCCAGGTGGGACCTTGAAAGGCTCCTATTCGGAGTATCTGAGCAGCCCAAGAGAGAAAACCTAAAGGAATGATTACTGGAGCCTCCTGGGTAAAACCACCAAGTACTCCTGGGGTCAAACTCAGAGCAGACCAGTCTACATGGGCACAGAGAACTGAATTAGCTTTATATGCTCTACTTTTAAAGATACAAACAGGCAAAATTTGCTGAGGCTCAAAGAAAAAAGTCATTAATAAAAGACCGAAACCTAACTAACAGAAAAGGCAACTTGAGCTGTGCAGATAGATGAAAATGGATCTATGTTATTAATGTCAAAAAAGCCTTAAGTAGGAAGATAATGTGTTTGTGAAAGAAGAGCAACAGGATACTACAAAACGAAAGAAAACAAAACAAAACAAAACAAAACGGATTGAATGGGGGGGGGGGGAATGGGTGAGCAAAAGTTTGGAACTCAATAAAAGACTTCAGATAAATTTAAGGAAAATCTCCCAGGAAACAGAGCAAAAGAACAAAGAGATGAAAAATGCAAGTCACAAAGATTAGAGGATCACTCCAGGAGAGCCAATCAAGAAAAAAAAAAATATCAAGAAAGTTTCACAGAACTAAAGGATTTGAGTTTTTGAGTGGAAAGGACCTAACACATCTGGCTATGAAAACAGTCACACTAATTTCAGACACCATGAAATTTCAGAAGACTGGAGTTTCCAAACCAGATTCTGAAACAAACAAAAAACAACAACAACGAAAATCACCATCATCGCCACCAAAAAAAAAAAAAAACAAAAAAAAACAGATCAGATACAAAGAGTTCAGGTTCAAAATGACACTGGTCCTCTAGAGAGCAAAACTGGGAACTTAAAACAAATGGAGCAATACTTCCAAAACCATAAGGGAAAAATTATTCCCAACCTAGAATTCTACACCAACTAAACCATCAATCATGAGTTTGATAAGCAAAATGTCAAAAAAAAAAAAAAATGACCTCCAGTGCACCCCGGAGGAAGCCAAGAAAGGCAAAGACTTGGAGGCCAGCAGGGATTCTACACGAGAAGACAGGGGGGGCTCCCCAGCAGGATAATCCAGGGGGCTGAGGAGGGCCAGCCATGCAGCAGCCTGGACAGCAATCAGTCCAGATGGGAGCTCTGGAAGAAAGGCCACCAAGATGACCAGACAGACTTGCACAGTATACCTGTTTGAAATTATTAATGGAAGGAATGGGGAATGAATTGATGAGGACACAGCTTAAAAGTGACAAGACAGGACAATCAGTAACTCCAGGGAGAAGACCTGAACAAGAAGAAAGAGTAATCCTAATATATTTCACGAGAGCCATGAATAGCATTTAGAAGAGAGGTTACCAGGAACTGAAAAATCCAGAAGCAGCCATGTAAGCACACCGTTTAGAATAACAGAGGTAAACACACACACACACACACACACACACACACACACACACCCCATAAAAAGCTAAACGGTTGAAAGTAAAGAAAACTAGAGAAAAGTTAGAGGGAACTGGAAGGGGAGAAAAAAGTCACCACTTGTTTTCATAATATGCTTTCAAAAAATTATTTGGCCCTTTTAAGATTATTTTTTATCAGGGCCCTATAGGAACAAAAACTAAATAAAAAAGCAAGAGATACAGAACAGAACTCAATATTCACTTCTACATCCCTTATCATACTAGAAAAATACATGTGCCTCTATTTTATAGCACAGATAATGCCATTCTTTTTAAGTGTCAATTCTGAGGCCTTCTCTCAAAAGCATATTTTGCAGGGGGCGGGGGGGGGGGGGGAATTCACCTCCAATGGATCATTTGTTAGTACACAGACACTGACCAGACACACTGCATAAATAATGGCTAATTTGTGAACACTTATTTGCAACGTCAACATTCTTTCAGAGTCTTTCAAACTAGCAGCCTTTCTTATTTTTTAACTTTTAGGTATTCATAACCCACCTTTTCCTCAAAGGTGTCAAATGGTTAACTTTTTCTAACATCACAAATTTCTCTTAAAAGTATAAAGATACACAGTGAGTTAGGGCATTACAGAGTGTTAATTAGAACATACTTTCCAGAACAAGTAAAGAGACAATTCTCTGAAAAAGGAAAAAAAGGAAGCAGAAATAATTTTTTTCTTTCTTAATGTTTAGATTGAACCCTACACCAAAATGCTTGTCCCTTTAGGTTTTCCATGCAAATTGAAAAGCCAAAGAAAAACAAGCATTAATTCACAAAACAAGCTTTTTCTTTGTATCAAGCAATTCTTATTTAAAAAAGCAAGAAATATCTCAACGTACCTACTTCAAAATAGTATTAAGATTCTTTTTTTTTTTTAAGATTTTATTTATTTGATAGAGATACAGCGAGAGGGGGAACCCAAGCAGAGGGAGTGGGTGAGGGAGAAGCAGGCTTCCCGCTGAGCAGGGATTCCCGATGCAGGACTCCATCCTAGGACCGTGGGACCATGACCTAAGCTGAAGGCAGACTCTCAAGGACTGAGCCACCCAGGCACCCTGTATTAAGATTCTGTGACACACATATTATAATCATAAAAGTACCCAAATTATAAATGTCTTTCATGAACTGTCATTTCTTAAGCAAGGCAAGAGAATTTTGACTGAAGTAATCATGTATTGGTATTACCCATTTTTACTGGATTCCCTGGACTTTCCAACTGACTATTTCCATTATTTTCTTGAAAATATATACTTTCAAGACAGTGGGGTTTGAAGGAACTCAATGTGTTATTTCAAAAAATAAATTTATTGTGAAAAATATATTTGATTGTCAAAATACAGCATTGCAAATCACCCTTAGGGAACCCAAGTTCACCCAGAAGTTTCCATTTCCAGAAAATTCCTCTGATGCTGACGGATACCTGAGCAATGGCAAAATCTGAGGCACCTGGGCCTCAAAATTAGAAGGTCATTCTGAATAAAGTACCTTGATTTTCCCAAGACTTTTTATTATTGTTTTGTTGTTTGAATTGACTCAAGTAGGTTCCAACCACTCTGAAGAATTTTCAAAAGTATAACCATCTTAGAATTGGAAGAGACCTTAAATACCTTACAGTCCCATCTCTTCCTTATCGATATAAAACTGTGGCACAGAAAAGTTAACTCAGTTGACAAGACTCCTGGTTAATTCAGTCTCCTAGAACCCGATCTAGTATTCTTTCTACAACACAACATGATATAACCAGCAAAATGAATTCAGTTACTACCTGATAACTTTTAGCAACCAGCAGGAAAATACTCTTTTTAAAGATTTTATTTATTTATTAGAGAGAGAAAGAGAGAGAGCATGAGAGGACAGAGGTCACTTGGAGAAACAGGCTCCCTGCTCAGCAGGGAGCACGATGTGGGACTCGATCCTGGGACTCCAGGATCATGAACTGAGCTGAAGGAAGTTACTTAACCAACTAAGCCACCCAGGCACCCAGGAAAATGTTTTTTATTAGGTAACTTTTATCTTTGTATTCACACATACAGGGATGTTCTACCTTCATGCAAAATCAAGGTAGGATTCTGTTTATTGCTCAAAAGACACAGCTGTTATTGAAACCAGACCTGTATTTCCAGGTTATCTTCCCGTATCAGGTTAGTGACTTGTTTGATGTGCACGAAAGTAGGACACATGGTCTCAGACTGGGTGTCACTGCCAGTTTTCTCTGGTCCTACTAGGTCACAGAAGGCAACAAGTTGTGTGTGTTGGGAGTGGGGAAGCAGGGTGGTTGGCAGGGAGCCGTCATAGCAGTTAAGACTTTAAGATCCATCAACGGGCCCTATTCACTGTGTGAAAAACCAGGGCAATCTTCCTTAACTATGCTCCAGAAAGCAATTCCTTGGACAATTACACTACCGGAACACCAGAGAGCTCATGTGAATTTTAGGTTGCACTTAAGTGAAATGTGTTTACATTCTCACCTTACTTTTAAAAAATAAAATATAAAGACAATCAAAGTTAAGGAAGGAAAGAGAGATTAGTAGACAAAACCCATGCTCATCTGGAGCCGACCTGCTTAACCAGACAAGATTCATGTCAACAGGTAGAAATGCTGAGTCACAAATGTGTTCAGGGCTCTCTGGTTACTGGGTGATTCCACCAGGAATATGCTGGGCTGCAAGTAACCAAAATCTCACTTTATGGTGCTTTAAACCAAGGGTCAACAACTTAAAAGGGCCAGAGAGTAGCCTTTTAGGCTTTGGGCCAAAGAATCTCTGTGGTAACTACTCAACTCTGCCTTGTAGCCTGGGAGCAGCCACTAACAATACCTAATCAATGGGTGTGGTGGTGTTCCAATAACACCTCAGTTTAAAAAAGGCAGCCGGCCCACAGGTCCTCATTTGCCAACCACCAGTTTAATCAGGATGTCAAACCCTGGTTTAAAGAGATAGAACTAAAAAAAACTAATCGAAAAACCACTCTAAGGTAGCAAGAAGCCTGCACAGCAGCTCCAGATGTCATATCCATGTTCAATGTCAGAGGAAGAACAATGGGGGTAAGGGAAAGTGGGGTGGAGGCAACCACATCCGTCCTTTCACAAAAAAGCAAAAGTTTTCCCAAAAGTACCTCAAGCAGATAGCAAACCTCCCCCCCCCCCAACCCCCATCACTGGTCAGAACAAAGCAACGGAGATGAACACGACCCAAGAAGTCGGAAGCATCTCAGACAAATCATGATCCATTGCCCAGGCCTAGATACATGGCTCCCTCAAAGAAAACTAAGGTTCTTATACCAGAAATGGATGAACTGTTACTGGGTATACAATTAACGGTATCTGTCATATTGGACTTTATTTTTTGTATTTTCTCTATTGGTGTAATCCACTTCAAGAAAATTAAATGTGCTTTCTTAACTCTGAACTAATTAGCTGAATGGAAATTACGATTCAGCATATCTGATGGGGGAAGAAAAAGAAATCAAAGTAAATCTATCTGTGGCTCCCTAAAAGTAGTGAGTTAATGGAGAAGCAGGGACTGAGTAACCTGAGTGACAGTCCTGTGGGCTGGCTTTCCAACCTGAGCAAAAACACTTCCGCTAGGCATGCCACCGTCTCCAACCAGAAAAAAGACACTGCTCAATGAATGCTCTCTAATGTCTTAACATCCTATGAAGTCTTTATGTTATTTGATCAAGCAAATACAGCATGAAGTACAGAGTCAAAAATCTCATTCAAAAATAGCAAAGCCCAAATCACAAATATGAAGGATTCCCAGAGAGAGTAAAGTCTTACAAAAGAAAAACACTTTTATTCAACTAATGTTTCACACATGGCTAAAAGATTGGCATTCCCTTCAGCCCTCCCAATTTCCAGGAAAACACACGTGTAGGAAGGGTAGTTAACTTTTTAAAAACACTATAAATGTGTCTTGTAAAAAATTATACTGTTTCTTACAACAACCTTAAAATGATTCAAGTCCAGGATGGTAACTGTTCTAGATACACAACTAACATAGGATGGCCCCCAGGAAACCCCCCCACCTGTTGCCCTAACTCCAAGGAAGCGTTGCGGAAGAGAAGGCAGTAATCAAATTTATTTTGGATGCACTGCTCAAATGATCATCCTTTTACCAATAAATTGGAAATTAATCAAAACAGTAAAACCCACCAAGAGTCCTTAAGAAATGTGCTTTGCAAAGAGGAATCCGAACGAGTTAACTTTCAGCGATTTGAGCAAAACAGGAAAGAAAAGAAGAGGAGACAAGAACGGATGAAGAGAGGAAGTTTTGGAGAAAAATTCTGTTTAGCAAACATGTTCCCATATTTTTCTGAGACATCTAGTTTTATATTTATGTGACAGAGATAAATTCTTTTCAATAAGTTGGTCATAACTTCATTAAAAATACACCCCAAACTAAGTGAATGCCGTAACACTTTTTTTTTTTTTATTACAGAAAACTATTCTTACCTAGTGCACTTCGTTCACTATTCAAAGACCTGAAGAATGGGAAGAACCGAAAACCCATCCATCGCCTCATATTGGAGAGAACGTGATTTGTAAGTGATGCTCCAAACAAAACACCAATTGTTTTTTGTCGTCGTTACGGTGGTAAAAATACACTTACCACTAAATTTGAACACACGCGAGTGCGAAGCCTTTACCAAGAGCCCAGAAGAGTCTATCAAATGATTACCGTTAGGCAGAGGAGCAAAAGGACGGATGGACAGGCGGACGGGAGGTAAAAGCACTCAGAGCCTAGGGGGCTACTGGAGGTTAGCAGGGAGCCTTCGGTCCCGGGCACGTTGAACAGAGAGCACTTTCTCCAGGAACGGAGATCACTTTGCACCAGACACCGGGCGAGATAAGAGATACCCCGAGAGTGAGAATTCTGTGAGGATGCTGCCCTGTAAGAGAACAGGCAGCAGTTCTCAATCCTGACATACCAAAGGGTTAGCAGGGGTTTCCCCAAATGCCCGTTCTCAGACAGATGAAAGAGCTTCCTTTGAAAAATGCTGGAGCTTTTCACCTCTGCAAAGCCGGTTTCCCTATATATTGTCTGCCATGGCCGTCTGGGAGTTTTAATCAAGCCCCAGCCTCTTCACCATTTGTCATGTACACCAACATACAATAGGCAAACAACATTTTCAGACATGCCTCAGCATGCCGGGATGGGATGGACCCTCACCACTCAAACCGCTTCGGACAAAATGTGCAAAATACATGGCTTAATCCGTTTATGCAAAAAGACACACACAGGTTTAACCTGAAATGTCTTGAATGCTCCATGTGGGCATTTTCCACACTTCCAGCTTTATCACGCCAATGACTGAGAATTCAAGAGGGTTTGGGTCATATTTATTTATTTATTCTAAACCCTCATGTCTCTCACTTTCCACGCAAGAACCGGTGACTCTCGCATAGCATAGTAGCTGTGACCCCACGCTGGAAGGAGGTATGATCAAAGGCAGCCTGGCCAGACTTGGGAAAACATTTCCACTGAAAATGGACATACTGCCTGTCAAAAGGTTATTCCCACCGCGTTGGGGCAGCAGATCACGTTACCCCAGAGTAACAACATGAAAGGGCAGAATCTGGCCACAGTCACCCACATACATGTTTTTCTTTCCAACAAGGGCAAATGGGAGACACGGACCTGAACAGAACATCCTTCTTATCACTTGAGGGTGGGTGGGGGTGGGCAGGGTGCCTTTCCCTGATCAATACAGCCCCTGAGCCACAGCCACTGCCTAATTCCTTTTATATTTTTCTTTTCATTCAGAAACAGCTCACATTCAGCAAGACTTTTCTGTCTTAAACTTTTTTTTTTTTTTTTTTTTAATCTAAGCAATCACAAGCTATATTCTGTGGAAGACAAAATAACTTCGGAGGCGTAAATCTTAATGTCAATGACAGGAAGGCTTTGGTGAACCATTACCATAAATCTGACAAACGCTAATTTGATGGGTGGCTGTATCTGTCTGCTGCGCGGCCAGTCTAGACAGCCTATTGAGAAATCCTAAAACACAACTGTTTGTTCCCTGTAACACCATCTGGATATGGCAATAAGCGCCGACCCAGCGCCATTCACACATGGATCAAAGCACATGCTAATGCTATCATGAAGTCATACACATAAAAAATTCAATCTGAGAACTCGAAGCAATTTTCCTAAGTCTTCAGTGAAGAAACCCCAGACTTAGTGTGACTCAAGCTAAGTGCATGAAGGGGGGAGAGGGGGGAAAAAAGGAACCGAATATTTAATGAGCTTGGGCTTCCAGAGGAATGTTAGGCCACCCATTGTATTGGAAAAGGCTCATGTCACACTTCAGTCATGGTACCCGTCAGGGTGCCCCTTTACAAAAATTGATCTGAGGACCTTTGTAATTACCTGTTTCAGCCGGGGAGGGGTGGAGGGGGGGCACGGCGGATTCATGACAAGAAATAAAAGAAGGGATCCAAGGTGTAAATCTAACGTTATATTATATTGGTCTGAGCTGGCAGAAATTTTCAATATTGCACACAATATTAAAAACCTTTCTCATTAAACAGCACTGTGGCATTAGATCAAAGAATCAAGGGCCTCCTATTGAACTCCTTTAAATATTACAAACATAAGAGCAAGTCTGGCTGTGCATAAAATAGAAACAAAGCCAATTCTTTTTTTTTTTTTTTTTTTTGGGTCCACTCTCATCCTATAGCTGGCTGGAGAGAAACACTGCTGCAGAAATCTCTCTTGCTAGTCAAATGGGAAGAATCCTGACTTGTCCCAAGGTACTTAACAAGGCAGAAATGAACACGGGTCTTTATGAACTGACTCTGACAGGAAATTTTCAGTCAATATGTTACTCCTTCAAAACTTTAAGCTACTCTTTCCAAAATATATCACTCAACAGCACCACTTCAAGTGCAAACCATACAAGCACTGTTTAATCCTCACCAGCCTGTGAACCAAACTTCCCAGGGAGAAAGGAAGTTCTTCCTACACCCAAGATTTTGCTCCGCTGTGAACAGCTCTAAGAAACTTTGATTTACTTGCTTCTTGGCTGGCTCCTCTCCCACGGAAGGACATAACGAAAACGATCTCGTGAATTTGTTATTAGTACATTTGTCCGTTTGCTGGGAGACACTAAATAGGGTATGTCTCCAGTTTTCATACACCCTAAGCATAAGCTACACAAAGTCCTTCTCAACAGATTTTACGACAGCAGTTAATAGTGGTTTCCCCATCGCATGTCTATGTAGATGCATGTACACACACACACACGCGTAAGTAAATTTTTTTACATGTATTAATCATGTCATGGGGTTAAAAAGACAATGACAGAACTGGTCGGGAATGACGCGCTTTATCACAAATTGTGGCTTATGCTGCAAATTTCAAGGTTATATGGTGGTTACGACTCCTGGAATATCCATACAGATGAAGCTAACGATGAGGACTTTAGTAACACTTGGCAGCACACAGACGTCTGAGCCATTTCCACGTGACCTGCTAAACCCTTTAAAGGTAAGAAAGAAGACAACATTACATTCCAGTTTTTAAAATGTCTTGAACTAGAAAAAGAAAAGCTCAACTATACAATTAGTCATTTTACCATTCCAGATAGAAATGCAGTCAACAAAAACGAAAGGTAAACAGTTAAGCCACAGTTTTCCTAAAATTCAGTTCAATTTGAAAGACTTCTCACCAAGCGTTTCACAAAATCCATTTTATCTTCTTCTCACACGGAGTATTAGTAGTGATGCTTTTGTTTCTTAAAAAGGAAAAACCACCAATTTCACCATCCCATAGTATGAAATCTTCCCTAGAAAGATCTTAATATTTTAAAAATTCAGGAAATGCAGTCTACCAATCGACCATGTAAGTTTCCATTTAAATGATGATCATAGATTGCTATTTTATATTCAACCTAAAATAGAGTTCATTATTATTATGTATTACAACATAATCTGGATCACAAAGAAAAACAGAACAGCCTTTTTTTCTGTACTGCAGGCTTCCATAAAGGAATTGCAAGAAAACTTCAAGAAGGTAATTTAGCCTTCCCCAAAGATAGCCTTATACCCTGAACTTCCAAATAAACAATCTGTAAAAATACTTGCCATTTTGGTATACAAGTCAGTTATTATACACCAAGACATCTTAACAGGATTAAAAATATTTCATTTGCAAAGCATATGTGCAGACCCACAGGCATAAAAAGAAGTAACATTTACACACAAATGCATATCTCAGATAATCCACCATAATGATCAGATGTTACTCTAAATAGAATTAAGGGAAAACAGTTGAGACAAAATAAGTGAGAAATCATAATCACGCTTGTTAACCATTTTATACATTTATATAGACTTTTTACAAATATAGTTGAAAACTTTTATGACATTCCCACGTTGGACTGACTACATTACAACTGATAATCGTGCTGTCTGGCAGGAATGGCGTTCTTTCAGGCTGTGGCTATAACTCTGTAAGTTTAAAGGTGTGTGTGTGGAGGGGAGGATCACCCAAACATTGCTTAATGTAGCTAATCAGGCTTTTTCAAAATTAGGCTGGGGATTTCATGTCAGGCAACATTTGAAGGCACTAAGAAACACTGTAGTGGAACAGTACTGCCATCTACTGGTAGCTGTTGAACGGTGCCTAAGGAGTGTCTGCGCCAGCAGCCTCCCATCGCAGCTGACCAGGGGGAGCCTTCACTTCACTTTGCACAGGGAACAAAAAAGAAAACAGCAGTCGGATGGCTTACAGTTTTACCTGACTTTAAACAAAAAGACAGCCTCTTTTTCCTTTCAACATGTACACAGCAGTGTTCATTACTTTTGGAAAATTTAAATATAGTGATGCACAGACTAAACGAACCTAGTAACGAAATCCAGCCAAGAAAAGAGTCACACCTGTACCTATGGAATGCTCATGCTCCTACAGATAATTCTTTTCGATGCCACAAAATATTCTATCTCCTTCTGCAAAAGGGACACATCTTCTGAAGAATGCAGAACACACACCAGCATAAGCGGGCCTAGGTATCAGCATTCATAGGCCAATCACAAAATCCTTCCGTATTACCACCAAGGAAATCACTCTACTTGGGGTCACTGTGGATCCAAGTCTGGCTCTGGATTCCTGTTGCACCATTCAAGTCCCCCTGGGAGGGAGCAACGGTGCACACTGAAATCCTAGATTTGATGGACATAAATAAAAATCCATATATCAGACAGGCAGGCCTACAGGCGTCACCAGCGTGGAAGAACGTTTGCATACCTTTTTAATGCTCAAAGATACACAGTGGAGGCATGATACAAGTTCTAAAGTCGGATGGCCCACAGGACAAGTGCTACCAATTTTTTAGTAGTTTACAAGTATATGTCAAGTGGGGAAACACACAATATGAGGGTTCTTTAAAGTAACTTGGATCTGCATATTGTAACAACTCAAGAGAGGCTAGATCTTCGATCTGTGGACAAGGATGCTGCATTCCATTAGTTGCATTAGATGCTAAAATATCTACAAAAATGGGCTATGGATTTTAACGTTTAAGAGAGAAACTGCTACTGCTGGCTTTTTTTCTTCTTTTCTTAAAGATAGTAATCCGAAAACACAGGTTACAGACATAAAACATGTAAATGACAGATTTTTAAAAGGATTTAGTCTCCACTAGCATAGCCGTTTCAGGCCACATAATTGCAGAACTCTAAAGAACCACGAAATAAACTGAAAACCCCAGACATAAAGAGATCCACTTATTAATTAAAAGCAGCTCTCTTGCGCTATTAAAATAAGGTTGGCCATGCATACTTCATTGCTTCCACGGTCTCAGATGAGGCAGTATTCAAAACACATAAAAGTAAAGTTGAATAGTTCTCTATGTAGGGAATAGAGTTAAGTCATGTCTGCTTGCACAAAACTGTTTTGCAAAGAAGCCACATATAGAGGATCAGCGTGGAAGGAAAACAAAAAAAAAAAAAAAAGAGTAAAAGCATCACATCTCAAATTCAATGCTCCTCTTTGGTAGGGAGAGTGAGGTATGCAGCAGACAACAGAGTCGAACCAAGAAGGTCTAAAACTTTCCCTGTTTAAAAAACAGGAACCAGGAACCAAGACGGTCTACAAAAGAAAGAGGTGGGGAGCTCATTTTTAAATTACATATTAATTGAAAACAAGTTATTTGGGGGGACCTTTTATAAGCCTGGGTTTTGTTTTTAACCAATATGATACAGACTGTACTGGTTTCTCTGAAAAAAAAAAAAAAAAAAAAAAAAGGAAAAAAAAAGCAATCGTAACAAAAAGAGAGCAATAAAGAGAGGAGGGAGAGGAAGAGAAAAGAAGGTGGGGGGGGAAGAACAGAATGGTAACAGTAATTACTAATATTGCCATAATGTGATTTTTAGGAATTTCTAAAAAATTACTAAACTCACTTTCTAAAGAACTGACTGTTCTTTCAAAGCTATGGGTGACTAGCTAGCAAAAATCAAAAACTTCACACAAAATTAGTCCTTCTATATTTCATACAAATTTCTTCAGGAAGAGAATACCTTAACAGGTCTCTTGGAGGAATAACCATCTTTCTTTGAAGCGGCTCTCCCCAAATGGTCCGAGCATACCAAAATTATTTATGATCTTTAAAAATAGGGAAAGAAATTCCTATAACAGATTATAAAAACAAGACTCTATCACGTTATTTTATGGGGTACTAATAACCATGTAACTACTCCAACTGTACGATAACTGCCATATAATTACAATGCCTAGTTATTTATATCTTGCAGATTACATGGTACAAAAGCAAGTTACCTGTTACCATACATAGACATCTGTGGTTGGCAGGTGTGGAAAACGGTTTGCTATAAAGGTCAAAACTGGCTTCAAAACTGATCTAAGACATGAAAATGATGCTCTTCCCCTCTCCTCCATTTTGTTCGTTTTTGCTCTAGATGAAAGGAGGAAACACAGATGCTTCTATAGGAGATAGATAGCTTTTCAGAGTCCACGGTTTATCTAAGTGAAATCTGCTACCGAACTTTATTCACCTGGTCCTTGCCCCCCCACTTCTCCCCCCCCCGCCCCGTCCCAGCGTGTCCTCACTTAAGTGTCTGCTCACAGGTTTCATTACCTGGAAATATTCTGGCGTGGAATTCAGATACCAGTGGCCTTAGGTTGGAAATGTTCTTATTTCTTAATGTTTATAATACAATAACCAGCGCCTTAACCCCCGTCCCGTGTTTCAAGCCACTCTAGTAACTAGGAGACCTTAAAAAGCAGCGATTTGGGAACTGTGCTACTTCCTTCCACTTTGCCACGTTTACTACTGTGATTAAATGGGGCTTATTCTGGAATTACACACAAGAGTAAACCCCATTTATTTTTCCTCTGAAATTATCAATGGACTCCAGCAAGAGATAAGAAACAATGCACTCCATGTCATTTACTACTCTTTGTTTAGTTTGGGGAACTAATGGTGGCCACTAGGCTGTGCGGTCTGGCTGGGTCACCCACCCTGCTTTGGTGAGACCCACAGCCCCCACTCCAGCCTCGGCGCTAAGATTGATAAGTCCTAGAAGTAAAATCATAGACGCTTGTCCTTCCCCCCCCCCTTTAATTCTGAATAAAATTCCAGAATTGAGAGCAGTAAAAAGCAGCACCCCCCCACACAAATCTGACATTATCTTGCTGCTGAAAGTCTAATTTCTCTCCCCAAATTGCTTCACCATATGGAAGAAAAGAATCACTACCTTCTATCTGCATTTTGTATCAGTCTGGGCATCTATGAGAATTTGTGTTCCCTTTTCATTTTCTTGTTTTGTAAGGTTAAGACCCAAAATACACACCTCAAGAGTTGTGGTACATTTCACGTCGGTCAGAAGACAAGCATTACAAAAATGAAATGATTTTATAATGACTTTGCTTTAATAGGGGTTTTACACAGGGGGTTTCCTGGGAAGATGGCCAGGCAAATGGTGTCCAAAGCCCAGAATGAAGGGAAAATTCACCTTGATGCAACAGTTGAAGAGGGATTTGCTGATTTGTCATTTTAAATGAAACACAAACTTCAATTCCAGCTCAATAAGGAGAGCATTCCTTTGTCCTCCTACTTCAGCAATCTTTTTCTTTCTTTCGAATTTTACAATTGAAAAACCATTCAAGAACTGGCATGTGTGTACACATTCTCCCCCTGCCCCACACACATAAAATTACACACACACACACACATCTTCAAACAAGAGTTAATAAGAGTACAGCTGGTTTAAGAGAAAATATATCCCAAACAATCTCCCTCTTCTTAAGCATGAATTTCACACAAAGAACTAGATATAAACAAACCACATTTCATAGTAAGTCTCTGTCAGGCTTATAAAAGGATGCCCCCAAAAGTCATGAAGGCCCAAATAAGTAATTTTCAGGTTACCTGGCCAGAGACATGCACACACGCATGTGTGTATGTGTGTGTGTGTGCACGTACATGTGCCTCCCCGGTAATGGTTTTTGTTTAGAAGTTTGGAACAATTCTGAACAATGAAAAGGCAGGAGAAATTCAAGTGACTTGGAAAATACTCCTTCTGCACCAAATAAGCATAAACAAAATAAATTCTAAAAGCAGATTTTATATACTAGTGGATGGGAAGTAAACATGATCCCAGCAAAACTGAAAGCTCAATTCTGAAAGGTAAAATAAGTTTCTCTTGAACCCAAATGACTCTCACACTTCTAAGAGGCACCATTCAGCCCTTAAGGTGTCCTGTAGACAAAAACTTAAAGAGACAGTACAATTAAGTCAGTTCCTTGGCATTTTATTGGAAACAAAAACAAAAACAGAAGACTGATTATTTCCACATAAAAATTTTAGGAATAGGGAGTATGACAATGAAGTGGCACTACGTTTCAAAAAAAAAAAACCCAAACCCTGAAATCTGATGTCCAGCTTAGAAATGATTTGGCTAGGGCTCACCCCATAAACGAAACAAAACCAAAACAATATTTAAGCCACCAATCTGGACACTATGGTGCTTTTTCTATAAAAGTCAACATGGTGTTCTAGGAGCTTCTCTAAGTTAACTAAGTTAACACTGACACACCCAGTCAGCAATAAATCAAAACTATGTTTGTCTTACAAGCACGTAAAATCATCACCTTTAAAGGTATTAACGTACGGGTACTGTCTGAAGGTAGGGAATGGGAGGTGGGGGCCAGCAGGGACAGATATTCCTTCTTTCACTTTCCACCGAATGCTCTCGTATCTTCCCAAAGAAGGGGACTGGTAAGAAACTTTTCATCTACCTATTGAGCTAAAATTGGAGGGTACTAGTGAAATATGGGAAAACCCTTCCTATTCTTTTACTTCAAGGCCTGGACTACGTGTAATTCATGAAAGGAGACATGTCCTCTGGGAGAGAGGTTGGGCCTTGAAATTACCATGCATCATTATCTAAAGACATTTGGGCGAGAGATAAATGGCCTTCGTCCTCTTTTCACGAGAACAGGAAACCACCCTCCTAGCATTTTTAAAAACTACATTTTTTAAATTAGAACTTAAATCACTGTAAAAAATTTAAGATTTATTTATCTGAGAGAGGGAGAGAAAGCACAAGTGGGAAGGGAAGAAGGAGACAAAATCTCAGACTCCTCACTGGGCTCAGAGCCCAACTCAGGGCTCCAACCCACCACCCTGAGATCATGACCTGAGCCGAAATCAAGAGTCAGATGCTTAATGTACTGCACCACCCAAGCACCCCCATTTGAAAAGTTTATATGCAAATGGCTTGGTTAAAAAGAGATGTAGGAAATGTTTATGTTGGGATTAAAAGTTAAAATTCTGAATATTCCTAACACCTTAATGATACCTTTCTTATGGCATTTGGGAGCTCACACGGTAGACATGGTAGGCTGAATCCTACTACCATTCTAAAATATTTTACGTAAGTAACTCCAGAGACAGAAAATGGTCTATAGGTTGACTGATAATTAACAGGAACTTATTTAGACCACCTGACACAGACTTCCATTTTTTAGATTGAGACTTTCAGAGATAAGCTTGCTGAACTGCATTATCTAAATGTGAAAATAACAGATTTGATCCATTTTAAGGTCTCAAAGTTTCAAGAAAACAAGTCCAAATAAAACTGAGCTGAGAGGGGCGCCTGGATGGCTCAGTGGGTTAAAGCCTCTGCTTTCAGCTCGGGTCGTGATCCCAGAGTCCTGGGATCGAGCCCCACATCGTGTTCTCTGCTCGGCAGGGAGCCTGCTTCCCCCCCTCTCTCTCTCTCTGCCTGCCTCTCTGCCTACTTGTGATCTCTGTCAAATAAATAAATAAAATCTTTAAAAAAAAAAAAAAAAACTGAGCTGAGAAATTACGTACAAACAAAACACCCATTTAACTGCAACAGAGTCCTTTCAAAAAAATTTACTGTTTAATGAGGCAATAGATCTAGATTACAAACTTCTCACCAGGCAAAACAGATCAAGCTAAGGCTGAGAAGAAACAGCAACTCCGACAGCATGAGGGACGGCAAGAGCTTCTCTGGACTGGAGAACTGGAGCCATTTCAGGAGGAGACTGGCACAACGCTATTGCATTTGAGCAGTACCCTGAATGCTAGGTGCGTTTTGAGCAAAGATGAAAGCTTAAGTACAAGTAGATGAATACAAATTCAGGGCAGAGTCCGGAAACACATGTGGCTGGAGTTTAAATTATACCAGGATAAAGTGTGCTTGTGGCAATGCAATGAGGAGACACGATGACCATTATGTTTTAGGAAGAAGCTTCATCTCAGCAGAGTGGTGTTCGGAGAGCAAGGTGATTGCGAGGGGGCCACGACAGTTTAAGTGTCCAAGCTGGAAGAGGTGTGGCTGAACTCCAACGGTGGGAGTGGGAATGCACTGTGGTGATCCCCCAACACACACACATACCATGGAAGGACCTGCCATTGCACTGGAGGACCATATGAAGAGGGTTGAGAAATGAATGACAGGAAAGTGGCATTGCAATTGACTAAGGCACAGGAAATGGAACTGAAGGATTCGAGAATGAAAAGGAGTTTAATTTTGAAGAGTATGAATTTGAGGGGCCAGCGTGGTCAGACACGTACATAGAGCCAATAGGCAGAAAAAGAGATTAACCGGTTGATGGACTGGTTTCACATCTGCCACTATCCAAACAATTTCAAATGGTTTGAACATAGGAGTACAGACAATTATATGGAAACAATATAAATAGCCATAAATCGGCATCTGGGCTCAGCAGTTAGAGATTAGATTGTGAAACTCAAGAGGAATCCAGAGACTGAAATTGAAAACTTGGACATTGATGTAAAAAGGATAGTTGTCACCGCCCCTTGAGACTAGGAGGGGTGAGGAGGGGAGAGAATGATTTTTTTTTTCCTCTTTTTCTTTTAACTTTATAACATGCTTTTATTTGTATTTTTATCAAGCACATACTACTTTTCTGAGGCAGTATTTTTTTAAAGAAAAAAATAAAACGCAAGAAGACTGAAGCCATGGTGACAGACGATATCACAGATTTACTCCTCAAATGTTTAATGGACATTTCAGAGATATGAGGACTAGGCCAGGCAATGTGTCAAGCAGGAAGGTGATCCCCACCGAGCCCTGTGAGAGTTTCACAGGAAAAGCAAAGGCACTGGAATCAAACAGGATTCAAACCTCTGCTCTTCCACAGACTAGTAACAACATGGGATTTCTTAAATTCTCTCAAGTTTAGCTACTCTTATAAAAATGGGACTGAAAAGAAAAGAAAAAAAAAACTTATAGGACTGTTGAGAAGATTAGAAAGTCAGTGTAGTTAAAAAGTACCTGAAGGCCAGCATTTGGCACACAGTACTTACTCAGTTAAGATTCCCTTAATGTCAATCATTCTGCCAAGGTGGGGAAACCCAAAATATAAGAGTCAAGCAGACCAAAAAAAAAAAAAAAAAAAGACCAAAAAAGACATGGCTAGAGCCTGCAAGTGAAAAAGGAAGGTACCAAGAGAAGAAATAAACCAAGGGGAAAAGTTCCTTCATTCATCAACCCAGGAGAAACCAACCACCTGAGAGGGACTGGAGTGGACCACTATGTGAAAGGCGGGAGAGGGGCTGACGAGGATTCTTCAGCAACTAGGAAAGTGGTCCTTGGTGACAGAACAGATCAGTGGAACAGGTAAGGATGCCAGTTGGCCAGAGGGCTAAGGTGGTGAAAAGCTGAGAAGGGAGCCGAAACAGTCTCCTGAGAAATGTGTGACTTACTGGGTGAAAGGTAAAAAATAAGGCTTCAGCAAAGTTAAGTGGTTCATGGATGAAGAAAGGAGAATTTATGAAGAGAGAAGTATGGAGAGGGACAAGAGGACAGAGTTAACTGTGAGTTCCTGAAGGAGATGAATGGGTGCCCAAGTAGGGAGGCTGACCTCAGGATTAAGGCACACTGTCGGGAAAAGGTGAGAAATGTGTGGAAAATGTGAATAAACAGTGACTTGTAAAGGACAAGGAAATTCCATTTGATCAACATCCACACTAGAAGCTTTCGGCCCATGAATGGGATTTCCTCCAGTGACTCTCAAGGGCCTAGTAGGTAGCAACAGGGGTGGGAAGGAGGATGGGAAAGGACAGAACAGTGGTAGAGAAAAAGTTAGAAGGGCAAGGAGATATATAAATTATACCTCGGGAGGTGGGGGAAGTCCAGCCATAAAAAGGGGGGGTGTGTGGCAAGGGATTCCAGGCATGCCAATGAGCAAACAGCTGAGATGGTAGGCTCCAGAGTTCAGGCCTCAGAGACTAGCAAGAGAAGGATGGGACAGATGGAAGAAAGAGACAACCAAATGGCCATTTACTAGACTGACTAGGAAGAACAGGTGGGTTTACAGGCAGTAAAGGACAGGAGGCTGTGAGCAGGAGGAGAGCTCAGAATTTGGACCGCTGGGAATAAGGCAAGTCCAGGCCACACACACGCAGAGGCTGGCTGATTTAAGAGGAATGGAGACACTGAGGATTGAGAGGCCAGGCAGTTAGCCAGTCATGAAAGTAGGAGGGGAAGTTACCCACAATAATGCCGGAAGACCAGATGGGGCCAACAGAAACAAATCCAGAGGAGACAATAAGGGACAAAGACATGAAATCTTCTGAATTTAAAAGCTATTTAAAATTGTTCTTCTGGATAATACTTTGTTTCAAAGGTTTTTTAAGAAGTTAACGTGAATGAAATCTAATTCAAATCAAAGCCACATTTGGGAAAGCCATTCCACCATTTATACACCCTCAACTGAAGCGAGACATTGAAGGATCTAAATTTTTCTTCTACGCCACAACCCATCTCAAGTGACATGGCGAAAGTGCTCATAATAACTGAGTGAAAGAACACGGGCTCTGTCAGCACTGAGGCCAAGTTATCGGAGCTCATCCTCTTCCTTCATGCAAGGGGGAAGAGAGAAGATAACAGGATCCTCAAGGCCTCCTAAACCCAAAATGTCTTCACATGTCATTTCACCTCCAGGAAGGCAGCGTCACTAACATAGTAGACCTTCTCTCTCCATTGGGCTGACACAGCTCTTCCACATCTACTACCTCTCTTAATCCTCACAGGCACTCTGCAAGGCCAGTAGTACTATGAGCAGGTTTCTAAGGGAGGTTTTTGGGGCAACAACACTTACTCAAAGATATGGAGTCTTCCAGAGTCCAACACTTTCCCATAAATCATGCTGTCACTTCAAGGGCCCAGATGGATGAGGGAGAGCTCAGGGGAACAACAGAAGAGCAGTCCCTTAGGCATGATGGCCTCTACCTTCCCTGCTCATGTATATAGGGGCTGGGCAGAGGTCTGCTATGCCCTATAAATCTTGGGTGTCAAGTGTCACCCTCTGCTCCAGAAGGAGGACAACAGAGAGGTCTGAATGCTCTGGGGTCACTCTCAAGGTCACACAAAGCAGCTACAGGCACCAGAAGGGCCATGAAGTCCTCCTCAAGGATACATCACTTCAGACACCTACACAGAGTGCACCAACAACTGTCATGTGGTCGTATCAGTGACAGGACAAGAAAACCCAGAGTCAACACAGAAATCTAGAATAACAGCACTACCACTTCAAAGCTGTAGGTACAAAACAGGGAACGTAGTCCCTGGGTATGTCAGGAGATAAACTTTTCCTCAGAGTAACACTTCCCTGAGAAGGAAGATAGAAAAAAGACATAGAGGGTGGGTATGAAAAGCAAATGACAACATCTTTTCCAGCCAAGAGAGACAAGACAGAGGTAGAGAGGTGAACTTGGGATTCTAGTGCCAACTCACATAATTCCCTCACATGAGAATTAGCACAAAGAGAAAATTATCAGAGAGCTCATTTCTAAAGGGCATCTGGTTCCAAATACATTCTGCTTCCAGTCTTTGCTTCATACAATCTTTGAACCACCTCCCCCCCAAAAAGAGGAAAAAATATCCACGGAAACCAGTCCAGTGTTGGCAAACCATATTGTGACGGGACAAATTCTAGCACAGAACACACTATCTGGCAAGGTTATCTGAGACACACTGCTGATCTGCAGAAGTGCTGATCCCAAACCACAACTGAATTCTGCACAAAGCACAGGACAGAGTATGTTCCATATTCAGAGTGAGCTCAAACAGGTTAATTTACTCAGACAAGTGGGCAGGCAAATCTCACCCTTTGTGACTAGTAAAAAGGTGGCAGATAGCCGAGTTAAGGCATTGTGTAATGCAGCAGTGTCTCAGCAGAGGAGGACCACACAACTCTGAGCATACTAAAGACTTATGAATAAATTGGATGGTAGATGCATTAAAAAAAAAAAAAAAAAAAAAAGCATACCCCGAGAGACTGCAGTTGATCTCTCAAATGCAATCTTTTTTAGCAGTATTTTTTTGCTTCATTTTAATTTTCTAGAAAAATGCCACCCTCCCATTCCTCCCTCTGTCCCACCTTCAAATTCATCTGTTTTGGTTGACTGTTTGGAACATGTGGGTTTCCTCTGCTGGTGTTGTCTCTCCATTCTGCCTGCTCTCATATACATCTGGAAAACCTCTCTCCTTTATGTACCCACTGTTACGAGTATTACTTTATTTATAAACACAGTGTGAGGAAAGTCATCCATTTAAATTTCCTTTTCCAATATTCAGATCGTGAGCTATTAGAAACTGCACATCCAGCTTCTGTTAAAAGGAACTCTTACTAAACTGTAATTTGTCCTCCTAACAGGTAGATCCTTTCTACTTCCTGGGGACAATTCCAGCTTTGCCTCAATCAATGAAAGGGAAAGGGACGAGAGCCGAGAATATGTGTGATTAGAAAGTTCTCATGCAGCTATTTTAAGAAGAACCCAAAACAAAGAGACACAGAATCAGGACCAGTTCAAACGTTAACCTTGTTGAGAGGGTTGTCAGAAAACCAGAAACCACACTCATTTTGACAAAGAATGTCACGTGAAGAGGGAGTTCCACAGGGACCGGAGAACTGAAAACGCAAGGACATTTGGGCTGCAGATGACTTAGCCACGGGGAGCTGGGGAGCACTCAGGAGCGGCACTGCTGGGCTGGTGCTAGCCCCCCAGCAGCCTGGAGAGCGGCCCCGTGGAGCTGGCGGGGGCGGGGGTGGGGGATTAAATGTCTGAGGAAGGGGCCCTGCCCTGCTAGCTGAAGCGAGGCAAGCTGAAGGGCAGAATCTACCAGGAAGCCCCAGGCAGTGAGACACTTGCTCCACTCAGAAGGGTAGATGCAGGGAAAAGAGCTTGGTTAACCCAACAGCTCAGAAACAGGAACAAAAAATGCATTCCTGATACCCAAGGGAAGCTCCTCATGTTCAAGGTCCCCGAACACCACAGGAACTCCACCCCAAGATAATACCCGAAGTCAACGGAGGAAGAGCAAGTGTCGTTCTCACCTCCTCTGTTACTGTATCTTGATGTCTCTAACAGATTTTACAAAAAAAAGCATGTAGGTATCAGAAATCGTGGGGCGCCGGGGTGGCTCAGTGGGTTAAGCCTCTGCCTTCGGCTCAGGTCATGATCCCAGGGTCCTGGGATCGAGCCCCACATCGGGCTCTCTGCTCAGCGGGGAGCCTGCTTCCCCCTCTCTCTCTGCCTGCCTCTCTGCCTACTTGTGATCTCTGTCTGTCAAGTAAATAAATAAAAATCTTAAAAAAAAAAAAAAAAGAAAACGTTTTCTTCCAGAAATTGTTCATTTGTTCATTCTCTTCCTCCAGCCCATGTAAATACCAATGCAACCTTCACGTTAGTGGTAAGACAACTATTTCCATTTAATAAATTTCTGGAATCAGGAAGAAAACTGATGTCACAGATCCCATTTTTAAGGATTCTAAGACCTCTTCAATTAGAGGTCTGTCTTCCTTATCCCCTCATCTCCTTGAAACTAACTGTATCTTAGAAAAAGGATGCTACAGTATTACTCTGAAGCACCAAATATACCACCCCTAAAATAACCTTACTGTTGGGAAAAGCATTTCAAGGTATTTGTGAGGAGCTTTTTCTCCCCAGTTTGGGAGGGGGTAAGGGGAAAGTGGAGATAAGGTAGGCATGCGTGACACTCTTGGAAAGCAAGGATCCCTCTTGTCACCTTGGTCATCAGTGATCACACACACATTTTACTACTCTCCATTGCTCTAAGGAATCGTCTCGATTCATTTAACAGTCCTTGAGCTACGGGCAAGACTTCAACCACAGGGACACAACCTTTAGCCTCACATACCCAACTACTGCCGTCCTAGAAAGAAAATCCTTGGGCAGCAGCAAAAATCCGTCATCAGCTAAGGAGCTCAAGTCATAATAGGACCTCTTTAAATAGGTTTGCTTTTCCATTGTTTAGTATTTTTTTTTCCCTTGCCAGCTACAACCTTCACAACAGTAACATCCCAAGCATTTGAGTGTGCCTGCCCCCTGGTGGGTGGCAGGGTAAAGGACACTCTGTAGGAGATCCTCTGGGTATATCCAACACCCTGAGACAATGAATTAAGAAGTGATGGAAGAAAGCTCATAAACCAAAAATCCTAATGACGAAATATGAAGACCTATTACAAAATGGAAGGAAACATAATAAGAAAAAAAAATGTGCCAGGACAATTTCAGAGACAAAGCACTGAGATCGACAATGTCTTGAGATGTACTGACCTGGGTCCCTCATGCTAAATTATTCGTGTGCCTACTGTTACCTTCAATAATTAAATCACAATTGTTAAGGATAGAACCCAGGCACTGGTACTTTCTTAAAGCTCCCAGGTGATTGCCATATGTGCAGCCTAGGGTAAGAACCACTGCTCTAGGGCAAAATTTCTAAGAATGTGTTCAGAAACCATGTGGATCAGAATCAGACTCTGAACTAGACCTATGAAATTGAAAATCTCTGGACATGGGCCCTATACCCTGCGTTTTCCCAATCTTCCCAAGAAATCCTTAAGCAACTACACTGAGGTAACTACTGTTACACGGAAAGGGGTGGGGCTAGGTAACTTCTAGTGATGAAGGTACAAGTTGCCTCAAGACAAAGTGACCTTGGAAACTAATGCTTCTCCTCAGTGGGGTCTAGGGTCACATTAACAAAGGTCTAATGGAAGGAGAAGGCTTCAGGACAAGCCAGATAGACTCAACAGAACTGATAGGAAAGCATCCCTGCCCACCCCCACCTATGTTGCTATTTAGAAGAGATTTTCTTAGTGAGAAGCCCCCTCTAATCTACCCTCCTTCAGCCTTACATACCCTACACCCCCTCAAAACCAGGAGCTATAAAGCAGCATCTGGCAGTTTCATTTTCACTGACTTATCCTTATTGTTCCAAATAATTATTTGAAAAATACCCTTCTTGGGGCACTTTGATAAAATACTAAAATGGTCTGGTTCCCCTTCCCAATGCACACATACACAAAAGTAAAACAGGCATCCAGGCCCTCTCTTTTAGTAGAATAGCCTTGGAAAAGAACCCCTGGGCTAGAGCAGGGGTTGGGATGGAGTGTAGAACTTATTTTTTCTTTTTAAGATTTATTTATTTACTTGTCTGTGAGAGAGCGCTCACGCACAGCAGGAGAGCAGCAGGCAGCAGGAAAAGCAAGCTTCCTGCTAAGCAAGGAGTCTGATGCAGGGCTTGATCCCGGGACCCTGGGATCATGACCTGAGCTGAAGGCAGATGCTTAATGGACTGAGCACCCAGGAGCCCCTGGAGTGTAGAACTTATAAGGCCATATGAGTTGAGTGGCTTTAACAAAAGACCCAAGGGCGCTGGACAGTGCTCATCAATCACTCGCTCTGACAAGAGTTCTAGAACATTGTCCTAGCTTTGCCCTTTGGAAATATCTTAATGGTATTTGGTCAAGACTTACAAAAGCCAAGTGCTGGATAAGTACTATTTAGTGAGCGCATGCCACACAACTTGTAAATGGAAGCTCCCTCAGCAGGGCTGTATAAATATAAACAGTCTGCCTTAGAGACAAAACATAAAAACCAAGGAGCCTTGCTAACTCCTGACAATCCCGCATGAATTACTAGATTATTTCAAAATCTCAACCTCACATTCCAATCAAAATCGCCCAGAGACGTGCCAGCACTTGCTAGTGGCATACCAGCATACACAGTGCTGGCCTTTCCCTCCGTCCTTGGGTTCCCACAGCAACCCCAAAGGATGTGCATTTCACTGGTGAGGAACTAAATCCCACGAATGATAGGCGGCTTGCCCCACATCCTGCAGCTCTCAAGAGGAGAGAGAAGCTTAAATCCATTCTCAGCGGACCTCAGGGATCATTCCCCCACACCATGGGGGCTCCCTCTCATTCCCTGAACTGGCTCGGATTCTGACCCGCATCCTCACGCCCGCCTCACCATTCTCCCCTCTCCGGCCAAGCAGTGCCACACACTTGTACACGTGGGTCCATAAATGCACACACCTGCAGGGCAGGCCCAAAAAGTCCTCTGTGAAGCAGCACTATAAGGGGCAACCGAGAGGCCTATGTTGACGAGAAAGCCTGAGGCAGCTGTGTATAAATGCTACAGAAAATGAAAAGTGAACGGCATGTCCCGACCACCCCGTGGACACCTGCACCCAGAGGTCTCGGAACCACCTCAAATGCAACGAGACTAGGTTTTCCTTAAGAGGTTACCTTCCCAACAAACCAGCTCCTTCTGCTGATGTTCATACTTCTCCTAAGGAAATGATCACCTCCCCGCCAGATGAGCTGGGGAAAGGGGCCAGGACCGCTCCCTTCCCTGTGTGGTAGCCCCAAGTCCTCCCTTTGCCCCCACCCCCTCCCTCGGTCCTATGGTCCAGGCCCTCACTCCCCTCGCTCACAGCCCCTCTTCTGCACTCTCCAGGGTCTGGCATTGTCCTTATTCATCCCTGTGTGGTAACTGTCCTTACTGATCCCTCTGTAATAATTACTCAAGTCCAGACTGTCCTCTGCAGGTGTGTGCATTTGCTAACATTTTCTTAATTTAGTTTTGAGTGACACCACAGCTTGGTGAGGTAGGCAAGGAAAATACGGTTTCTACTTGACAAGAGATGAAACATTCTGGTCTAAGTGATTTGGCCAGAGGCACTAGAATAACCCTGCCAACCCTTTTACTTACCATCAGCAACCTGGCCCTCTCTCGCCAGCCCCTCAACCTCCCTGACTCCTCACCTCCAGAGCTGTGCAAAGCACCTGCTTGGGCAACATGTCTACCTGGATATCCCACAGACACATTAAACTCAGCATCTCCCAAACCACATGCATCCTCTTCCCATCTGAACATGCCACTCCCCTGGGTTCCCCAGTTCAGTGAACAAATGTCACCCACCATCCACCTGCTGCCCGTGCCAGCAACCTCAAGTCCTTGACTCCGCAATTTCCTTCACCCGCACAATTATCAGTTTCTGTCTATATGACTATTACACTACTTCCGGAAACCAGTTTCTCTCAATCCCACCGCCCAAGGCCGCTAGCCTCGTCTAGCTCACTAAGGACCCATTCTCTCTCTCACACTCACCTGCGCCCCCAAGCCCACTTCATTACGCCTCTTCCAGTTTTCAGGTCTCTTAGGAACCCTCAGTCAAAACCAAGCTCCTGAACAAGGCAGACAGGGCCCCTTCCAGTTCTCTGGCCAGTGACTCCCCATCTTAGGCAGCACAGGCTGCTCTAACAGAATACCACGGACCCTCAGCACTCTGCACTCCAGCCACACCAACTACCCCTGTGCTGCCTCTTACCACCGTGCCTTTGCATAGTTTCCTCCCACATTGGAAACCCTCTCCTCCTCCCCCTGTTCCTTAACCTCTTCCTTTGCTTGCCTAACTCCTTCTCATTCTTTAAGCTTCAACCTACACAACCTTAGTTCCCCCGGAAAGTCTGCCCTGACCTACAACCCTGTTCCCCACTCCAGGATTAGAGGTCCCCATTGTGGGTTCCCAGAATTCAGATGACATGTGATTATATTCCTTACTAGATTCCATGAAGGCAAGTACTGGGGTCATCTTGCTCAGTGTTGTATCTTTAACACAGGGCCCCTGTGTTACTTAAGGGGGTAAAAAAAAAAAAAAAAAAAAAAAAAAACAGAAGAACAGAGGGGCAGAAGAGAAACAGGGTGAAGTGGGAAGGCAGGAAGTGTTAAAGATGTATGCCCTCCTACCAGGAAAACCTCAAGAAAGCCTCGATACCTCTGTCTGCTCCACCTTCAAAACATATTCTCTTGTACTGATTTCCCTCTATCCCCCACAAGACCCCACACATGTAGCTCACTCTTCCATTCCTGCTCAGCTCACGCCTGCTCTCTCACTTTCATCAGACACGGTCCTTGTTTGCAGTGGCTTCCATAACACCCAGTTCTACTCTTTTAAACCAGCCCAGTCATTGTCAATGTGCAGACCATGGACTCCTGAGGGCCTCCCAAGACCCCTGCAAAGGACCTGCAAGGTCATAACTATTTTCGCATTAGTACTGGAACAGTACTTAACCTCTCACACTGTGTTGACATCTGCACTGATGACTCCAAAGCATAAGTGAATAAAACTACTGGCTCCTTGGCACAAGTCACGGCAACAGCATCAAATTCTAACAGCCACTGTGATTGTCACTGTCATGCACTGGTAAAAAGGAGGTCAGTTTCACTTAAGAATGGCCTTAATGAAGCAGTAAACATTATGGATTTTATTGAATTCATTAGTCTATCTTAGACTTTGAAAGGATCTTTTACCCACACATGATTTATTATTATTTTTTATTATTATCATAGCATGTCTTTATTACATGTTACTTATTTTTATTACTTTATTATTCTGTGTGATAAAGTGCAAACTACACATACAGCATTTTTGCCATATACCAAAGCATGAGGACTGTCTGAAGGAAAAGTATGTAGTCAAATAACATAGCACCTTTTTTCACAGAATGCTATTTTGACTTGAAAGAATGCCTAACAGACAAACTACAATTATTCAAAATTGGGTATTTTATAAACATTTTCTCAAAAATAAATGACACGGGGCACCTGTGTGGCTCAGTGGATTAAGCCTCTGCCTTCCACTCAGGTCATGATCTCAGGGTCCTGGGATCCAGACCCGCATCCAGCTCTCTGCTCAGCAGGGAGCCTGCTTCCCCCTTCTCTCTCTCTGCCTACTTGTGATCTCCCTCTCTCTCTGTCAATAAATAAATAAAATCTTTTTTTAAAATAAATAAATAAATGACACAAGCCAGTCAATTCAAGAAAAACTTAGCATTTGTTATCAGTGATAAAATTTAAACTTTCAAATGAATAAGTTTTTTGAAAACCTGTATCTACCATCATGAACTTGATGAAGTCAAGTATTTAAATATTTAATATTAAATCTTTAAATTAAATTAAATTAAATATTTAATATTTAAATATTTGATTTAATATTTAAAGCCCTTCCTGAATAGATTAATAGAGATATTAACAAATGTGATTTTTCTTATACTATGTCAACATTTGGAAGATATATGTAACTAAATGAACCAGTATTTTACAAGGTCAATACTTGTTACAAAACCATTCGCGGGTAAAGATCCTTTTAAAACCCAAGACAGGGGCACCTGGGTGGCTCAGTGGGTTAAAGCCTCTGCCTTTGGCTCAGGTCATTATCTCAGAGTTCTGGGATCAAGCCCCACATCGGGCTCTCTGCTCCGCAGGGAGCCTGCTTCCTCCTCTCTCTCTGCCTACTTGTGATCTCTGTCTGTCAAATAAATAAATAAAATCTTTAAAAAAAATTAAAAAATTAAACCCAAGATAGACTTAAGGATTTTTAACAAAACAGACTAAGTTTCCGGAGATGGTCTCAGACTCCACACTGTAGTTGACCTTTACAAACTGGCCACGTGAAAGTTAGTGTAGAGCCGTGGAATGATCCTCAGTTATTAGAAAAGGCTATTAAAATACCCACCCCTGGGGTGCCTGGGTGGCTCAGTGGGTTAAGTCTCTGCCTTCAGCTCAGGTCATGATCTCAGGGTCTGGGATTGAGCCCCACATCGGGCTCTCTGCTCGGCAGGGAGCCTGCTTCCCCCTCTCTCTCTGCCTGCCTCTCTGCCTACTTGTGATCTCTCTCTCTCTCTGTCAAATAAATAAATAAAATCTTAAAAAAATAAAATAAAATAATACCCACACCTTTTCCAACTTCATTTCTGCATGGGGCTGAATCTTCTTGACATACTTCACCCAAAGCAACCCACTGCAGACCATAGATGCAGAAGCAGATAGGAGAATCTAGCTGTCTTCTATTAAGCCAAACATTAAAGAGACATTTATGCAAATGTAAAACAATGCCATTCTTCAAACTAATTTTTGTCTTGGAAAATACATTTTTCATTGAAAAATGTTAATCATATGAATAGACAATAGCTTATTTTTCAATGAATTGGCAAGTATTTTCAAGGTATCTGTTTTGTTTGCTAAGCTATTAAATATAGAAAGCTATAACCCACACAAACAGAAACTCCTCGGGGATGTAATTTTTAGTCAAGAGGTCCTGACACTACAAACTTTGAGAACCACTGTACTACCCTCTCTGACCTTAGCTGGTCTTTCAATGTCACATCAAGTTCTAGCTTGCCCATGAGGTTCCCCTAACCATCCCTCGCTGATCCCTCCTGGCACTCCCCTAAAGCATTTGCGGCCAAGCCATTACTTTAATAGTGATATGTTTTTATATTAATGAGTTTTATTTTTATAAGGCAGACTCCTAATGCCTATATTTAATAATTTTTGGGAATTTGCTTTCTGATGGTTGACACAGGCAGCTCCATGAAACAGAAAACAAAATTATAGATTTAAACTTCTTATCTTGTGTTAAAAAAGAGTAAAATGCACCCTCTAGTGGACATATAAGCTCAGGACACAAGAGAAATTCAGACCGCCAGAATTCCGTCTGGCCTTATCCCAGACAATTCAGGTAATAAAATAAGTAATCTATGAGCACAGGAAAATTCTAAGCTTTAAATTTTTGGTGGCATATTTTTTTAAAAGACAATGTGAAACCAAATCTCATCTGGTCAATAACTAAATGCAAACATGGACCTGAAGTCACATTTCTACACAGTTAGTGAAAAGTTCTTATGAGTTAACCATACAGCAGGTATCCAAAATGCTATGTTTAAATATTTTTTTTTTTATTAATAGTAACTTAAAATATTTAGAGACATTAACACTTCTGGATAAAATTGGCATTTTAAAAATTTGTTCCATCTCCAGATACTAAAAAACCTCCCCTGAATTCACAAACCCAGTATTCTAATGATCTGCCAAAAATCTGAAAAGGGCTTGGTGAAGGAGAAGGACCAATACTTGGGGTGTACCTTTGTATGTTCATGTTAAAAGAATTCTCTGCATCCTCCTCTAGAATGACCTAAGAGAATAGAAGTGAAAATATGTACTTTATTCTTCAGTTAATAACATAAAGACATGGAAAGATGTCTGAAATAGTTTTTAAAATGAAGATACAGAATAATGGGTGGTTCTTAAAAATGTATAAATGTGCACCTATGTTTATGAACACAGATGTATGTTAATATGTGATAAACTAACATGTGATTTTTAAGAATATGCATTAATGGCAAAAGTAAGGGGAGAGCTTTCTACTACACTTCTATAATGTTTAAATGTTATGAGCATTCTTAATGCAGAATAATCAGATGGGCTTTTTTATGAAGTTACAGGGATAATAGCTGATTCAAAGCATCTCATGAACCGGAAAAAAGTTATTTCATCAACTAGGGCATTATTAGAAAGTTTATGTAATAACACACTTGATCTGTTTGGATTTTAAATGATGAGGCTTATTTGCAAAAGGAATTTTTTAATGCATTCATCAACAGAACGCATAAGGCCTGATTCCTTCAGTGAAAACACAATGCTGTTAAGGGCATCTACGATCCTCTTGGTTATTTTCCCAATTCTGGCAAGGGCAGTAACTCCTTTCCAATTGATACCTGACTAGAGGATGATGATGATCCTTTTTTAACTCTCGAATTCTAGGACCTATGAAGCGCTAAAAGGCCATCCTGGGCACAGCATCATTTCCTAGCTGTGAGTTTTTGTAGAGCTGGCCTGGGACACAGCTGCCTGGTACAGACCATGCTTAGGCAAAAAACTGGCATCATTCACCTCAACTCAAAGTGGGAGGGTTGACTGAAAACTGGAAATTCAGTGGTGTTATCAGATGACAGTCATTAAGGGGCACACGTCTCCAATTATAATTTGAACAACAGGTACAAAATAAAAGATATGTTTGCTCCACAGTCATTCTTACCCGAACACACAAGACTTCCAAGTCAGTAACTTACACAGATGGAACATACCGGCCAAGAAGAAATCTGTTGCCAATACTCACGTGAAATTCTGATCCTCGTGATGTGCCAGTATTTCTCTCTCTCATTTACTGCTACTGGATATATCCATCTAAACAAAACCACTCTTTCCCCCCTCCGCCCCCGGGGGTGGAGGGGAAGCACACCCTTTAATTCCCATCCCCTATTTCCCCCATCCCCACTCACCTCTCCTCTGGTAACCATCAGTTTGTTCTCTTAAGGGTCTGTTTCTTGGGGTTTTTTCTCCTTTTGCTCATTTGTTTGGTTTCTTAAATTCCATGTATGAGTGAGAACATATTTTTGTCTTTGTCTTATTTCTCTTAGCATTATACCCTATAGCTCTATCCATGTTGCTGCACATAGCAAGATTTCGTTTTTTTTATAGCTGAAATAATCCATTGTACATATACACCCTATCTTTATCCATTCTTCTATCAATGGACCCTTGGGCTGCTTCCATATTGTGGCTATTGTAAATAATGCCACAATCAACATAGGGGTGCATGTGTCCCTCTGAATTCATGCTTTTGTATTCTTTAGGTAACTACCCAGTAGTGTGATTCCTGGATCACAGGATAGTTTTTTGTTTTTAGTTTTTTTTTTGAGGAAACTCCACTCAGTTTTCCACAATGGCTGTACCAGTCTGCATTCCCACCAATAGCGCAAGAGGGTTCCTTTCTCTCCATATCCTCACCAACACCTGTTGCTTCTGGCAATTGTTGATTTTAGCCATTCTAACAGATGTGATATGATCTCTCATTGTAGTTTTGATTTGCATTTCCCTGATGATCAGTGATGCTGAACATCTTTTCGAGCGTCTGTTGGCCAGCTGTAGGTCTTCTATGGAGAAATATTTGTTCATGTCTTCCGTCCATTTTTTAGTTGGATTATGTTTTTTGGGTATCATGTCAGTTCCTCATATTTTTTAGATACTATATCTTTATCAAATATGTTTTTTGCAAATATCCTCTCCCATTCATTGCCTCTTAGTTTTGATTGTTTCCTTTGCTGTGTAGAAAGTTTATTTTGATACAGTCTCAATTGTTAATTTTTGCTATTATTTCCTTTGCCTCAGGAAACCTATCAGGAAAAATGTTGCTATGGCCAATGTCAGACACGACATTGCCTCTACTATCTTTAAGGAGTTTTATGATTTCAGGTCTTATGTTTAGGTCTTTCACCCATTTTGAATTTATTTTTGTGTATGGTGGGCGAAAGTGCTCTAGTTTCATTTTTTCCCCATGTTTCAGTCCAGTTTTCCCAACACAGTTTGTTAAAGATACAGTCTTTTTCCCATTGTATATTCATTCCTCCTTTGCCAAAGATTAATTGAACATATAATTGTAGGTTTCTGGGTTTTCTGTTCTGTTTATCTATATGTCTAATTTTATGCCAGTACCATACTGTTTTAAATATTACCACTCATAATATAACTTGAAATATGAAACTGTGATACCTCCTGTCTGGTTTTTCTTTTTCAAGATTGCTTTGCCTACTCGAGGTCTTTTGTCATTCCATAGTCATTTTAGGAATGTTCTAGTTCTATGAAAAATGCTGTTGGTATTTTGACAGAGATTGAATTAAATCTCTACCCAAAAATCTACCCAAGTAGATTACTTAGGTAACTCATACATTTTAACAGTATTTGTTCTTTCAACTCACGAGCATAGAATGTCTTTCCATTTCTTTGTGACATCTTGTATTTCTTTCATCGGTGTTTTATAGTTTTAAGAGTACAGGTCTTTCACCTCTGGTTAAGTTTATTCCTAGGTATTTTATTGTTCTTGGTACAGCTATAATTTCACTTTCTGCTGCTTCATTATTAGTGTATAGGAATGCAACAGATCTCTGTACATTCGTTTTGTGTCCTATGACTTTACTGAACTCAGTGACCAGTTATAGTAGTTTTTGGGTAGTTTTTAAGGTTTTCTTTATATGGTATCATGTCATCTGCAAATGAGAGTTTTACTTCTTCCTTACCAATATGGATGCCTTGTCTTTATGTTGTCTGACTGCTGTGGCTAGGACTTTCAGTACAATATTAAATAAAAGCAGTTAAGAGTGGACATCCTGGTCTTATTCCTGACTTAGAGGGAAAGCTTGCATTTTTTCACCATTGAGTAGGATACTGGCTATGGAAAAAAACCTTTTCTTCAAGTAATTAAACTCTCATCCCCTATACCATTCTTTAAAAACCCACTCCAACAACTTTTTAGCCATTTGTCTTGTTTTTCTAAAATCTTGTCTGTGCTCAAAGAATTACAACCTGCTCCATTAGTCAACTAAAATTGCCTCACATTTAAATGTTGTCTCTTTTGAGCACAGGCAGGCCAAGTCTAAAAAAATTAAATATAGGGGGGCACCTGGGTGGCTCAGTGGGTTAAAGCCTCTGCCTTTGACTCAGGTCAAGATCCCAGGGTCCTGGGATCGAGCCCCACATTGGGCTCTCTGCTCGGAAGGGAGCCTGCTTCCCACCTCTCTCTGCGCCTGCCTCTCTGCCTACTTGTGATCTCTGTCTGTCAAATAAATAAATAAAATCTTTAAAAAAAAAATTAAATATAGGGACGTCTGGGTGGCTCAGTTGGTTAAGCATCTGCCTTCGGCTCAGGTCATGATCCCAGGGTCCTGGGATTGAGTCCCACGTGGGACTCCTTGCTCAGAAGGGAGCCTGCTTCTTGCTCTACCTGTTCCGCCTGCAGCTCTCTGTGCTCCTACTCTCTCTGACAAATAAACAAATAAAAAATCTTTTTTTTTTTAATTTATTTATTTACTTGACAAAGGGAGAGCGATCATAAGTAGGCAGAGCAGCAGGCAGAGAGAGGAGGGAAGCAGGCTCCCTATCCCGAGCAGAGAGCCTGATGTGGGGCTCGATCCTAGGACCCTGAGATCATGACCTGGGCCAAAGGCAGAGGCTTAACCCACTAAGCCACGTAGACGCCCCCAAATAAAAAAATCTTTAAAAAACATTAAATATATACAAGTATCAAATCATTATGTTGTATATCTGAAACTAGTATATGTCAGTTTTACTTCAATAAAAAGGTTATTAACAAGTGGTCAACAGATGAACCATGATTCAATTTTCAATCCTTCCCCAGCTGTGTTCAAGTTATATGAGAAATTGCTTGTTTATAACGCTTCCTTATCATTGGTCTGGAGTTCACTAGGATATAAACACTGGAGCTCCCATATGTCAGGTGGATAAAGGAATAAGAGATAAAGGAAAATAATCTTCACTATACATTTCTCAGTTGTCACCAATTATCACCGTAAGACACATTCTTATTACTTTTGAAATTACTTCTTAACCTCTGAATCTGAGATCTAAGAATGTCTCTTCACAAGTTTTGGCATGCCAGCATGCCTTTTTAAAAACATGGCCTAGGAATGGCTGGGTGGCTCAGTCAGTTAAGCCTGTGACTTTTGGTTTCAGCTCAGGTCATGTTCTCAAGGGTTGTGGGATGGAGCCCTACATCAGGTTTTGAGCTCAGTGCAGAGTCTGCTTGAGAATCTGCCTCTCCCTCTGCCCCTCCCATCTCAACGAGCTCTAAAATAAGTAAATAAATCTTAAAAACAAAAACAAAAACAAAAAACAACAGGGTCTAACAACGCAGTATTATATACTGAAAAGTGTTAAAGGAATCATGTGAGTGCACAGATATGTTAACTACAGTTAACTACATAGTAATCACTTCCTATAGCCATAGGTTTATCAAGAACTTAAACTTATAATCAATGTTATATGTCAATTATATCTCAAAGATGGAAAAATTTAAAACATGGAAATTACATGAAACTATGCCAAAATAAGAATAAAGACTCACAAAGTAGGACAGTCAAGTAAGACGGGCTTACAAATGTGCTCTATGTGAAAATAACCAAAAAGCCTCCAAAAATAGCAAAAAAGGAGAAGGGTCAGGAAACAAAGAATTCATCAAAACTAAAGCTAAGGCTGGGGGACCAATGAAAGGACCCTGGTGGTTGACACAGATTACCTTGGTCAAGAATGTTATTTGTGAGAAGTACGGAAAATTCTGTCACCCCCCAATACAAAGGCAGCAAAAATTATGGAAGGTCTCCTCCGTGTGAAGCCCTTTCCTAAGCACAGACAAAGAGCACTCGGAAGCGGAAATACTGAGACTGGGGTCAAAACAGCAGGGCCATTGCTAACTAGTTTTCCCTGAAGGCTTACCACACACCCAACTAGTTTTCCCTGAATTACCACACAGACCCCTTTGATACACACACACACACACACACACACACACACACACACACACACCCCACCACCACCACCACCACCCCCCATCCCGAAGAAGTGAGATCCCGAATCACACCAGTAGCAGCTAGCATGTTGGGAGAGCTGCGGCAAACAAGTGTCACTTGTTTGTTACAAGTCACAAGTGTTTGTGTTTGCTGCAAGTGTAACTTGACTTCACCAGACTTTCAGGGAGTCCTCGAACTGAAAAGTGCCCCACCAGAGCATGCTAAACCCTAGCGTTCTCCTTACTAATAGGATTTAGCTGGGCTCATGGCTCCTCAACTATGGAGCAGTTTCCAGCCTCTTTTTCTGTCAAATGCGGCCACACAGCACTAGTTGTGTGAGTGGAAGTGATGTGTGCAACTTCTGTGTCACTTGCTCGTAAAGAAATTTGTTGTTTGCCTCCTTTTCCACGGTCTACTTTCTCTAGCAGCCTAGAAGTACCCTACAATATTAAAACATATAATTATCAAAATTAAAGCAGTATACTGATGGCACATTAGATCAATAAATAAGCAAAAGATAATAGTAATTGGAGGGGATCCTCTGCAAGATACCTTAAATACACTGAGGCTTCAAAAATACATTTTTAAGCAGGAACAGCCCCTGTTCCATCTGTGGTTAACTTCGCATCTGAAACAGTGGGAACACGTGGATTATTCAGCAAATGGGACTGAGCAATGACTAACCAAATGGGGAAAGCAGGTCAAGCTGCAGGCCTGCTCTCAAATTACTCCAAAATAAAGTCCAATTTGGTCTAAATTTTCAGAGTTTAAAAAAAAAAAAAAAGATAAACACAGGAGCACCAGAGGACATTAATAAATAACAGTATCTTTATATTCTTAGAGGTGTGGAAGAACATTTGAAGAATGAAAGGCAAGCAACTAGCCATTCTCTCCACGTGACTCTCTGACATCCCTCCTATGGATATGGTTACCTCACTCTTAAGTTTAACAAAGTGGAAAACCAAAATAGGAATCCAAAAAGATGGAGCAATGTGGTCACTCAATCTCTCAGCCAAGAGTAAGCCCCAATTTGGGGATGGGCAACCCTTTGTGCCCATGAACAACTTATGTGTCTACTTCCCCAGTGCCCAGCACAGCCAGCCCCAAATACTGAGCCTCAGATATTACCCCAAACCTGGTCTTCAAACAAACAACAAAAACAGTATCAAAGAATCCAGAAGCTGTTAGAACATTAAGGAAGCTGACTGTGAGTGTCCCCTTCCTGACTTCTAAAAGCAGCCTGCAACACATGAATTTGAGACACAAAGGATGCCCCATTCTTCCCATGTTACTCCACCAAAGAGTATTTTCCGGAACATGGGCCACTAGAATAAGTGGTTATCTTAACAGTAATCTTAAGGTTATTTTCTTCACCAGTTCTGACTCAAGAAATTGACCTTGACATTAAGCCAACTTCATAGATCAACTGTCACTTCAAAAAAACAAGAAAAACCTTGAGTAAAGGTTAAATGGCAAGTGTTTTCCAAATCACCCTCAAATGAAACAAATCATGTTACTATAATAAGGAATACTGCAATCAACACATTTCATGAGCCAAAAAGGTATTCTTAGAGATAAGTACACTGGACCCAAGATCAACTGAATATAACTGTCAAAGGTTTTGGTCTTGGTGTGTGTGTCTGACAAAGGACAGACCAAAAAAAAAAATGCAAATGTTAATCTAATCTATGCAACAATCCTGAAGTAAAATACGGTGGTGCTTTTATAGATGGGAAAGTAGGCCATAGGTGAGTCTTCTAAGATGAGGTTAGTAAGCAGCTGAATCATAACTCAATTCCTGGTCTTTTGACTCCCGAGAAGAGAGGCCCTCCGTTCCATCCTACAGCACCCTCAGTGGTCACTTTGTAACATATGAAGACTAAGCACTAGATACACAACTGTTACTAGGTAAGAAACCATTATCCTGGGACAGTAGCAAGGGAAAAGACTTTTATTAATGGCATCTTTTTCTGAGAATTTTTTTCATATCCTACCTAGAAGAAACTTGCTCCATCACCAAAGGCATAAAGCTTTATGATTAAAAAAATGGCACGTATAAAGTACAGTTCAAATCTCTCTCCTACAGTAAAATATTGGTATGTATCAGCTGAAAACTTCTCTTTTCTACCCTAAATGCGTATGCCGCTACAGTGAGCCACATGGTAAGATGACTTATGTGGGTAAACGATCACCTGAGAAAAATAGTTTCTCAAAGTCCTTGGTTTCTCTGGGGCATAGGGCATCCGTCCCTCTGGCAGAGATTGTCAAGGGCTCCCTCTCCTTCCTGAGTCAGAGAACTGAGTGCCCGGCCCTGTGGGGAAAACTCTGTATTTTCCAATCCCCTTTGTAGTTAAGTATGACCATGTGACAAACTTCTGAAACACGAGAAGCAAAGCTGAGATGAAACTCTAGTTTGTTTCCTTAAAGGAAGGGGACACACTATTCTTTGCCCTTCTTCCTTCCCACTGGCTGAAAACGTGGGCAAAATGGACTGTGCTCAAGTAGCCATTTTGTACACTGAGGTTTACATCACGCTCCGTAGATGAAGCAACAAGATAGGAGGCTGGCTCTTGGAAGATGGTGGCCACCAGATGAGCACCCTTCCCTAGACTATCCACCTCCAATTCTGTTTACAGAAATAACCTAACTTGGTTAAGCCGCTATACATTGGACAGAATGTAATTCTAACAGATATAGCACCCACGATTCTTACTACCTTGCAACATTCAAGCATCTCTATTCTCTCAAAAGATGGCATCAAATTATCAAATTTTTCATTTCCTTTAAATCCAAAAATAAGTGTTTTCCAAAAGCACACGTATCAAGAATGGGGGTGGGTGGCTCTGTTGCAAAATTATATTGCATCAAAAATCCCCACCTCATCCACGCTCCAAAAACCTTATCCATATCCTTTTCATAACATGTGAAACACTGTACTTTAACTATTTGTTTGGGAATTTGCCAAGACCACCACACCCCTCTCTCTCTGCCAACTAGATTAGAAACTCTCTAGTTCAGTCAAAGCCCTAATGCCTAGCATCATGCCAGGCACAGTACAGACACTCAGAAAACATCTGTGTGATAAAAGAACATGTCAAAGACTGCCCTTCATAATGGGGATCCCAGTCATGATTTGAAATCCTCTCCAAGTACTAGTTAGATAGGATAAGGAGTTTTGAGTTCACTCTAGTGGCTCCCAACCACAGACAGTGTTTAGGAATGACAGATCTCTGGAACCTGCCTGCCCCCAAAAATCACTGAATGAGATCACCTGGGATGGATTCTAGACACATGTAGTGTACACAAATAAGACCTTCATAGTTTAGGTAACAACTAACATTTTCAAGGAAGAAGGAGGAGAACAGAATAGTAACTTTAAAATCCTATGGGTTTTGATTTCTGCATAGGGGATAGAGGGAAATGCTGTTCTCTGGAGTCAGAGTGAAAAACTGCCTATTGTCTTTTATCAATGGGAGTTCTGCTCCTATAAAATACTGTGACCTTTCTGTGTATTTGTCTAAATACAGCCCAACTTCTACTTTTCCCAGTCTCTCCCCCTTTTTTTTTTTTTACATTACCAAACCACTCTGTTTTGTCAAAGTGTTTTTAAATCCCTCCTTATATCCTTCATTTACAACATGTATTCCTAAAATAAAAATGCTAATAAGGAACATTTAGTTCCCCTGGAATTGTTAAAATTTTAAGATTTTTCACTTTAAGACTTCACCCTACAATTCAAAGCAATGTTACTAAAATTCATTTTTTCTTAATATTCAAAATTTCATCAATTATTAGTTACCACTCTCAAAACCCTACACTTATAATAAATGCCAGCTTTGAAGTGTTTTGTAAAGGCATATTTTATTTTACCCATGTAACTGTAATCAGTTTCGTCAATGTTGTCTATAGTCATTTAACATTTTACTGGACTTCTTACAGGTTCAGAAAGCTGTTATGGTCTTTTCTCTACTGCAGGCTATCTGGGGTAGTGCTTTAAGGTAGATCTTATAGGAAGTTACAGTGTTTCTCTTGGAAAACTTAACAAATATTATAATAACACAATTAAGAATTATCAGGCTAAACAGGTAGACACTGGTCTTTCGGAGCAAGCCTTCCTTTTGGGTTAGCAATACTAGTTAGAAACTACCCAGTTCCATCAGTAATAAGAGAGTCTTCAAACTTTGAATTATTGGTGATACTTAATACTATCAATGATACTCAAAAGCCTCCCAATCCTTAATTATTCTATTCAAAATAAGGCTGTAAGAAATGCAAATCAAAACCACAATGAGATTACCTCATACCAGTCAGAATAGCTAGTATCAAAATGACAAAAAGTAACAAGTGTTAGTGTGAATGTGGAGAATGGGGAACTCTCATGCACTGTTGGGGTTAATGTAAATGGTGCAGCCACTGAAAAACAGTATAGCGATTCCTCAAAAAATTAAAAATAGAACTACCATATTATCCAGTAATGCCACTACTGGGTATTTACTCAAAGAACACAAACACACTAGTTTGGAAAGATACATGTTCCCCCATGTTTATCACAGCATTTATAATAGCCAAGATATGGAAGGAATCCAAGCATCTATTCAGAGACGAAGAAAATTTGGTTAATACATACTACAATATTACTCATCCATAAGAAAAAAGTAATCTTGCCATTTGCAACAAACATGAATGTACCTAGAGGGTATTATGCTAAGTGAAGTAAGTAAGAGAAAGACAAATGCCATGATTTCACTTGAGTCTAAAAAAAGAGCAAACCAAAACAGTCTCTGAGGTTGTCAGAGGAGAGGCAGGTGGGAGGGATGGGAGAAATAAATAAAGGGGATTAAGAGATACAAAATTCCAGTCATAAAATAAGTCATGCAGATAAAGACTATAGCATAGGAGTACAGTCAGTAATATTGTAATAACACTGTATGGTGACTACACTTATCATGGTGAACATTGAGTAATATACAGAATTGTTGAATCACTATGTTGTACACGTGAAACTAATATAACACTGCATGTTAATTATACCTCAATAAAAATTTTTTTTAACAATAAGCCTGCAAAACTGCAACCATGTCTGGCAATCTAAATATAATTCATTCAGGGGCGCCTGGATGGCTCAGTGGGTTAAAGCCTCTGCCCTCAGCTCAGGTCATGATCCCAGGGTCCTGGGATCGAGCCCCACATGCGGTCCTCTGCTCAGCAGGGAGCCTGCTTCCTCCTCTCTGCCTCCTTGTGATCTCTGTCAAATATATAAAAGATTTTATAATATATATTTATATTATATATAATTCATTCAATGGTTTTATTAATTTAAAAAACTCTACATTATTCAGAATCAAAAAAATGAACCACTCTAGATATTTAGACACTCTTTCTAAGTGTATTTTACTTGGCTTTATTTCTTCATGTATAGAATGAAGATAACTACACTTACATCACAGGTTAGTTTTTTCCAAGGTCTTTTTTTTTTTTTTTTTAAATTCCTGACCCTCCAACCAGCCCTCTCCAGACTAATTTTTCAATTGAGATATAATTATCACAGTGTTATGTTAGTTTTAGGTGTATAATGATTCAACAATTCTACACATTACTCAGTGATCAAGTGTACTCTTGGTTTCTTTTATCGACTTCATTCTTCCCCCCACTTATCCCCTCCCAACAACCAGTTTCTTCTCTATTCAAGAGTCTGTTTTGTCTTTGCTTCGTTTCTCAAATTTTACATGTAAGCGAAATTATACGTATTTGTCTTTCTCTGACTTATTTCACTTAGCATTATACCTTCTAGGGTCCACTCATGTTACAAATGGCAAGACTGCATTTTTTATTGCTGAGTAATATTCCATTGTGTGTATATACACAGCACATCTTTATCTACTGATGGTTATTTGGGTTGCTTCCAGATCTTGGCTCTTCTAAATAATGCTGTGATAAACATGGGGTGCATAGGTCTTTTTGAATTACTATGTTCATTTTCTTTGGGTAAGTACCCAGTAGTGGAATTAATGGGTCATATGATAGCTCTTTTAATTTTCTGAGAAGCCTCTGTATTAGTTTCCCACAGTGGCTGCTCCAATTTACATTCCCACCAACAGTGCACAAGGGTTCCTTTTTCTCCATATCCTTGACAATACTTGTTATTTCTTGTGGTTTTAATTTTAGCCATTCTTCCTAATACGAAGTGAGAGCCCACTGTGGTTTTGATTTGCATTCCCCTGTTCATCAGTAATGTTGAACATCAGTAAAAATGTCCACACTCCCCAAAGCAATCTGCAGATTTAATGTAATCCCCATCAAAACACCAGTATTTTTCACGGAACTAGAACAATAAATTTTTAAGAAATCACAAAAGATCAGGACTAGTCAAAGCTGTCTTGAGAAAACGGAACAAAGCTGGAGGTATCTCAATCCCAAATTTCAAGATGTACCCCAAAGCTTTCATCATAAAGGCAGTATGGCAGACACACAGATCAAAGAACAGAGTAGAGTCCAGAAGTAAACCCATGTTTATATGGTCAATTAATCTACAACAAAGGAGGCAAGAATATCCAATGGGGAAAAGAGAGTCTTTAACAAAATGGTGCTGGGAAAGCTAGACCAGTTACATGCAAAAGAATGAAACGGGACCATTGCCTTTCACCATAAACATAGACTCAAAATGGACTAAAGACCTAAATGTGAGAACTGAAACCACAAAACCCCTAGAAGGAAATATAGGCAGTCATTTACTTGACATTAGTTGTAGAAACCTTTTTCTACAAACGTCTCCTCTGGCAAGGGAAACAAAAACAAAGCTGTTGGGACTATACCAAAATAAAAAGCTTTTGCACAGTGCAGGAAACCAACAAAAAGGTAACCTACTGAATGGGAGAATATATTTGCAAATGATACATCCAGTAAGGGTTAATATCCAAAATATGTAAAGAACTTCAACTCAACACCAAACAAAGAAAAAAAATTGAAAATGGGCAGAGGACCTGAATAGACATTTTTCTAAAAATGGCATACAGGGGCACCTGGGAGACTCAGTGGGTTAAAGCCTCTGCCTTCGGCTCAGGTCATGATCCCAGAGTCCTGGGATGGAGCCCATCGGGCTCTCTGCTCAGCAGGGAGCCTGCTTCCTCCTCTCTCTCTGCCTGCCTCTCTGCCTACTTGTGACCTCTGTCAAATAAATAAAAAATATCTTTAAAAAAAAAAAAGATGGCATACAAACTACCAACAGACACATGAAAAGATACTCAGAATTACATGATTTTTTAAGTATGCTTCTCAAAGAATTATCTCCCAAATGGCAGGATAATTGTATTATATAATCTGCTGCCTTCTTTAGTACATTACCAACTTGGCCTCATCCCAATATACATGAGTGCACGTGCACACACAAGCACACACACACAACTTTTGCAACCCAGCACTTACAAACAGAACCGTCTTTTGCCTGGACCTTATATTCTTTCCTGTAACCATTTTCTATAACATATGTATTCTGAAAGGTGAAACTGAATTACCTCAACTATTATCTTGAACTGTGTTCTGTTTGTTATTGGATGTACACCATTTCCTAAAACTGAACAGGCTCACAGCCAAAGATACATTCCTCAAATATGAATTTCCAGTCCCCCACCTCTCATCTTTCTATCAGTCCTCTACCAAGCCCCAAAGGTTGGGGGGTGGGGATAAATCTCTCAAGAAAAAGTTCAGGCTCAGGGTCCACAATAGGAGGACTTCCTTTTGTGATAGCTGGGCCTCCTTCCCTCTTTCCTCTGTCTTCCCTCCTTCCCTCTGTTCTGCATACTGTGGCATGTGCTGCATTCTCAAGGACACTGCAAACCCTGATGGCTGCGACAGGTTCAGAACACCCAGCCAGGTGGTCCCTGCAGGAGTGTGGAGGGGTGTGCCGTGTCACCATGCCCCCACTTCAAGCCTCCAGGTTTTAAAGTACAGAAGGCGGCCAAAGAAAGGTGTGTGGCTTCCTCCTCAGGACTCCACTACCACACAAGGACAGAGTCCTCTACCATCAGCCATGCAGCATAGAGTGCGAACACCCTCCAAACCTCAATGAGAACGCAGCTTTCCATTCCTACCCCCTTCTCCCTTTCCTTCCTCGATTCTCCACCTCCACAGATCCTCCTCGGGGCATGCTTAGACAACTGCACCCAACTCATCTGTCATTTGGGTCTTAGACTCCCTACCCATACTTTGACCAACTGATCTGCTGAGTTTCAGCCAGTGATAAAATAGGTCTCTAGAAATCCAAACTTAGGAAACAGAGGACTTTTTATTATTTTTGGTTTCTTACCAAAGGCATCTTGGACCTTAGAAATGAATGCATTATTTGGTTCTTTAATCAATCAATTCATGAACAGGCTTCAGTCATGTTGTCACAAAAACTAGGAGAACTGAGTGTGAGTCCCAACCTTGCATTAATAAGACCTAGTCCTTGAGCAAGTCAAGAGTCCTTTCAAAGATTTGGCTTCCTTATCTGTGTATTAAAGCTGTTAGGCTTGAAATAGTACTTATCAGGGAAGTAACAGATTTCTTTCAATTCTAAAATTCTATTGAGTTGAAACATTTACTGAACCTGAATCCCTACTGTATGTTAGAAAGGCAGATGGAAGAAGATTTAAAAGATCTGCTCTTGGGGCACCTGGGTGGCTCACTTATTAGGTGTCTGCCTTCAGCTCAGGTCATGATCCCAGGGTCCTGGGATCAAGCCCCACATCAGGCTCCCTGCTCAGCGGGAAGCCTGCTTCTTCCTCTCCCACTCCCCCTGCTTGTGTTCCCTCTCTTGCTCACTGTATCTCTCTCTGTCAAATAATAAATAAAATCTAAAAAAAAGATCTGCTCTTAAGGAACAGACAATCTAACTGGGGAAATACCACAGAAAACTGAGTTCTAAAAGACTTGTTAAATCCAGATAAAGGGCTAAATGATAAAATAATTTTAATAATAGTAACAAGTATTTGGGGAACATATAGGGGAAAATTTTGCAATCTTACATTAAGAAAGGCCTTCTATACCTTGATTTGTTATGCACAACACCACTTCCCCCACCACGTCCCTATGGTTTGGGTAAAGATGAGCCCATCTTCAGCTCCAGAGATGGGCACAGAAGCAGGCCTGGCCAATCACAGCCCCATTCCTTGTGTCACAGCAGCTGGTTCATGGTTGAACACAACCTAAGCCAGAACAATCAAAGGAAATGAAAACCTAGCACATGATTTTTGCTGGAATTATTAGGAACAAGTGTTTTCTTGGAAGGGATTGTGTGAAGTCCAGAGCGCAAATGCAGAGCTTCTGGTAGCCATCTTGTCACCAGGAGAGGAGGCCCTGTCTGAAGATGGAGTCAACACCAAATAAAAGCAGAGCTGAAAAGGGAGGTAAAGCAAGTCACCTCTCGTGACTGTGCCTCTGAACCCAGAAATGCCTGAAGCTACTGTTACCTGTTTCTCAGATCAATTTGTAATCAAGAATTCTAATACATTCTCCTCAGGACTTTCCAATAATGTTAAGATTGTGATCCTCCCAGAAGGGGAAAAAGCTGCCCATACCTTTTTCAATATAATGACTACATAAATGAAGCTTTGGATCCACACATCTAGATGTACACAGTTTTATGAACTCAGAAATCTGAGTACCCCTCACAGTATGAAAAACATCCTCCTTCAAACATGGCTGCAGAGATACTTTTAGTCATTTAATCCTTTTAAGAACAGGCCAAGTATTAACAATGGTAGACTATTACCTGCTCAGGGAAAGGTTCAGAAAGATTTAAAAAAGCAGGTGGCAAGCCAAAGGAGACAATAGGACAACTCACATCTTTAAAACCATTAGTACCATTACATTGTCCTGGTAGTGTCTTGAGAAAATGGGTGTCACAGAATTTTGGAAAATATGCAGTTTAATCTAGACTTAATATTAAGCTAATATTAATATTACATTTAATGCTAATATGTATTGCAGCTAAGAAGCGGAAATTATCCATCCTTCCTTATTCTTCTTACCTGCAGAGAGACGGTTGTCCATAAATTCTTGCTAGCGTAGACATCAATTGAGATTCATAAAAATGGGGGATACTGTAAAGGCTTGACAATAAGTATGCAGTATAAATAGAAAAATACATGGTAACTGAAAGTGTTAACGTTTTCTTATAATACTAAAATTCCATGGCAGTGGTCACTCAACTCTAGTCCCTAGCCCAGATCTGGCCTGCTATTTTTGTAAATAAAGTTTTATTGGACTCCAAGTCCAATAAAAAAATATCCTTTTTTTTCCCTTGTTTTGATTTGTTTTGTCTGGTTGCTTCCACACCCCAACAGCAGGGTTGAAGGATTTCAAGAGACCAGGTAGCCTGCAAAAACTAAAATATTTAGTATCTGGCTCATTTACAGAAAAATCTAAGGTCCTTTGTTCTATGGTCTATGGTTCTAAGTATTTGTCCATCACTGACTATGCTCTAGGCTCTGGAAGTACAATGGGTGGGCCACTGCGGCAACAGAGAGAGAGGAAAAAGAACGCCTCTATGCACAGACACAAAATTTCAAAGGGGATATAATACACACTGGAACCCATGCAAGGCAGGAAATAACCAGAAACCAGATCGCGTTGGAACTAGGGGAGGTTTCAAATTCAAATACCTGCAGAGTCACCCAAACAAAGAGGGGCAACAAAGCCATCACTGAGGACCAAGTGAGGAAGCTGAAAGTACCAGTCCCATCCAAAGGGGGCAGCAGTCACTCATGAATGGAGACCCAACCTCCATTCCTTGCCCAACCTCCCAATACTCATTTTTCCAAGAAGCCAGAGAGCTGAAGTTTTGTGTGAAATCCTCTCAAATGCTGGTGGCAAATTCTGAGAAACTGTAAAAAATATGTGGATCAAGGGTGAAGCAAACTATGTTACAGGCCTTTGGGCCCCATGTTTTTGAAGAGACATGAAGCGAGGACTGACAAGTGTGGGCTGGAGCTCAAGTAATGGTCAAAAAGCAGATCTCCGAGAAGTTCAATACAATGCTCTCAACTTTCAGAGCTTGGACAAGTCATCTTCCCTCTCCAGGCCTTAGTCTCCACCAAATGACAACAGGAATAAATGGTCTGGGAGATGCCTGGATGGCTCAGTTGGTTAAGCACTTGCCTTCGGCTCAGGTCATGATCCCAGGGTCTTGGAATCAAGTCCCGCATGGGGCTCCTTACTCAAGCAGGGCGCCTGCTTCTCCCTCTGCCTGCTGTTCCCCCTGCTTGTGTGCTTTCTCTCTGACAAATAAATAAAATCTTTAAAAAGGGGGAGGGGGAAAGACAGTCTGAAAGTTCCCTTCAAGCAATACAAATTCATCTTTCCGTAACAATTCCCTAAATATTATCCTTAGAAGGGAAAGAACTCTAGATGTCACTCATATCTAATTCACAAAAAACTGGACAAAAGGAAAACACTTGCCCACCTACCTGCACACTGTTCATATGGGAAATAAGACTGGCCTGCATAGAAACAGACACCAATGTACTTTGTGGACTTGTGTCATGAGTAGTTTCATGAATTTTTATAAAGTTTTTTATGTCAAATATCATCAGAGCAAGACATACCCAAACTCAACACTGTCACAACCAAACAGAAAGAAAGGGTCTTTATCTGTACAGAAGTGTGAAACAGAACTACTGAACAAAATCAGTGTGTTTTAATACCACTCCCTGCAACAGGGAAAGAAATTCTCTCCAGTTTACACCCAAAAGTTTGAGAAAAAAAAAAAAAAAGCTGGGATCACAAAACTCAAACACAATAAAGGTCAAGATAAGAAATAATCTACATTGGCAGCAATACCATCACTTCCTGTTGTATAGAATAAAGGGCTTTTAAATCAGAAATGTGATTTGATCCGAACACCCTCCTGCCAGGCTCTGGGAACTGAGTTCAAGGTGGGTACTATCTGCCTCCGCCCAGCACTGTCCCTCCCCATCATTTCCCCCCATTAATGATTTCCTTAATTCCACACAATTAAACAAAGAAAAAGGTAACCATAAAAATATCAGGTTAACCAATGGTTACAGCATTATGGCGGTTTCAGTATTTAAGAAATTTTCCAATTTTGAAACAAAAAATGAGATTTCAGTAAATGCTACCAATCTCAATATTAATTTTCGAAGCACTACATTTCTAAAATGAACAAATAACATACTCCAATATAATAATAATGATTCCAAATAAATTTTCTGTATGATGCCAGATTGAACTCAAGGGTAGAGAAATTTCCTTTTGCCTAGCTGTAATTATGTTTGAGGCTGCCTTTCATCAACTTCTATCTTCCCACCTTCTATCCTTCTATAAATACACATGAAGATAGTGTTCCATCCCTTTACTCAGTCTCTCTCAAATAGGTTTCAAAAAAATCTTTAAGCATGTTTATATTCAAAGGAAAAGAGTCATTCAGGACACGTAATGAGCAGCCAATCAATCTTCAAGAAATTACTGAACATCTCCAGAACAGATTGTGGTCAAACAAACAGACATAACTTTCTTGCCTTTTGGAATCAGGCGGAAGTTAGACTAAATGAAAAAAAAAATCTTTAAACTTCTTGAGATTGAATGAGCAAAGAAACTTCAAATAGACAAAATCCTTTTAAAATCAGTTCAAAGACACAAGGGATCTTCTAACACCTTTGTCTCTTGACAACAGAACAGAGCATGGCAATCTGGACTTTAGAAACTGATGTTGCCATATGGCTATCCTGCAGCCCAGGCAAGTTCTCAAAGCCTCCTGGGTCCTGACCAAGAAAGAGGAGAGGGTCTGGATTTCTACAGTCCATTTATAACGATTCTGTTAATTCTACAGTGAGACCCTTTTTGATAACCCTGTATCTAATTCATGTGGTATTTAAAACAGATCAAATGGATTATCAATATCACACACCTTTGTCAGTTCTACGTTTCTATCTCTACCCAGGGGAGGTAGAATTGATAGACTGCCGAGTCTTAATCTCTTAAATCATAACAATGTCACAGAGACATTAGGCGTATCCTAGAAAGTTGCTGGATTCTTTGAGGGAACATTTCCCGAGCCAAGTGTTCTTTCACACTCAAGTTTAACAGGTGTAGGGAGCCTGCCTCCACCTCTCTCTCTGCCTGCCTTTCTGCCTACTTGTGATCTCTGTCTGTCAAATAAATAAATAAAATCTTTAAAAAAAAAATTAATAGGTGTATAAGATCTACAAAGATCTTCACTCCCTGTTTTGAAACTAACAAAACTATCTTCGCTTAATCCTGCTCCTTTTCACTGCCAAATTAGAGAATACTTTCTCCAGATAAACTTCACAAACCCTACTTCCCCTTATTGTGAGTTCTGTTCTTTAATCTGAAACCGGCCTCCTTGAAGGTCATTAATGATCTATAAATCCTCAAATTCCAAAGTTGTCTTCCTCAGTCTCCATGTTCTTGGATTTTCCTGATGCATAGGACCCTGATCATTCATCCAATCACGCATTCACACGTCTAACAAATTCTCAAGTGCCAGCAGGACAGACAGCATGCTAGGTAAACACTGCTTCTACATGTGCAGTAGGACAGGAAACCAGTCTCTGAACTGACAACCCAGAGACAGCTCTAAACAGGTAATCATCCAGAAAACCTTGGAGAGATGAATAGACCACTCCCCTCCTTGAAATTCTATACGTCACCGGGCTGGCTGGCCAATCAGATATTGATCCTGGGTGTTGAACAGATGTTGAATCAAGTAACCTCAGCACATTTGTGATTGAAGAGTTGTAAGTAATAGTTACTAACCGTATCATTCATCCGGTTACCTATTTCTAGAACTTCAGCCATTGCTGAACTAGGATCCAGCCTGTCCTTTCAACTCTGCCTCCCCTTCCCTAGATTACTGGTCCCAGAATCACTTGCATGGAGAATCTTCTCACAAGCACACGCTCTCCAGGGACTCATCCACTTCTGATATTTAACCATGGCCTTGACACCGTCACTCCCTGATCTCTGGCTCTAGCCGCAACTTCTACCCACAAGCTTGACTCTCACCACACACTGTCTACTGCACACGCCCACACACAGCTCAGTATGTGCAAAACTAGCCCCTCTCAACCATGTTCCCCCTCCCGTATTCATCTCCATCTACAGCACCCAATCACCACTGGTGTCACCAAGCCACAATGGGGAAATGCCCCCTTTCCACTTCTTCACCTCCCTTACTCACACAGAATGAACAAGGCTGGCCATCTGAACCTCATTAGGGTTTTTTAAATAGAACCCCTTTGTCTCCAGCCCTGCCCCCACTGCCAAATTCAGGTCAGTTTTCTTTCATCCACAGTTACCATCCACTTCAGGTGCTTGCCACCTCTTGCTTGGCACTTGTTTTCTCACTGGTCTCCTGGCTCCCGGACCCTTCCCACTCCAGTTGTTTTACACACCATGGCCTTAAGAATCCTCTTAAAGCATCAGGCTCCCCCATGGAATACAGCCTAATCTTCAAATTCTTTTGCCTGAATCCCTGAGTTCAGAGTGGCTACCAGAGTCCTCTGTGTACTACACAACCAGCGGACCCAGAGAGAGAGATGCGGTGCCACTTGAATGACTTAACAACCATCTTCATGGAAAATACTTGGCTGATGTGGAAAAATTAAGTTTTGCAGATACTAGAGATACTCATACAGATACTGGAGATACTCATATAGACAAGTCTGTGGGCATATTTTGGCAATAAGCTCTTCTGGATTCCCCTGTGCCGCCTCCTAATCATGACTCCACCCAACAGCACCTCCCACCCAGCTCTCTTCTTGAGTTAAGAGCTTCATGGACCACTCTACCTAGAACATCTCACCCTTCTCTGAAGAACTACACCACTTACCTTTCTACTAATTCTCATTTGGCAACCACTTATTCCCAGGGCTCCTTCACTACTATTCAAACTCTGATAATTTCCCTTGGCTGTGTTCATTTTGTTCAATAAGGTCACAAGGGTTCAGAAATCAGGCAGGTCTTAATTACCTTTTAGCATCTTTACGGTCAAGCCTAGCATGTGTCTTGTATATAGAATATGTCTGATACAAGCCAGTCAATGTTGAAAACCAACAGATAAAAGCTAGAACAATCACCCTACAAAGACTATTTGGGTTAAAAATAGAGGTCCTCCTACCATTGATTAGTCAAATTCTTGCCATTCTGGAAGTGAGAGGAAATCTGTCTGAGAAAGGAGAAGACAGTCGTGAAAGAAAACCTTTCAGTAATATTGGTCTTATAAATGGATTCAAGCAACTTACATGTGGTTTAGATATAACCAAAAGGCCTCAACATTGAAACATGTTTTCTCTGTGGTTTAAGTCACACATTTTCAACAGAGTAATACTGTCCACATGGGGTAAAACAGGTTCTTGGGAAGAAAAAAAAAAAAATGTATGTGTAGAGCAGATATACATACAATACATATACACTATCTTGTGTGGAATTAAGATGCCACTGGGAGGGGAGGGAGATGAAAAGATGTCTCAAGAGGTTCTTGGGGAGGGAGGGTGCATAATGAAAGTTGAGAAATGCAGTTTTAAACCAAATAGACTGCTCAATCTGTTAAAGCTCTATAGCTCCTTATCAGCATTCCAAGATCATATAAATGCACATCAACAAAACCTAGAAGATAATTCAAATGAAAGTTATTTTTGTGTTTTTGTGTTCTCAAAAAAATTTTTATATTGTGGTTGTTAAGGGATTAAATGTTTATATTCCCCCCCTGCTAAAGGGAGGGTATCATTGGACAAACAATAAAGTAAAGCATTTCCCATCCAAAATGACTTAGAAATTTAAAAATTAAAAAGGTTTTGTTTTAAAAGAGGAAATGGCTTTTTAAAATATATTATAAAAGATGTGTGAGAAAGTAGCTAAGACTGAATTAAGATTGAATAGTTATTTATATCTGTTTCCTGTTTAGCCTTTTGACAAAGTTCAGTCCTGTATTTTATAGTCAGCTTTGGATAAGATTTCCCAGAATAACCCTGATGTGGGGTCTGCTGGTAGGGAGGACCCCAGAACTACATCCTGCAATTCACACCCTGTGAACACCATCTGCTAAACTCAACAACTTCAAACCAGAAAACAAAACGTCACTGTCCCATTTCCTCTGCCAAACCCTATTTTGAAACTCCCAAACACAAAGAGGAGGAAAGAAAGAAAAAAAAAGAGAAAAAGAAAAAAAAAAAAAGTCAAGAAAACCCAACACTGAATGTGTTTAGAAACAGAGAGCATTAGTCTTTTCCTATTTTTTTTTAAACTAAACCATAAGTTCCTTTGCACAATCAGAAAAATGGACTAAGTGAGATGATGAGAGAAATAACCCATCTGTACAATTTTGGTGTGGAGAGAATGCCTTTATATTGCTAGTATCAATACATGACTTAAGGGGCTCATGTTGTCAGGTTGGGCAACTACGAAAACGAAGAGCTCAAATCAGAGGCAAACATAAATCAAGTCAAATGAAACAAAAGAAAAACCTAACAGCAGCTGGGGCTGCTGTGAATGGAGCAATGACAGTTAATAATGTGACAGAGAAAAGAAAAGATGACGGGGCTTACAGGGTGGAGGCAAGGTTCCTGGCTTCGGAAGTGAGCCCATGAAACACTGCGGCAAACTTGTCAAAAGGATGGGGATGGAGAGCTGGTGGTGAGGCGCAAGTTTTACTCTATGGCTATGCCATCAAAAATGCAGGGTCTCGGGGAGCCCTAGAGGAAGACCATTTCTGGTCCATCTCTGTACTGCCAATTCCAACAGCCTGAAATTTTTTACTCCTTATCTTACTGGACGCTCTTCTGCATTTCCACACTGAAGCGACTCCCTGCTTCTTAAAACAAATCTCCATTTCTTCCGAGCCATTATGTACAATCTCTTAATTCCCTGGCCACTCCTTTCCAATCTTTTTCATGATCCCCGATTATTACTGGTCCAAAAGTCTCAGAATTCGGAGTCTCTGCTCATCTAAACACTCCCTCCAGCAAACTCACCCACTTCCTACATTTAACCATGACCTTGTAAGTTCCTCCAGTCTCTTGCTCTAGCCTTGACCTCTCCTCCGAACCTCAGGTTCTCATTGCACACTATTCACTACATACATCTATGCTGACATCTCCTAGATACTTCAAAAACTTGACATGCCCAGGACCAACCTTCCCCAAACACATCCCTCCTTGCGTTTTCTGCATTTAAGTTCGTAGCACCTCAACAACCACCATCCGTCATCAAGCCAGAATCAGGGAATCCTGCTTAACATTCTCATTTTCACACACTTTACATCATTTTCACCTCTTAAATATTTCTTGACTCCATGTTCCCTTGATCCCTACCTAGCAATGTCCTACAAAATCCCCCCTGCTGTGTGCCTTTGCTTAGGATGGTCCTCTCAGGAGTGAGCTTTCCAGTGGCTTTCACCTGGCTGCCCGAACACATACCTATTCCATCAGCAGCCTCCCCCAGAAGCCAAGCCTTTAACCTCAGGCCTCAGTGCCCAGCTCCCTCTCTCCCAGCATCCCACCCGGAACCCATCCCTCCAGCTCAGCATTTCTTACATTCTCTTGATACTATGTGTCTTTGCTCCCAGAAACCACCTCCTCCAACCCAGATTCTCCACAGGTCCAATATGCAGGTGTACTAAAAAACCTGTTCAAACTCTTAACAACCGCAGTGCAATGAAACTAGAGAGTTTACGGATTAAGACTGTCTTGAAAGAAAACCCCCGGTACCTCTGCTTTTCAGCACTTTGCAGTTTGCCAGTCTACTCATTTCAACATTTCCTAATAAACATGGATACCTCCTCTCCCAGAAGGTTTACTTGCTCATTTGAAAATCCTACAGATGACCTCCTACCCCTGGTCATCAACAGCTTCCCACTACCGGGGTCCAAGCAACATCCATTGGTAACAAGAACTGTCAGAGCGCATGCCCAGCTGACCTAGGACCCTCCGCACCACGGACCTGCTTGCCAGGGCTGCACGAGTCACGAAAACAAACGGGCTCTGGTCAAAGCCTCCACTGTCGCACTGATGGAGCCCAGAGATCATCTAGATCTTTGTTTGTCTCTTCACAGCCCAGCAAGAAAACGCAGTCCAAAGAAATGGTCCTGGTTCCACATAGTTTGCTAGTCCCCAAGTCCGGGTAAAAATCTTCCCTCCTTCATACTCAGTCCAGATTCTAACTGTGTAATTATTTAATTCTCAGGACATTCTGAATTATTAAAACTGTTAAGAATGTCTTAACTAGGGCTCTCCCAGGTCAAGAAAAACCAGCCAAGCTATAACTAGTTTTTCTTAGAGTGTATAGGCAATGTGAGAAACAATGCATAGTTTTAAAAATAATTTAAGATTTTTCATTTTGAAGTGTTTCCATCCTGAGACAAAATATGAACCCTAATTACAGGGAAGAGATGTTGGGAACACAGAGTAAGAGGAAGTAGAAGTACTCAAGAAACCTTGGGAACAGAGTCTAACTGCCAGAACACTTCCAATCTCCCCTTTTAAAGGGGAAACACACGCGTGCATGCGTGCACACACACACACACACACACACACACGAATGTTTATGTCCTGAACAATCTCACACTCATGTTTTGGATGTATAGACATTAAGATTACTGATCCTGCTTCAAGAAAGATAGTTAAATGTTTCATATCAAAAACACTAAAACATTTAGAAAGCATCGAAGGCTACCAATTCTGCCTTTCAATCAACTCCTATAATTACTTTCATTTCTTACACTTTCTTAAGGTCAAATTCCTGCTACATCTTTTCTATCAATTTTTACCAAGTACTCACTGGCCCTGCTGAGTTTGAGAAGGGAAAGACATACAGACAGAAGTAAGGGTGAGGCAGAGGGGAGACAGAAGCTATTTTGCATGGATAGACAGAAGCTATTTTGCATGGATAGAAGTATTTTGCGTGGATAGGATCTCCTAATCCCCAAAACACTCCTGTGGAGGTAGGTGTGCTATTCTTGCCATTTTATGAATAAGGAAACAGACACAGATTAAATAACATGCTTCCTTGAATGCTACATGGCTGACTCCTGCATCTTCACATTTCTTATTAACAGAGAATTTCTTTCATGACTCCCATGCCTTATGTACTCTTTTTCTCACTGCCTTATAATTATCATAGCTTTTATCGCCAAATGATATTCTTTGCATTTACTCATTTGCTAACTGTGGGTTTCCCCCAACTAGAATGTAAGCTGCCTGAAGCCAGGGACTTTGTGTGACTCATTACAACAGTGTCTGGTGGGACACATGGTGGCTCAATCCTTTAAGCATCTGACTCTTGGTTTTGGCTCAGGTCACGATTTCAGGGTTGTGGGACTAAGCCCCACATCAGGCTTCATGCTCAGAGGGGAGCTTGTTTGAGATTCATTCTCTCTCTCTCTGCCCCTACCCCTCTTACACTAACACTCTAAAAAATAAATCTTAAAGCAAAAAAAAAAAAAAGTCTGGCACATACTGCATGCTTTATAAATGCTGACCTCCTCAAAGGAAATGAATTTGCCTTGCTCATCTCTGACTACATAGTTCCTGGTACTCGTTGGGTACACATTCAACTTAATGAGTGTTCAAAGGAAGCAAGTCATGGGAATGGATGAATTCCTATCCCAAGCTAGAAATAAGGAAAAAGGGCCAAGCACGGAACACTGAGGAACTGGTTATACTTAAAGAATGAGTAATAGAAAAGAAACCATCTCCAAAAAAGCAGTCCAAGAATTAAGAAAACAAAAAGTTGTATTATGGAACCCAGAGGAAAAAGTGTCAAAAGTTGGCAGAAGAGGTGGGGACTGAAAACAAGTGACTGTATGTAAGAGTTGAACTGGAATGGTAAAGCTATGGTCCAGTTGCACTTGGCTGAAAGAGAAACTGGAGTAGAACTCGCAATAGACCACTCATTTAGGAAGTCTTGTCAATAAAAGGGAGAGTGACTAAGGCTACCGCAGAGAAACCAAGTAGGGTATATGTTACACTAGGAGACTAGAGTCATTGGAGAAGCAAAGACTCAAGAACATGTACTAGGAAGTAAAGATAACAGAAAAAAAAAAATTCGAGAACCAGAAGAGCACAGTTAGCCAATCAACCTTGGAAGGGAATAATGAAGAGGAGAGATAAGCAATACACAGACACTTTTGAGGAGAGAAAGCATGGAAGAGTTTCTGGCTCTAGGTTGTCAGTGAAAGAGTAAGGCCACTTCCCGAGCCTATAAAGGAGGAAGGCCTGTGGTTGAAGTTCACAGATAAGAAAAGATCTTTATCAGTTGTTGGGGTCAAGTAGAAGAGCCCTCGCTGTCTAAGGGGTAAAGAGGATTGCTAAGGAGCCACAGAGGGCTCTGAAGGGCTTGTAAATCAATGTGTACCAAAGCCAGTCCCAGGGGCTGGAGTGGAGTCCGGCACTCTGCCAAGAGGAACCGATCTGGAATACAGGACTGGGGACTGGATCTCTAGGGAATACATTCAATGATGGCCATAAGGATCCAAACTCATCAGGGTAGAAAAGGTGTGTGGACAGGGGTGATAACATTGCACAAGAGCCCAGGTATTTGAAATCATCAAAAGGAAGAGGAACAAGTTGGATTACACTAAGAGAAGTAAATCCTGATTTTGTCAGCTTTCAAGGGAAAGATCAAAGTCTAATGACTTCTGAGCAGGAGGCATGAAGGTCACTAAACAGAAAAGGGCCTGCAACCCTGGGGGTCTTGAGGAGAGAAACACAGTGTCAAGCGGGCAAATGTAGGGACATGAGTAGTAGAGAAGAGCCCAAAGAGACTGCAGATGAATTGCTTGCTAGGGTGACAGAGGGACCACTGGAGATAAGGTAGAGTTCAGAGGTACTGGGGAGAGCACCATGTTGGCTGTGGAGTGGACTTGAAGTTCCTCCCTTTTTGGCATCTGCTCCCAGAACAAACTGGCTGTGGAGAACTCTAGAATTACAAATGGGCCCACAAAAGGTCACTAGGGCCACTATTTTAGTCCAGCTAAAACCGTTCACTCTGAAATTATACAACACAAGGTCTACCTCCCAACAGTGATGAAATTAGTTTTACTCTACTTAGTAATCTAACTTCAAACATATTCAATCAAATGCTATATTAAACCACTTTTTCCCCCCAAATTAAGCACAGCTTGCAAAAGTTAAAGAAAACCTAACATTGCCAATTTGTACAGAGGCCTAAGGAAGTGATTCACTTAAAACCCCCTCCCAATTTAGGCAAGAAGAGAAAAGCAAACAATGATGTAGGATTTAATTAGTGTCTCATACTTTTTATGATAAAACACATACATCAAAAGTTCTAAGGTAGCCAAAAATACTCAAGCATGTTCTGAACTGAAGCAAAGAAGATAAACATCTATAGGTTTCTGAAAGACATCTAAGTATTTTGATTTAATTATCTCATCTTCCTTAAGGATGGTTTTATATATATATATATATATATATATATATATATATATAAACTAAGGAAAGCCAGACTTTTTAAAAACAAACGAATACTAACGCTAGCACCGAAAAGTCTGATGTGATATTTTCCCTATAGCTCTCAGGGGTGGCAAACCAGAACCGCGACCTCTGATCAACTTTACTGTCAGAATTCCTATGGAATCCTATCTGCACCCTTACTTAGGAGCTTTTCCTTTTCCTACCTTAGTCCTACTGATTCAGAGTCTGCAGGGACAGGACTCCAACAAGTAGATCTTTATCTTAAGTTCCTCCAAGTTTACCATACTTTTCTATTTAAGAACACCTGTAGCATAAGGTAAACCCAGACTCTTCCCAGTTATGAATGCAATCAATTTTAAAGCAATGGTTCTCTACCTTGTCTGCACATTGGAATCACAGGGGAGATTTAAAAAACCCCAATGCCTAACCCACACAGCAGACCTATTACAACGGAATTCTCTGAGGATAAATCTAGCCACCAACCTTTTTTTTTTTTTGCCACCAGCCTTTTTTGAAACTACTACCCATCCAATTCCAATAGCCAGTCAATGTTGATAACTGCCAAGGCAGAGGGTAACTTGTATACAGGTTTTATTTAAGTGCATGCTAAAGCCTGAAAATTTTATGTACACAAGGGATCGGTCCATGCAACTATTGAATGAAAAAACGAAAACCAGTAACTTATAATTCTCTGAATTTCTCTGTATTTGAACAAAGCAAATGTTATTCCACATTATCAAAATGCAGGACACAGTGCTGAAGCTATAGCCCTTAGAATAACCAGAGCCACTCTCTGAACTGTCAGGAAGAGCTCAGAAACAAAACCAAGCGGGTGACAATGCATTTGGAAACTCTAGGATGCTCTGAATGGTCAGTGAAAGGGTTTCAACACACGAAGCAGAAGATTCACTGATGTAGCAGTTAAAGGCATCTTTACAGAAGAGACTGTCTCAGTAGGTCAGTTTGGGCAAAAAACAGAAACAACCCCCCTATCATCCTCCCCCCAAAAAATCCAAAGAGACACTTCATTTCTTCAAATCCTTTCAGTTGCAAAAGAGTATCAGGGAAGTTCTAAAGTCCAGGTTTCTAGATGCTTGTGCTGTTCCTTAAAGGAAATATGTTTGCTGCCTAGAAGCCCCACCTATATTTTTAATACATGAACCTACTTCAGTTTCAGTAAGTCTTCAGTAAAGATAAATCCATGTAACTAAGGACAAGCCCTCAGCAGCTTAGTCACCAC